>NC_026000.2:126245380-126275973 GCF_000442705.2 Elaeis guineensis
TAATGGTTGGAGAAGTCCGGATGCCATTAGAGAAGCTCGGACGGTCGAGGGAGTTCAGAAAGATGCCACACAAGGTCAGAAGCCGGAAAAGCCCTGGAAGGGTCGGCCTTTTACAAACTTTGGCTGGGGGTATTTTATACCCAACAAGATCTATTGCATGTGGGGTTAAAGAATTTAACCTAGATCTGCTTCCGCTGTTTCAAAATTATTTTGAAATCTATGCATGTAACCCTATCCATTTTCTAACAGTGATATCAGAGCCACTGATTTTTAAGACATGTATAATCTAATTTTTATGTTAGATCTAAAAATTAAAAAAATTTAATATTGATCTTGTGCTGGTATAAAATTAACCTGATATAGGATTTACCTCTTATATTGAAAAGATTATCCTAGCACAAGATTGATCAATTTTGAGACCTATTTTCAAGACTTTTAAATCAATCTTTTAGATCTGAAAAATATGTATATGACATATTTTTATTCATGTTAGATCTAAAATTAGAATGATTAAATATTCATATTGGACTGGTATAAGGTTATCCTGATATAGGATTTATCTCCTATATTGAAAAAATTATCCTAGTTTGATGCAAATCAATTTTTAAAATTATTTTTAAAATATTTTAATCATTATTTTAGATCTAATTATGAATGTATTTGATATATGTATTTTTAATTTTAGATCTAAAATTATATATATATATGTGTGTGTGTGTGTGTGTGTGTGTGTGATATATGCTTGTAGTTTAGATCTAAAACTTCATATGTGATATATGGCATTAGATTTAGATCTGAAACTGTTTCAAAATCATAAGCCACTAATGCATACTATGAAATATAATCTAAAATATTTTTAGAATATGAAATTATCTTATTGCATGTGGGTATGGGTTGAACAAATTAGGTCTAGTGATCAAACTATAATTAAGATCAATTAATTAAATCAAACTAAAACCTATTATCGATTTTGAGTAGTTGATCGAACCTAATCAATTATTGGTTAGGATTAGATCAAAAGAGCTCAAAGTCAGTTTTAGTTTTAGTTGATCGCATCGATTCATATTTTGATGTGAATTGATTAACTCAAGACCTAATTTGACTCGGTGGTTCGAGCTCAGATCAATAGGTTAACCTGATCGATTCTAATCGACCAATTTAGTGTCTAAGATAAGTACCTAGGTGATGGTTATTTAATTGATTTCGTTGTCTAATCTGATCAATTCGTTAGTGTCTAAGGAAAGCAACGAGGGACCCCCACTTATCTTAACTTATCTGACCATTTTGGAAGATTAAGTTTTGAATTAGGTTACTTGCTGACTCGGTTCACCCATACCGACTAGATAGGTCAGATATGTGAATGTGCTGACCTGAACTTGATCAGTCAGATATCAAATCTGATGACTTAGAAGAGACCTAAACCAAAATTTACTCACTAAATATTAAGTCTAGCGATCTTCCATCATTGTACAGATGCGAGTGCCTTCCTAACGTTGATCGTTTTCGGTTGGTTATAGTAGTTTGGTTGTATCGAAAAGGTATAACTACTCTATTGGCATTAGATATCCTGAGATAGAAATGGGGTTGGATCCAATAACTTTTAGGTGAGGGATCTAATGACGGCTTTGCACTCGCTGGTAAACGGTGGGTCTGACTTAACTAAAAAATGTGCCAATAACTGTTAGGTAAAGCCACAGGACTTAGAGATCAAACCCGCTGCATCTTGCTTAATAAAGCAATGGACAAAGTATTGTCCATTCATTGGTCTGTGCTCACCAATAACTGTTAGGTGAGGTGTGTATAGATCAGTGAGATCACAGTATCCACTAGAAATCTATCACTTATAGGTTTCTATTTCTCCACCCAAAAAGTATGAAAGATTTAAGAAAATAGTGGGAGCCTTGTTTGATTTTAAAAGTTTCTACAATAAATATTTAATAAATATAAATATCTAACTAAAAATTATTCTCTCTGTAGATAACCATATAAAGTTCAAACTCTTTAGCCCATATTCTTAACACAAATAGGTTGATCGAGATAAACTACAAAGACTGACTCTGAAATTTGAGAATGGTTCTTGGTTCTAAAAAGCTAACTCATGTCCTAAACCAGGATATGCCTGTGTTACCAGCTCATCCATCTCCTGTTCAACGAGCTGCACTTAAGAAGTGGATGGATGAGGACAATAAGACAAAATGCTACATTTTAGCATCCATATCCAATGATCTTCAGCACCAGCATGAAGACATGAGAACTGTCAAGGAGATGCTGACTCACCAACTAGAGTTGTATGGTGAGCAGAGTCTTACAGCTCGTTTTGAGGTCTCTCGAAGACTATTCAGAGAGAAAATGCATAATGGGCAATCCATCAATAATCATTGTTTGACAATGATCAAAGACATCGACAAGCTTCAAAAGCTGGGGATGAACATAGATAAAGAATTGCAGGTGGATTTGATCCTCCAGTATCTTTCTGATTCATATGGGTAGTTCATTATGAACTACCATATAAATAAAATTGATAGCACTTTGTCCGAATTGCTGAATATATTGGTGACAGCTAAGATAATTTGAAAAGTTCAAGGGATATGGTTCTGACTGTGGAGCGGACTTCCTTTAAAAGAAAATCTTCTTTCAAGAAAAAGAAAAAGCCTACGAAGAAGCAAAAGAATGAGGCCAAGCCCAAGAAGTAGGTTTCGAAGAAGGCCGATGACAAGAAAAAATATTTTCATTGCAATGTCGAAGGCCATTAGAGAAGAAACTGTCCGACTACTTAGCGACTATGAAGAATAGGAAGAAAGATGGGCCTTCTGAAGGTACATCTGATTTGCTCGTAATAGAATCTAATCTAACCATTTTCTATTCTTCTAGTTGGGTTCTAGATTCTGGTTCAAGTGCTCACTTGTGCACTTCTATGCAGGATCTTAAAGAAGTTAGAGGGCTGAGGGAGGCGAGATTACTCTTCGGGTCGGCAATGGAGCAAAAGTTGCTGCTATGGCCGTCGGGACCTATCCTCTACGACTATCGTTAGGATATAGATTGTTGTTAAAAGACTGCTATTATGTACCTATAGTCAGTAAAAATTTAATTTTCATATTTGTACTGACACAAGATAATTATAATTTTTATTTCAACAAGGATATGTGGGTAATTTATTTTGAAAATAAAGTTGTTGCATGTGCTTTCTTGATGGATGGTCTTTATCATTTGTATATGGATGCGAGTGTTAATATAAATGAGCAAACTATGAATGCCATAGGGTCTAAGAGACTTAGATATAGGATTAACAAAAAATATCTATAATACCTTAGGCTAGGCCATATAGGAGAGGATAGACTCAACAAACTGGAGAAAGATGACCGTCTTGGGCCATTGACTTCTGAGTCTTATCCGATTTGTGAGTCCTGTCTTCAAAAAAGAAAGGCTAAGCTATCTTTTGTGGGATAAAAGGAAAGGACCACTGAGATATTAGCCATGGTATACGTTGATACGTGTGGTCCATTTGATGTACAAGTCAGGGGTGGCTATGTCTACTTCATAACTTTTACTGATAATTATTCATGGTATGGTTTTGTGTAATTGACGTATCGAAAGTCTGAAGTCTTTGAAAAATTTATTGAGTTCAGACATGAAGTAGAAAAATAGATCGAAAAATCTATAAAGTTCTTCGATCATATCGAGGGAAAAAATATCTTAGCAAAAAATTTTGGATCTATCTTAAGGATAGCGGCATAGTCTCACAGTAGATCTCCAGGGATACCTTAGCTCAACGAGATATCCAAAAGGATGAATTGGACCCTATTAGATATGGTCTGATCCATGATGAGTTTCACAGATCTTCCTCTTTTTCTGGAGACATGCATTACTTTTTACAATTCATCTTTTGAATCAAGATTCCTCTAAATCTTTTCCTACCACATCATATGAGTTATGGCATGGTAAGAAGCCAGCTCTTGGGTATCTCAAGATTTGGAGTTGTCCAGTCAATGTCAAGCGACAGCAGGTGGACAAGTTAGAGGCTAGATCTTTTAGGACTCATTTTATAGGATATCCTAAGAAATCCATGGGATATTATTTCTATTTTTCTGATGATCACAATGCGATTGTAAGCAGTCATGCCATCTTCTTGAAAAAGAAGTTTATCCAAAATGAAGGTAGTAGAAGGAAAATTGAGCTCAAAGAGAAGATCTCTGAAGAGCATCGAGTCCAAAAGTCTGAACGCAGTAGTAAGCCAGTAGATGTGGTACTTCTTCCACCTCGTAGATCAAGTAAGATCTCTCATCCTCCTAAAAGGTACTTAGGTATTCTTATAGAGGATTTAGAAGAAACATTCCTTATGGGAGATAGGGATATTAGGAATGATCCTAAGACCTATGATGAGACGATGTTAGATGTTGACTCTGAGAGATGGATGGAAGCGATGAAGTCAAAAATTAACTCTATGCATTCCAATCAGATTTTGACCTTAGTAGATCCACCTGAAGATATTATACCTATTGGGTGTAAATAAATCTATAAAAGAAAAATTAGATCAGATGGTCAAGTAGAGATCTATAAGACAAAGCTGGTTGTGAAAGGTTATAGTCAACATGAAGGTATTGACTATCAAAAAATCTTTTCACCTGTGGCCATGCTGAAATCCATTCGAACTCTACTTGCAATTGCAGCTTTTCATGATTATGAAATTTGATAGATGGATATGAAAACTGCCTTCCTAAATGGATATCTTGAGGAAGATATCTATATGGAGCAGCCTTTAGATTTTACATCCAGTGATAGTGATCACAAGATCTGCAAGCTGTAAAGTTTCATATATGGACTTAAGCAAGTATCTCAGAGTTGGAACACTCACTTTAATGACGTGATCAAAATATTTGATTTCATAAAAAATGAGGAGGAGCCGTATGTATATAAAAAGATCAGTGGGAGCACTATTACATTTCTCGTATTGTACATAGATGACATCCTCCTGATTGGGAATGATATTTCTATGCTGATATCGATCAAAGTATGATTGTCAAAAGAATTTGCCATAAAAGACCTAGGAGAAGCTTCATACATTCTTGATAAAAAAGTCTATAGGGATAGATCTAAGAGAATGATAAGACTCTCACAGTGAATGTACATAGAGGAGGTGTTGAAGAGATTCAGTATGAAAAACTCTAAGAGGGGTCTCTTACTCCTTAGACATGGCATTCATTTCTCTAAGAAGATATACCCTGACACACCTCAGGAGATCCCACGCATGAGCAAGATCCTTTATGCTTCGACAATAGAGAGCCTCATGTATGCCATATTATATACACGACCTGATATAGCTCTTGCTGTGAGTATCACGGACAAATATCAGATGAATCCAGGTGAAGAACATTGGATTGCTGTGAAGAACATCCTTAAATACTTGAGAAGAACTTAAGATTTGTTCTTGATCTTTGGTGGAGGATCAGAGCTAAAAGTAGAAAAATACATCGATTCAGACTTCATGACTAATGTTGATGATAGAAAGTCTACATTGAGGTGTATTTTTTTGTATAATAAAGGATCGGTTAGTTGGAAGAGTTCCAAGCAGCCGATCATTGCAGCTTCGATCATGGAAGCTGAGTACATCGCCACCTCTAAAGCCGCTAAGAAAGCTTTCTAGTCCAAAAAATTTATTGTGGAGCTGGGTGTGATGCCATCAGATACCATTGCACTGCACTGCGACAACAACGGTGCCATAGCCCTCACTAAAGAGCTCAGATCTCACTAGAAGTCAAAGCATATAGAGCGACGGTTCTATATCATATGCGAATACCTCGATAAGAAGTTCATCGAAATATAGAGAGTCAACTCTATATAGAACATGACGAACCTATTAACCAAGCCTCTCAGCCAGCAGAAGATCGAAGCTCACCTTGAGAAGATAGGTCTTAGGTATATGGCTATTTGGCTTTAGATCAAGTGAGAGTTTGTTAGATAAGTACCTAGAAGCCAATTGTTGGCCGATATATTTTATAATTTCAGAGCTTAACTTTGTACTTTAACATTTTTATTATTAATAAAGAGTATTTTAATTCTAATCATGTTTACGTGTCCATGATTTGTCTTAAAAATTAACAAAGATGATTTTGTATATTCTCAAGGTATTGAGAATTTGAGACATACATTAATCAGTGATTAGTTTCTAAATGCTTCCGATCAGAGGATCATCATGGAGGACAGTGATCAATCTATTTAAAATCAATGCATGGATCACCTCCTTCTGGACAAATAACTCTCGGGTCTAGTGTAAGGACACTGGGGTGAGAGTACAAGTGGTTGTTAGAGAATAACTTACACTAAGCCTAATAACCACTTGCACTGAGCATGACCAACATGAAAAAGTACTTGGATGTCTACTCACTCTTCAGTGGTTGTCTCGATACTGCAGGGGTATGAGTGATATTTTGATATATGGTGTCATGGCTATTCGCAGTGAGGCTACTAAGTTTGACCGCATATTCTCTTAGTCTCTAGCCATTCGGATCCTTGCTGTGTATGTTGGCTACAGTAGATACAAGTTCGGTGTTAGGAGTAAAATGTACCTAAATAAAATCTGTCGATCTTGATAGAAAAGAAGAAGTCCTATGCAATTTGCGAGACTGAGTTTAAAAAGTCTTTGGCCAAAGCAAGTGTAAATACTCAAAAAGAATTTTCACGAGATTCACAAGTAAACTCGAGTCAAGTCAATCTGATCTATGATTGACGATGGGATCTAACGAGTTTTTCATGATCTTCATCAAGTCGGAACTCACGATAGAAGGACTAAATCACACGATAATTGCACCTTAGGATTCATACTTTAATTTTATTGGATTGTCACTACATACTGCTAGGTGTCACTGATGGATTGTGGACTCATCAATGTCATCTTGATGATCGATGATCCTTTAAGGGAAGAGTTGAAATTATTCTAACCCATCGAAAGAAGTTTCGATGATATTGTGATAAAGATCATAATATATCTCACTACCAGATAGAATAAAATTTATGGGGTCACACATTAAGAGATTTAATCTTGGATTAACCAATTATGAAGTTCTAATTGGAATAGGATTTAGTGAAATCCTTTTGGGTTTAGGAGAACCATGCTAGCACATGGTTAAACCCAATTCTTCTCTAGATTTGGATTCCTCATTAGATAAAGATTGGATCAAGTCCATAGCCTTAAACTTTATCTAGATCCATTTTGATTTGGACTTAGAAGGGCACTTATTTGAGGACCCAAAAGAATTGGATCAAGCCAATTAGTTGAAATCTATGCATGCAATCCTATCCAGTTTTTAACACCACGATCTTTACACAGCTGGCCATTCTGTTATAACAACCTAATGGCCTAACAAATCTCTAACAGCCTAACAAACTTTTCTTAAGGCCTAAACGAGCTCCTCTATATAAAGGGGACAGGATACTCTTCGAAGAATAAGTCTAAACTCACAGAGATAAAACTCTGCTAAATTTCTCACTGAAGAAATCAGAGTTCTCTCTACTTTATTCCACTCTCAAACTTATACTTTTTGCTTTCTACTTCTTCATTTTCACTACCTATTCTCTGGAGGGTACCCCACGATTTTAGGACTTCTTTTGTAGGTTCATTTACAGTCTACATCGACTCAGCTCAGGCCTCAACTCTCTAGCTCGGTTCATTACCGACCTCAACATCTATCCTCCGAAGTCTTGCAGTAATAGATTGGTGCTAGAGGAAGGGTATTCTAAAAATTTTTGATAAAAAATGATAAACAAGAAAGCACCAAATCATCCTCTACTTGCCTCATCTTTCCTGAAGATGCTCAAGAAGTCATCCAACTGTTAGTTACTGTTGATCCATGGAAAGCTAAGAGACTAGATGGATAGCGTACGGGATCTACGGACTAAAAGATTTTTCCACTTGGGTAGACAATAAGTTAGAGAAGAGGGAACCTCATCGTCTATCCCTCAGTCTTTCTTCCCCATCCGAAAAGCCTTTTTCAGTCTCTATTAGGATTGCAACTCAAACTCGAACTGCAATCAATGCTTTTATAGAAGAAACTTTATGACTTTCTTATTAAAGAAACACTTTCCTTTTTTTCTTGTTTGTGGGCTCTGTCCATTTTCCAACTTTCCTGCCTTTAAAGGAGCTTGCCTTGGGAGAAAATCCTTTTCTGTCACGTAAAGGGCTTATTTTTTTTTTGCAACTAGATATCCCCCCGATCTAGCAATGGAATGAAAAGGGCTTCATATTTTTTTTTACTTTATTTATACCATAGAATCATTACAAAGTATAACTAGTAATCTCATTCCTGGAACAGGCGAGAAGAAAAGAAATCGTTCGAGCGAAGCAAAAAAGCAGAAGCAATTGAATGAGCTTAGCTTAGCACGTTAGCAACCCAATTAAGCCTATTTCCACCTACCCTTATTCCTTTAATAAAGGAACTGGTAAGTAGTTGTATTTAGCTTGAATTGAGACTTTATCCTTTTTATTACGCCTTCAAAAGCTTTCCTTCTTTAGAAAAAAGCAATGTGAAAGCTAGCTTTGATCTTAGGGTATAAAATATTAGGCCTATCATAACTCTTCAAAGAAGGATATATTATGTTTATTCCGAAGAAAGAATAAGAAAAAGAAAGATAAAAAAAATCTAAAAGTAGTTTATTAGTATCTCCAGTAGTCTCTCAGAAGGTAGCTTTCTCTTTAAGCCAGTATCCATCCCTGAGTCAGTTTGGAGTCACCAGTGGTTAAGATTAGTGCAAAAAGCCATAGAAAGTTCATCTTGCTCGGATGAACCTTATTCATGAAAGAGCAAGGGGCACGGTAGTTTAGTCTCCTGATCCAGTAGGTTCAGACCCTTACTATAGTGGTACAACAGCTCCAGCATACTACTAAGCAGCAATGAGAAGCAACCCCCCAAGTAGTTCAATCACATCATTCCCAGCAACCGACTCCTCAGGATCCTCCTCATAATCATGCTCTGGATCACATGAATCAGTCTTAGGTGGCAAAATCATCTATTCCAAATAGGAAGATAGGTGTAGAAGAAGATCTTGGTAAAAAGATCCAAGATCTTGAAATGAAACAGATAAAAATTTAGATCAAAAGCTTATAGGGTGGAAGGGATTTCGGCCTACAATCTCTCTTTTCTCAAGAGATTCTTGATGAATCGGTTTCTCGTCGGTTCAAGATGTCTACTATAGAGTCATTCGATGGCTCCACTAATCATTTAGACCACTTGAAAGATATTTGAACAATTATGAGGCTGTAAGGGCGTTTGATGTCCTACTCTGTATCACCTTTCCAATCACTCTTAAAAAATCATAAAGATCTGGTTCTCTGACCTTCAGCCAGGATGTATTCCTTCCTATGAACAATTAGTCAAACTATTTGTCACCTATTTTGGCAATAATAGAGTTCACCTGAAAAATACCAACAGTCTTTTGACTGTGAAGCAGCAAGAAGGTAAATCTCTGCGGGACTATGCAGCAGGTTTCAACGCCACCACACTGAAAGTCAAAAACTTCAATGAGTCCATTGTGATAGCACTCTGAAGCAGGGACTCAGGAGTAACCATTTGATCTTCTCCCTTAATAAAATCTATCCAGATAACTATGAGCAAATGCTCATCTAAGTACGGAAGTATGCTCAGGCTAAAGAAGAAGAAAGCATACTCTGTCAGACAAAAAAAGAAAAAAGTGAGAAAAAGCGGCCTCGAAAAGAAGACTGCAGAAATCAACAAAATAATTCTAATCGACCTTGAAAAAATGAGGTCCGAAAGTCTACTTCAACGATTTGATTCCTACACTTTCTTGTCTACCCCTCGAGCTCAGATACTGATGGAGATCGGGATCAAGGATATCTTCGCTAACCTAACCCTATAAGAGATCCACCAGCAAAAGAGATAAAAGAAAGTACTATCATTACCATCGAGATCATGGCCATGATACTGAAGAGTGTCAACAACTGAAAGATGAAATTGAGGTACTAATACGCTGAGGTCAACTCAGAAAGTATATCCAAGATCAAGTCAATCAATCTATCGACCAGTGACAGAAGCCAAACAGTGAGAATGATCTCAATAGACCCACTTCTAGAGTTATCAACATGATCTCAAGCCTTGCTGAAATTGAAAAGATAGCCGAAGTAACTAGGAGCTCTCCAAAATATTAGTGCATAGATAATACTATTTCATTTTCTGATGATGATATCAAAGGAATTCAAACTCTCCATAATGATGCTGTTGTCGTTTCTATGACAATAGCAAAATATGATGTAAAAAAATAAGTTAATAATTGAAGCTTCATTGATATATTGTTCTATGATGCACTCCAAAAAATAAATTTGATAGATTAGCTAAAGCAGGTCAATAATTTTTTGATCGATTTTTTTGAAAATTCAGTAGCTGTGGAAGGAAAAATTGCTTTGCGGTCATTATCGGCATAGAACCTTATCAGTCAATTATAAGACTTACTTTTTTAGTTGTTAAAGTACCATCAACTTATAATACAATTCTTGATCGATCTGGACTCAATGTCCTTAAAGCTATGGTCTCCACTTATCACTTGTTAGTCTGATTTTTAATTAAGTATGGAGTCGGAGAAGTGCGAAGATCACATGCTCACTAAACAATGCTTCCTGATAGCTACAAATATAAAGAGACATGTGGAAGCTTTACCAATTAAAATATTCGATCAAAAAAATAAAGCTGAGGTTAGAAAAAATTTAGGAGAACCAGCCAAGAAGCTTGTAATTGTTCCTTTGGGTGATGACCCAAAAAATAGTTCACATTGGGTCTTTACTGGAACCTGACTTAAGAGAGAAATTGATGTCCTTTTTTCAGACAAATACCGACATCTTTGCTCGATTAGCCTCCGACATGCCTGAAATTTCAGCTGATGTTATTATACATAAGCTCAATATTGATCCAAAATATAAATCAGTGCAACAAAAAAAAAAACTTTGCTCCAGAAAGGCAGAAAGCAATAGATGAGGAAGTTGACAAATTATTGAAGGTCAAATTTATCAGACAAGTATGGATCTGAAGTGGATCGCAAATATTGTAATGGTTAAGAAAGCTAATGAAAAGTGAAGGATCTATATTAATTACACCAACCTCAACAAAGCTTGCATAAAAGATAATTTTTCTCTTCGAAAAATTGATCAACTTGTTGATGCAACTGCGAGACACAAATTGCGGAGTTTCATGGATCTTTTTTCTGGCTATAATCAAATCAGAATGACATCTGAGGATGAAAAAATACAGTCTTTGTCACTAAAAGAGATTTGTATTGTTATAAAATGATATCTTTTGATCTTAAAAATATAGGTACTATATACCAACGCCTGATGAATAAAATCTTCAAGCAACAAATTGACCGTATATGAAGGTCTATGTTAATGATATGTTAGTAAAAAATATTGAAGAAGATTAGTACATTACCGACCTAAAGAAAGCTTTTGGTGAACTTCACAAGTATCAAATGAAGCTCAAACCCAACAAATATACTTTCGGAGTGACTTCGAAAAATTTTTGAATTTTCTTGTAAGTCAAAAAGGAATTGAAGCAATCTCGAGAAAATCTGAGCTCTACTCGAAATGAAGCACCCGAGCTCCATCAAAGAAGTTCAACAACTCACAGGACGAGTAGCTTCTCTTAGCCAATTTATTTTTAGATCAGCTAAAAATATCTTTCTTTCTTTAAAATTTTGAGATAGATTGAAGACTTCACTTGATCAGATGAATACCGAGCTACCTTCACGATCTCAAAAATATCTTGCATCTACTCTATTATTATTAAAGCCAGTAGAAGGTGAGAATTACTCATGTATTTATCTATTTTAGCTAACACTGTTAGTTCGATTTTGGTCTAAAGTGATACAAAATACAAAAATCAATTTATTACACAAGCAAACTACTTAGAGATACTAAAACTCGATATTCTAAAATTAAAAAAATGATCTATACTCTTATCACATCGGCAAGATGGCTCCGACCTTATTTTTAAGCTCATTTTGTTATAAATTTGAACGACCAACCTCTGAAGTCATTTTACAGTGGCTTGATACTTCAGGTCGGATTGTTAAATGGACTATTAAATTGAGTGAGTTCGACATTCATTATCAATCTCGATCTTCATTAAAAGCTCAAGTGCTAGCTGATTTTATTGTTGAATGCTCTATCTCGATGAAGAACTAGTCTTGGAGATCTTGAAAAATATTAATATGAATTCTTATTGGGTACTGCATGTTGATGGAGCTTCTAATTTGAAAAGAAGTAGAGCTGGTTTGATTCTAACCAGCCCAGAAGGCGTCGTCACTGAACGCGCTCTGAGATTCAATTTTGATACTTCAAATAACAAACCAAAATATGAAGCATTGATCGTAGGACTTGGGATGGCTAGAGAGCTCAATGTTAAAAAGCTTCAAGTCTTCACTGATTCTCGACTTATCATCAGCCCGATATGAGATCAATTTGAAGCTAAAGATTCCACTATGTCTTAATATTTACATAATATGAAAGAATTATCAAAAAGATTCGAAAACATAGAAGTCATACAGATATCCAGGTTAAAAAATATCCGAGCTGATGCTCTATCTCATTTGGCCACATCAGATTTCTCTGAACTTAATTCAAATATTTTTATTGATATTCTTGAAAAGCCCAGTATTGAGGCCTTACCTATTGTCCAAACTGAACATGAGCCAAGCTAAATTGCTCTATTGATGAAATATATTGCCAAAAAAATTTTTCGACTGATCCCATTGAAGTAAGAAGAATTAAAAGACAGGCCTCATGGTATATCATTCTAGACAACTAACTATACAAGAGGTCGTATTCCTCCCCACTGCTTCATGTCTAAGACCATCGGAAGCTGATTATACTCTTCAAGAAGTTCATGAAGAAATCTACGACAATCACTTGGAAGTAAATCTTTGACTTATAAAATAATCAAGCAAGGTTACTATTGACCTATCATTTAAAAAGATTCTGCCGATCTTGTCAATAAATGTGATCGATATCAAAATATGCCAATATTCAACATCAACCTGCGTCCGAGCTCATTTTATCACAACACCATGGCCTTTTGCTATGTGGGGAATAGATATTCTGGGATCTTTCTCAATGGCCATAGGATAAAAAAATTCTTGATGGTAGGATTAATTATTTTACCAAATGAGTAGAAGCTGAACCCTTAGCATAAATCACTGAGAAAAAAGATGAGAAATTTTATATAAAAATTAATTATGTGCCTTTTTGATTTATCTCGAGTTATAATCACTAATAATGGATGGCAGTTTGATAATCAAAAATTTAAAAAATTATGTTCTGAGCTCCACATTGATCATAGATTTACTTCAGTTGGACATCCACAGTCAAATAGAGAAGCTGAAGTCACTAATACAACTGTCTTTCAGGATTTAAAGATAAGGCTCACTGAAGCCAAAGGACTCTAAGCAGAAGAGTTTTATAATATTCTCTGAGCACATAGAACTACACCTCACAGACTCACTGGAAAAATGCCTTTTAAACTCACTTTTGAAACAAAGGTAGTGATATCTGTTGAGATCGGTCTACCTACGATTAGAATAAAAAATTTTATGCTAAAAGAAATTCAGATCGGTTAAGAAATAATCTTGATTTACTTAATGAACCTCAAAAAAAAATTCAGATCTGCATGGCAGCTTATAAACAAAGAGTGGCTAAATATTATAATTCTCGGATGAAACCTAAAATTTTCCATAAGGATGATCTAATTCTCTGATGAGTTGAAGTCTCGAAGCCAATGGAACAAGAAAAACTCACTTCAAATTGAGAAGGATCTTATCGAGTTACCAAAGTAATTCGCCCAGGAGCTTATCGAATTAAAAATCTAGATGGTACAATCATCCCAAAAATATGAAATACTGAAAATCTCATAATATATTATCAATGAAATCTTTTCAATAAAGCATTCCAATGAAGATAAAGATCTAGTCAAAAGTACTATTGAAGAATCCTTCTTCATCCAAACCAGATCGATGAAAACTAATCAAACAAGGATGATTATAAGAAGAAAATTAAGATGTCCAAACAAGATCGAAAAAAGCCACGTTAAGACCATGAAAATCTCGACCAAATCAGGACAACCTGATGTGAGACATCAATCTCTGGATTGGACCTCACCAAAAGATGTGAGATATTTGATCTTCAGACTGGACCTCACTAAAAGATGTGAGACATCCAATATCCAGATTGGACCTCATCAAAAGATATGAGATATGCAATCCCAGATTGACCTCATCAAAATATGTGAGATATCTGATCTCTGATTGGATCTCACCAAAAATGCAGGACATCTGATCTCCAAATTAGATCTCATCAAATATTATGGAACTTCTGATCTCTGGATTGGACTTCACCAGACAATTCGAGACACCCGATCTCTGGATGGAACCTCACCAAGCAACTCGGGATACTCGATCTTCGGATGGATCGATCCAATAAGAAGCGTGCCCAGATCTACGACTGGATCTCTTTAATGATAATTGTGAGAAGGCAACATGGATCACAAATCTATAGATAATAAAATTCGATCTGCCACCTCGACTTCAATTAAAGATATTTTGGAAACTTTTATATTGAATTATTAGAGATTGATTTATATCCAATTACATGATCTGATTCAATTCAGTTCAATAATGAAGATTATTTCTTAAAGTTAGTCACATCGACTTATTTTATTTCTCTAATCTGAGAATAGTCATTTGATCGATTTGATTAATGTTGCCCAGATATGGCTACCAGGAGAGGTGGTGAATTGGATATTTTAAAAATTTTAATCAAATTAAAACTCTAAATAGATATATACTTCTTACTTGAATGATTGTGTGATGGAAATAATATGTAACAGCGAAAGTAAAAACTAATCTAAGCAAGTATTGAAAGCATGCAAATCAAACACAAGAAAGCATAATACAAACACACAAAATTTATAGTGGTTCGAGCAACCCACTCCTGCGTCCACTCCCCAAGCCCCCCTAGAAAGTTTTACTATAATCCCTTGACCACAGTACGTTTATTTTTCGGGCTCACAAATAAATTCAATTGATTTTTTTGGGCTCACCAACCACAACCCTACATTGATAGTTTTTCAGACTCACTATCAATCCTACACTGATTATTTTCCAGGCTCACTATCAATTTGGTTGGTTTAAATCTTGGCTCACCAACCATAACTATACAATGATTATTTTTTGGGCTAATAATCAACTCTAAGTTTTTTTCCCCAAAAAAAACTTGTAAACAAATAAAAAAATAATTCAGCATAAAATAAACTAAAAAGAAAAACTCTTTTTGAGTGCGATGAAGAGGTCGAAGGATTTCTCTTTGATCTTGACTTTCTTTTTCTTTGAAGCTGAGAGAATGTTGAAGATGGTGTTGAAAATAGCTCTTGAATGTCCTCTAAAATCTATGCTTGAATCTCTCTCTTTTTCTTGGATATTCAATGAAGCTCTCAAACTTGAATAATTTCTTTTTTTAATCTACTTTTCTTCTTTTTTCTTTGATTCTCCACCTTTAAATAGGCTTGACAGAGACTGAAAAAAATATTCTAGCTACTGAAAGGGCTGAAGTAGCTATTGTGAGACAATGAGGATAAAAGACTACAAAATAAAAAACTAACCGTTACAGATCACTGGGTCGGCTTAGTTTTCTATGAGTCGGCTCAGTTTCTCGTTGGATCGGCTCAATCCTGAACTGAGTCGGCTCAATCATAGTGCTCTGAAATATTGCTTTTATCTTTTGATGTATTCTCAAATTGGATCGGCTCAAATTTTCACTGGGTCGACTCAGCTGATGTGCCAAGCATGCCAAATGCTATTTTTAGCCATGCTTCTCCAAATTGATTTTTAAACTAGATTTGCCTTCCAAAAATAATTTATTCTCATTAAAATTTTTTAAATTTGAATTATACATAACTTATGCTCAAAACTCTTTGTCATCATCAAAATCAATCTTTGGGTCAACAATCTCTCGCTTTTTGATGATGACAAAATTTTTGAGTATATACAAAATAATATATAGTAAGTTTCTAAAAAAATCATATTTATAAAATATAAAACACTAAACAATATAAACATACTTCATTCAAATTTAAGCTCAAGCATATACTCACCATCTCTCCCCCTTTTTAACATCATCAAAAAAATAACTTAAATGAAATAATTAATAAGATCAATAGGAAAAAAAAATTTTAATAATCTAAAAATATTAAACTCTCTCTTAATATCATAATCAATTGAGTTCAATTTTTATACAAATCTACTCTCCCTTACTATATGCCAATTTTTTTAGTTTTATTCCTTACTTGCACTTGATACAATTAAATTAATCCTTATCCTTATTAGATTTTGTATCTCATATTCAAATTAATATCACATTAAGAAAAATATCACATTATCACATGATTTCAATGTAACTTGATTTGATTTCTCCATTTACCAAATTTTCTCTCTCTTTCTTTTGCAAACAAAGCCATTCAAAATTAAGATTTAATAAGTATCAATTGAGTGGATTATATATTAAACTAAATATTTGATAAATTCAAGTATCAAACACACACATAACATTCGCTCAAATAAACACCAAATTAATTTTCAAGAAGGTTTATATAAGGTAATGAAAACAAGCATCCAAAAATCCAACAAGTATAGCATATACATATAGCATACACATCAATCAAGTATATAATCTTTTATGAATGTATGTCTTATCTTGATATGCAAATTTTAACATTACTTATAAGTATGTTAGAAACTAATTTATAAGTTTCATATCTAAATAAGATCCTATACAATCAAGCTTATCTTAATTTAGATTTTTCAAATAATTAACAATCAAAATAGCATGATATAAAATATTAAGAGAGTATGCAAATAAACAATATATTCAAAATATTTAACTCACATAATAAGATCATTACACATATTGACAAATCAATTAAAATCAATCAATTAATGATGGTATGATGTAAAAAAGGTTTAGCTTTTACCAAATATCACTATCCATTTTCTTAAATCCAAACCATCCATGCATAAGAATTAGCTTCTATTATTTAATTGGATGCTTGGTCAATCTATAAAAATTATTTTCCAACTTTTGGTACCCAACCATCTTGGGTCCATGGAAGTTAGGGAGCATGGTTCCTTTTGAAACTCAAATTTGTTTAACTAATATATGATCAATTTTTTTAAAATTACATTCAAAAATTTTATGACCAATTTGATTACATTTAAAGCATTTAATGAACTAATTTTCAAATAAAATTTTTAAAAATATATTTTTAATAATTTTTTATTTTTTCAAAGAGCTTAACTAATTTCAGCTTTGTGAAAAATAGATTTTTTATTTTTATTATTGATGAAAACTAAATATAAATTTTCAGTAATGGACTTCAATATTTTAATCTCTTTTCTTAGTTTAGTATTTTCTTTCAAAAAAATTTCTTTTCTCTCAATAATTTTTCAAATTCTTCTTTCAACTCTTTGTTTTCTTTAACTAAAAAATTTTCAGATTGAAAAAGTATATCTTTTTCTTTAGCTAAAGTATTTTTTCATTTAAGATATCTTCTTTTTCTATCGATAATTTACTCTTTTCATTATCTAAAAGAAGATTGGATCTTTTAAGTTTTTTATTTTTCAATCTTAACTTTCTAAACTCATCCATTAAATCATTAAAGGTATAAATAATTCATCAAATATAAAATCATTAGTTTGAATTAAGCTTATCTCTTCATTGTGAGCCATCAAAATATGTTTGTCTTTTCTTCACTTGAGGATAATTCTTCTTCTAAATTTGAGCTTTCACTACTACTTCAATTAGCCAATATAACTTTTTTTCTTAATATCTTTGAGCTCATTTTCTATGTGACTCTTTTCTTCTTTTACTCTTTTTGGTTCAAAATTTTTCTTCTTTCTCATGAATCTTATGAACCTTTTTATAATCACCACTATTTCTTCACCATCTTCCAAATCTTCGATAGAATTACTTGAACTTTTTCAATGATCGATGATTTGAATGCAATGATCTTCCTTTTAGGCTTCCTTTTTTTTTGTGCCATGTTCAACTCATATGTCATGAGTGAATCAATGAGCTCTTCTAGAGACAGCTTGGTGAGATCTTTAGCTTCTTGAATTGCCATCATCTTTGCTTCCCATTTCTTTGGCAAAGACCTCAAAACCTTGTACATAAATTCATGATTAGTATAGATATTGTCAAGACCATTCAAAATATTAATAATATTCATAAATCTTGTGAACATATCAAAAATGGATTTATGTGGTTCTATTTTGAATATTTCATATTTATGAACAAGCAAATTAATTTTAGATTCCTTAACTTGGTTTGTTCCTTCGTGAGTTACTTCTAATTTATTCAAATCTTTTAGTCGAAATGTAAGTTGATGTTCTATTAAACTCATGCACATCTAAAGAATAATAAAGAATATTGAAGGCTTTAGCATTTTATTGAGCCATCTTTTATCATTTGCATCCCAATCTTTTTCGGATTTAGGCATATACATATTATTGATAATTATTGTGGTGTGTGAGGACTATTAGGTTTGACACTCCATATGTCATAGTCTTGTGCTTGAATAAAAATTTTTATCCTATTTTTTAATAAGTGTAATTAGTGCCATTGAAAAAAAAAGTGTTCGGAAATATGTCTCGAAAGCTAATCGTCAAGCTGTTGATGGTTAAGCAACCAAGTATTATAATTGATTTATTAATAAATAAAATATATTTTTGGTATTTTATCATAAGTTTTCATCTTCTAATGAACTCCATTGTTATGATGAAGTACTTAGGACTATTTAAGTTCGATAAAGAGAGATTTATCGATTAGTCCTTAAAATATTCACGACCAAATGATAGACTGTTAATAAGGATGACAGCTTCTATCGAGTATAGATCGCTTAGGCTATATGAGTTGGTTGTCCTCTTAACAAGGAGTGTGGAGACACTGGTATGGCATACAGATGAGATGTAAAGGTACATCATCATTGAACATGACCAACTCAGAGTATTCTACTGTCAAGAATGTCTCTGATGGATATTGGTATAAGTGTCCCTTAGATCTGAGATCACCTCAGTGACTTACAAGCAACTCACTGTGCTTTGGTATTGGACTAACTGAATTTTTAATTCAATGATAGAAGGCTTCTGGGCATAGTCAAGTACTTGCAAAGTTAGAGTATGATCGAGATGGGATTGACCACTCCAAGAGTTGGAAAAGAATGAGTCGCTGTATTTCAATTTAGCAAAACCTGGGCCAGGATAATCCATCAGATGATTTGATATTTTGAAACATAATGTGGACAACCTGATCAGAGTTGATAGTTGAACTCTGAGGTGTCCTATGATCATTTTGGTTAAGAAGATGAATTATATGAAAACTATATCCGTATGGTTCTAAGGATGTTGTTCTACACATTCGACCTATCCGGTCGTCAGGTACCATTGCTAGATGTCACTTGATTGGTATAAAAATTTATTTATGTACTACCACTTAGATTGAACCTATAGATCACACACATTAGAGTTCATGATCCGATCGGATGGTTGATCAATGATTAAGAATCTTCTAGGGTTAAACGATCAATACGATTGACATTTAACCTAGTGCAAGTATTGCAGGAGGATCGATTAGCAATTCAATTGCTAATTGACTTAATTTGATTAAGTCAATGGGTTGAGATTAAGTCTAATTGAATATAATTTAATTAAATTTAGTTTGGGCTTGATTGGATCAAGTCCAATTAGTTTATTGGATAAGCCAATTGCAAGGAAAAAACTAATCTAGTTCAATTAGGACTTGGATCAACCTAATTTCTAATTTGATTAAAAAATTAAAATAGATTAAAATCTAATTTAATCTAATTAAATTAGATTCTTAATTGGATTAAGATCTATTTTAATTGGATTGATCTAATTTTGGTTTGATTTGGTTTGAGAAACTAAATTAAAACAAGTCATAAGATAGAATCCTAGTAAAACTAGGATTCCACCTTGCCCACATAAGCCCCCCACGCCCTATAATCATGTAATATGATCTTAGATCTAGGGATTTCTAATTTTATAAAATAAATTTTGATTTATTTTAGTCTTTCACTGCATGATCTTGAAAAAGTTTAAGATCTAACCCTGAAATCCTAGACTAGTCCCTACAATTGGTATCAGAGCCTAGGTTGTTTATTACATGATTATTTATACATGCTTAGATTATTTCTTAGATTAGATTAATTTATAATCTGATTATTAAATCTAAAATTAAAATTTTTAGATCAATCACGAACTGCAAGGTTATCCTGCTGTAAGGTTTACCCCTTACAGTGCAAAGGTTGTCCTAGTTCATGTAGATCTATCTTTAATCATAAATTTATTAGATGTGATCTAGATTAAATTTATGATTTATTAGATTTAAAAATATTTAAATCTAAAATAAAATATCTTTGTTAATATAACCTGTGCAAAGAGCCATCATATTTTTGTCTGAAAAATTTGTGCAGTTTAAAGTTGAAATTATTTTAATTATATGAACCTGTTTAGATTAGATCTAAAGTAGTTTCATATTTATTTCATTTGTATCTGATTATGAATCAAACATGCAACTTGGTTGGTGGAACCATATTGTAAAATTATTTTACAAATATGAAAATTATTTTTAAAAAGCCGAACCCCAACCCTCAGCCCAAAATTTAATTAAAAATTAAGAAGTTGTTTTGATTAGGTTCTAGGATTGTGAATTTAAGAACCTAAGACACAAACCATAATACATTGGGTTAATGGGTTAGTGGAAATTAGGTCCATTAATTTGGTTAGACTTAAGGTTAGATTAAAGATGGACTTAATTAGAGAATTGACTAAATCTAATTAATTATTATCTTAGATTAGGTCAAGGATTCTCTAGATCAATTACAATAGTTGTAGTTGGTCAAGTCCATATCTTTAACGAGAACCAAATGGACTTGATTCTTAGCTAAGCAGTCTAGCACGAACTGTTAGGTTGATCCAATTGAAACTAATTAAACCAGTTGGTGTCTAAGGTAAACCAGACTAGTAGTTTTTAATCGGGAGCCCGCTTACCTGCCATTTCTGATGGTGTCTCAGGCAAGCTTTGGCAGACCTCCCACCAATCGAACTTACTAGCCTCTTGTTAAAATTATATTTTGATTGGATCATTTGACTATTCGAGCTGACCCATGTCAGCTAGGTAAATCAGTGTGACTGATTTAGGTGCTCCTAGAATCCCTTAAGCTGACTTGGTGAAGCCAATGGGAGGATCATGATAAGCTGGTTCATCTGACCTCATCCTCTAAATCAATTAAATCTTTTAAAATTATTAGGTCTTAAAATAAAATAATTATGGTGATAACTAGATCATAGCCTCCTATTAAATGGATGATAATGGATCCATCAGTTGATAATCATTGGAGGCCCAAAGGTCTGGTGCTTATCGGCTGATGGAATTATCATTCATTATATGATTTTTTGACTACATCTTTCTAAATGGTGATTAGGTTAACCAACCAAAGTTGGGCCTAATCATCCATTGGCTAGATAGGCCAAGTATGGTCATGTTAATGGTTGGACCTAACCGACCTTTTCAGTGGAGGCCAAAGCCTACTGATTAAGGACTGGGGCAAAATCAAAATTACTAAAAATTATTTAAAAAATAATTGGTTATGAACCTACCCTTAGATGTACATGGGTTAGCCAACCAAAGTTGGGCTTGTGTGCAGTCTAAGTAGATTCTAGTATCCACTAAGGAATTAGGGTAATTCCTCGAATTGAAGGTAGAGGCTACCAATTCGAATAAAATAATGAAAGAAACTTTTTGATTAAAGTCCAAATCTTTAGGTTTAATGAATCAATTACTAATTAGGTTATGATTTTTCTTTGTGCAGATATGGCCACTTTCCTATCGCTCCGATCATTGTTGGACAATGATAAGTTGGTGGGACCCAACTTCGGTAGCTGATATCGAAAGTTGAAGATTATCCTGGAGCATGAATGGATCTATATGTGATAACGGATCCTACACCTGAGGAGCCAGCTGCCAATGCACATGGAACAGTCAAAGACACTTATCAAAAGTGACTCAGTGATCGGATCACGGTGCACTGCATCATGCTGGCTACCATGAGCGACGAGTTCAGTCATAAATTTGAGATGGCTCAGTCAAAGGACATGCTTCAAGTATTGGAGGATGCTTTTGGCACACTCGGTGACATGGAGAGGCACAAGATTAGTTGTGCCATCTTCAATGCCAAAATGGGATGGTGCCTCTGTCACTGATCATGTATTGTACATGATCGAGCTGATGGAGCATTTGAGCAAACTCGGCTTTCCTTGCATGAGCAGCTTGGGAAAGATGCAATACTGAACTCGCTGCCCAAGTCTTATCTCCATTTCTCACTCATTATAGAATGACAAAGTCTGAAGTAAACTACCATGGGTTACTGGGGTTGCTTCAGAACTTTGAGAAGGATCACCAACTCCACAAGGAGTCGGTGAACTTAGTGGGAGGTTCGTCTTCTAGTTCTCGATCTTTAAGAAAGGAAAGAAGAATAAGAAGAAGAAAGTGAAGAAGGTGCAAGTTCAGACTGGGACATCAGTGCAAGGCCAGACCAAAAAGATCAAGCCCAATAAGAGTCAGCTGAATGCTTCTTTTGCAAGAAGCAGGGGCACTGGAAGAGAACTGTCCTCAGTACATTACCTTCCTAGACCCGAACAAGCAGAAAAGCAGTAAGCTTTGCTCAATAAGGTATTTATATGATAACTCCTTGTAATTTCTCTATTTGTGATATAACTGACTGGTATTGGATACCGATAGCCCTTACCATATTTGCAATTCATTGCAGGGGTTGCAGGTCAGTAGGAGATTCGAGCAAGCGAAGGTTTCTGAATATTAGAGATGGAAGACCAGTTCCAGTTCTAGCATTAGAAATCTTGAAACTTGTATTTGAGTCCTATACCGTTGTTCTTAATGATTGTCATTTCTATCCCAGTTTTTTTTAAACGTTATTTCTGTAGGCCTTCTGGCCAAAAATGATTATAAATTTCAATAAAGAAATAAGTTTGTAATATCATTATGAATGATGTTACTATTTTTTGTGGACATTTGAATAATGATGTGTATATGTTATCACAACCTGTTAACGTAGTCTATTCTATTGGTAAGCACCCTAGATTAGATAGTGTGTTAGATATCTACTTATGGCACTGTAGACTAGGTCATATAAACAAGAATAGAATAAATAGATTGACTCAAGAGAAAATCTTCGAAGTCAGTGATTGTGAATCACTTCCAACCTGTGAGTCCTGTCTTCTTGGTAAAATAACCAAGTCACCTTTTACTGAAAAAGGTGAGAGAGCTACTGAGCTCTTAGGCCTAGTACATACTGATGTATGTAGGCCCATGAGCATAAGTGCTAAAGGTGGATATTTCTACTTCATCACTTTCACGGATGATCTATCCAGATATGGATATGTCTATCTGATGAAACATAAGTCGGATTCATTTGAAATGTTCAAACAATTTGAAGTGAAGTAAAAAAATAAACTGGAAAGAGTATTAAAACTCTTCGATCTAACCGAGGAGAAAAATACCTTTCTGGTGAGTTTCTCACATACCTAGGAGAGAATGGGATTCTCTCCCAATGAACTCCTTCAGGAACATCACAGCATAATGGTATGTCTGAAAGGGAAATCGAACTCTATTAGACATGGTCTGATCCATGATGGATTTTGCCAGCTTGCCAATATCCATCTAGGGATATGCACTCAAATCGATCAGTTATCTATTAAATAGGATTCAAGTAAGTCTGTAATCAAGACTCCATATGAGATATGGACAGGACGTAAGCCAGCACTTTCACATCTTAAGGTCTGGGAGTACCCGGCCTATGTCAAACAGTTAGTTATAGATAAACTCGGACCTAGGTCTGACAAATACACATTCATAGGGTACCCCAAAGAGACCAAAGAATATTTTTTCTATCATGCTGATGAACAAAAAATATTCGTCAGCCTTAAGGCAATCTTTTTAGAAAAGGTGTTCCTTAGTAAAGGAACCGTTGCCTCTAAGGTTGAACTTGATGAAGTTCAACAAGTAGAAGGACCGACATCAACAGCTGAACCTGAGTGAGATTTGATTAGATCAGATCCGAAGCCCAATATACCTGCACCATTAAGACGATCCGATAGAGTACCGCATCAGCCGGACAGATACTATGATTTCTTGGTTCGGGATGGTGATCCCATCGAACTCGATGAGAACGATGAGGATCCGATCACCTATATGGATGCAATGCAGAGATCTGATTTCGAGAAATGGCTTGAAGCCATGCAATCCAAATAGAGTCTATGAAGGTCAACGATGTATGGACATTAGTTGATCCACCTGAAGGGGTTAAACCCATTGGGTGTAAATGGGTCTTCAAAAGGAAGAGGGATGCAGACAGAAAGGTGGAGACCTATAAAGCCCGTCTGGTTGCTAAGGGGTATCGTCAACATTATGGTATTGACTATGACGAGACGTTCTCCCTGTGCAATGCTCAAATCCATTCGGATAATACTTGCAATAGCTGCCCATCTAGATTATGAGATCTGGCAGATGGATGTAAAGACATCTTTTCTGAATGGAGAGCTGACCGAAGAGGTATATATGATACAACCTGAGGGTTTATATCCACAGATGAGTCCAAGATGTGCAAGCTTCAGAGATCCATTTATGGATTGAAACAAGTTTCTCAGAGTTGGAACATGCATTTTGATAAGGTGATCAAAACGTATGGCTTTGTTAAGAACGGAGAAAGCCCTGCATCTATAAATGGACAAATGGTCCAGTTGTGGTATTCCTTATCTTGTACATGGATGACATTCTCTTAATCGGGAATGACATCCCCGCACTACAGGGAATAAAAGTTTGGTTGTCATCGCAGTTCTCCATGAAGGACTTGGGTGAAGCATCCTACATCCTAGGGATGAAGATCTATAGGGATAGATGTAAAAGAATGCTTGGGTTATCCCAATCCACGTACATAGATACTGTGCTGAAGAGGTTCAGCATGGAGAATTTCAAGAAGGGCTATCTATCGATAGGCCATAGAATTTCTCTCTAAGAAGGATTGTCTGACAACTCCTGAAGAGAGAGAGCGTATAAGTGGAGTCCCATATGCTTCGATCGTGGGATCTATCATGTATGTCATGATATGTAAAAGGCCAGATGTGGCATACTCACTAGGAGTAGTGAGTAGATACCAATCTGATCCTGGAGAAAACCACTGGAAAGTGGTTAAAGCCATCCTTAAGTATTTGAGACATACTAAGGCCAATAGTTGGTTTATGGCGAGTCAGATCTGAAACTTGTGGGGTTCACAGACTCCATTTTCAATCTGACCATGATGACAGCAGAAGCGTGTCAAGTTATATCTTTATTCTGAATGGTGGAGCCATCTACTGGAAGAGTTTCAAGCAGCATACTGTGATAGACTTTGTTTGTGAGGTGGAGTATATCACAGCATCGGATGCCGTGAAGAAAACTGTGTGGCTGAGAAAATTCATCATCGAGCTCGGAGTAGCACCCTCCTCGATGGTCCGATCCTGCTCTACTGCGACAGTACTGGTGCCATAGCTCAGGCGAATGAACCCAAAGCACACCAGCAGACGAAGCATATTTTACATCGCTTCCACCTGGTCCGAAAGATCGTGGATCGAGGTGATGTCGACCTTCAGAAGATCGACGAAAAGAGAACCTGACCGACCCCTTCACTAAAGCCCTGATGATAAAGAGTTCAACAACCACAAGTCAAGATGGGTATTAGATACTATGCCGAGTGGCTTTAGGACAAGTGGGAGTTATTGAAAAATATGTCCTAAAAGTCAATCGTCAAGCTGTTGATGGTTGAGCAACCAAGTATTGTAATTATTTGTTAATAAATAAAATATATTTTTGATATTTTTATCATAAGTTTTTATCTTCTAACAAACTCCGTTGTTATGATGAAGTCCTTAGGACTATTTAAGTTCGATAAAAGAAGATTTATTGATTAGTCCTTAAAATTGTTCATGATCAAATGATAGACCGTTAATAAGGACGACAGCTTCTATCGAGCATAGATCGCTGTAGACTATATGGGTTGGTTGTCCTCTTAACCAAGGAATATAGAGACACTGATATGGCATACAGATGAGATATAAGGTACATCGCCATTGAACATGACCAACTCCAGAGCATTCTGCTGTCAAGAATGTCTCTGATGGGATATAGGTATAAATGTCCCTTAGACCTGAGATCGCCTCAGTGACTCGCAAGCAACTCACTGTGCTTTGGTACTGGACTAACTGAATTTCTAATTCAGTGACGAAGGTTTTGGACACAGTCAAATACTTGTGAAGTCAGAGTGTAATCGAGATGGATTGACCACTCCAAGAGTTGGAGAAGAATGAGTCGCTGTATTTCAATTTAGCAAAATCTTGGCTAGGATAATCCATCAGATGGATTTGATATTTTGAAATACAATATGGACAATCTGAACAGAGTTGAGAGTTGAACTCTGAGGTATCCTATGATTATTTTGGTCAAGGAGATGAATTATATGAAAACTATATCCGCATGGATTCTAAGGATTTATTCTACACATTCGATCTATCCGGCCATCGGGTACCATTGCTAGATGGTCACTTCGATTGGTATAAAAATTTATTCCTGTGCTATCAGTTTAGGTTCAGACCTATGAGATCACACACATTAGAGTTCACGATCCGATCGAATGGTTGATCAACGATTAAGAATCGTTCTAGGTTAAACGATCAATATGATTGACATTTAACCTAGTGCACGTGTTGCAGGAGGATCGATTAGCAATTCGATTATTAATTGCTTAATTTGATTAAGTCAATGGCTAAGATTAAGTCTAATTGAATATGATTTAATTAGATTTAGTTTGGGCTTGATTGGATCAAGTCCAATTGATTTATTGGATAAGCCAAGTGCAAGAAAAAAACTAGTCTTAGTTCAATTAGGACTTGGATCAACCTAATTTCTAATTTGATTAAAAAATTAAAATAGATTTAAATCTAATTTAATCTAATTAAATTAGATTCTTAATTGATTTAAAAATTATTTTAATTATATTGATCTAATTTTGGTTTGATTTGGTTTGAGAAACCAAATTAAAACAAGTCATAAGATAGAATCCTAGTAAGACTAGGATTCTACCTTGCGCCACATAAGCCCCCCACACCCTCTCTCTTATTCCATACCAATTCCCACTTATTTTATGCGACAAAAATTCTCTCTTAGGTCTTCACTATGCCCAAAAGATTTCCTCTCTTCTTTCTTATATGGAAGATGGTTGTGGATCAAATCAAAGTAGGAATAAGTTTGGATTTCAAATTCTATGAGATAGAGTTTTAGAAATCCAAAACTCTTTCCTTTTTGCATCGATTTTATCCAAATTTTTTTGAGATTTTTGTAAATTTTATGGTATTTGATAGGTGCCTTTGCTGTTGGTCCACACATAAAAAAAGAAGGGGACGCCCAAGAGTTGGGCACCCCTTATCTTGCCATGTTTGGATAAACCTTGACTAGGTATTTGACCTAGACAAGGACTCTATCATATCTCTCTATATAAAATAATTTTTTTCATAAAATTTTTGTGAAGAATAGATAAAAGAGAGATCTTTAGGGTGTCCAAAAATTAGAGAGAAAGAAGATTGGAGCATGGAGATATAATAAATACAAGATAGGGTGTCTAGAGAGAGCAAAGAGAAGAAGAAGAGGGTCTTCTTCTAGGGTTGTTGTGCTCTTCTCTTTCTTCCTCCATCTTGAGTTTTCTGAGAGTGTCTTAGATCTGAAACTCCTCCTCCTACTTCTCATCTTTGAAGAGTCCAAATCAAGAAGAAGGAGGCACCTGATCAACCATCGAAGAAGGATCAGCGCAGTACTAGCATACTGTGTTGATTTCTTGCAGCAGGATTCTGATCGAGATTCGTGGGCTCATGTGGATGACTTCTAGAGGTCGGACACATGTGTGGCTCACAACATCATCCTTAAGCCGGATCAGCAAGGTTAGAACATCTAACTTGCAAGGTAATAGATCTGATCTATTATTTATTACATACATTAGATGTAGCATAGAAACATGTTGATATGATCAACATGTAGTTCATTCTCTATATATTTTAATTTTTGATTTAATATCATATAATAATTATGCAATAGGATCTTAGATCTAGAGATTCTATGATTTTATAAAATAAATTTTAATTTATTTTAGTCTTTCGCTGCATGATCTTGAAAAAGTTTCAAGATCTAACCCTGAAACCCTAGATCTGATCCCAACAAGAAGGCCTAATAGTTGAGTGTTCTTCACCTAACAAACAACCAAATTGATTAGCCATAAGATCTTTAACTCTAAAAAATTAGAGCATCCGCTCTGATACCAATTATTGCCCAGATATGGCTATCCAAGAGAGGGATGAATTGGGTATTATAAAAATTTTAATCAAATTAAAATTCTAAACAAATATGTAGTTCTTACTCGAATGATTGTGTGATGGAAATAAAATGTAACAGCCAAAGTAAAAACTAATCTATGCAGGTATTGAAAGCATGCAAATCAAATACAAGAAAGCATAATACAAACACATAAAATTTATAGTGGTTTGGAGCAATCGACTCCTACGTCCACTCTCCAAGCTCTCCTTGAAAATTCTACTATAATCTCTTGATTATAGTGTGTTTATTTTCTTGGACTCGCAAATAAATCTAGTTGATTTTCTCGAGCTCACCAACTACAATTCGATACTGATAGTTTTTTAGGCTCACTATCAATCTTACACCGATAGTTTTTCGGGCTCACTATCAATCCAGTTGGTTTTAACCTTGGCTCACCAACCACAACCATACAATGATTATTTTTTTGAATTAATAATCAACCTCAAGTTTCTTTCCCCCAAAAGAAACTTGTAAAGAAACAAAAAATATAATTCAACCCAAAATAAAATTTAAAAAAAAAACTCATTTTGAGCATGATGAAGAGGCCATAGGATTGTTCTTTGATGCTTGATTTTCTCTTCCTTTGAAGCTAAGAGAATGTTGAAGATGGTGTTGAAGATAGCTCTTGAATGTTCTCTGAAATTTGTGCTTGAATTTCTTTCTCTTTTCTCTCTTTTTCTTGGATATTAAATGAAGCTCTCAAACTTGAATGATTTTTTCTTTCAATCTTTTTTTTTCTTCTCCATCTTTAAATAGGCTTGACAGAGGCTGAAAAAAATATTCTAACCATTGGAAGGGTTGAAGTAGTCATTGTGAGATAATGGAGATAAAAAGTTGTAAAATAAAAAACTAGCCATTATAGATCACTAGATCAGCTCAGTTCCTCACTGGATTGGCTCAGTCCTGAACTGGGTTGGTTCAATCATAGTGCTCTGAAATATTACTTTCTATCTTTTGATATATTCTCAGACTGGGTCAGCTCAGATAGTGCTTTGAAATGTTGCTTTCTCGACTCAACTGACGTGCCAACGTGCCAAATGCTATTTTTCAATCTTTCTTCTTCAAATTAATTTTTAGACTAGACTTGCCTTCTAAAAATGATTTTAACCCTCATTAAAACTTTTTAAATTTGAATTACACATAACTTATACTCAAAACTCTTTATCATCATCAAAATCAATCTTTGGATCAACAACCGATCTTAAATTTCATACACTTATTGCCATTTGATCGACGTCAAAAAAGGAGTAACACATAACTCTCGAAATAATGAAATCCAGATTGGATTATCTGAGATCGGCTAAAAAAATAAATACAAATATTTCAAAAAAGTTCTATTTCATTAATATAAAAAGAACAGCTACAAAAGTCCATATCCAGTTGATACAAAAGTTAAAAAGATAAGAAAAGTATAAATCAGGCTTTAGCTTGAAAATCTTCTGCTAGAGGAGCCGAGCTGCATTCTTCCTTGACTTTTTCCTCTGGAGGAGCTTCCACGGCAATGACCTCGGCCAAACTGATTGGGACTTCGGTCAGAGGCACCTTGAGGAAAGAAGTTGAAGAAAGTTGGGTGACAGTAGCATCAGAAATCACCTGGGCTACTGCTTCCAAAGCTGCCTCTATTGTGACCTTGCTGAGGTCGTGGTCAAGAAATTGCTTGATAATCGAACACTGACAGCTCTTGAAGCCACTGTTGAATGCCCCTTCTGAGGCTTCAGTGACGTCACCTTGAAAAAGCATCTGAGTTCTTGTAGTCCTCGATAATTTGGGATATTCGTTCTTTATCTTTATGGAGCTGACGTCGATATGTAACCAAAGTCTCCTCGCATTTTTTGATAGTTGCTTCAGCCTCCTTCAGCTTGCTCTCTAGCTCAGAGATCTTCTTAACAATTTTTTGCAGTTGATCGTCTTACTCGATCAATTGATTTTCTTTTTCATTGAGCCGACGTTGTTTCTCTATCAACTGCTAATTCTTGTCTTTATTGAATCCATTTTCTCTTGGAGCTGTTTTCTTCAGCCCCTTCACTATTTCATTCTCTTTGGCAGTCTTCTTCTCTGCTACCTT
>NC_026000.2:126276073-126310537 GCF_000442705.2 Elaeis guineensis
TTCTAAGGATGTTGTTCTACACGTTCGACCTATCTGACCTTCGGGTACCATGCTAGATGGTTACTTCGATTGGATACAAAATTTATTTTGTACTACGACTTAGGTTCGGACCTATGAGGTCACATACATTAGAGTTCATGATTCGATCGGATTGTTAATCAATGATTAAGAATTCTAGGTTAACGATTCAGATAGTTCTAGGTTAAACGATCAATACGATTGACATTTAACCTAGTGCAAGTGTTGCAAGGAGATCGATTAGCAATTTGATTGCTAATTGGCTTAATTTGATTAAGCCAATGATCTGAGATTAAGTTTAATTAAATATAATTTAATTAGATTTAATTTGGCTTGATTGGATCAAGTCCAATTGGTTTATTGGATAAGCCAAGTGCAAGAAAAAACTAGTCCTAGTTCAATTAGGACTTGGATCAACCTAATTTTAATTTGATTAAAAAATTAAAATAAATTTAAATCTAATTTAATGTGATTAAATTAGATTTTAATTGGGTTAAAACTATTTTAATTGGATTGATCTAATTTTGGTTTGATTTAGTTTGAGAAACCAAATTAAAACAAGTCATAAGATAAATCCTAGTAAGACTAGGATTCTACCTTGCGCCACATAACCCCCCATGCCCTCTCTCTTATTCCACGCCAATTCCTCTTATTTTGTATGAAAAAAATCCTCTCCCAGGTCTTCACCATGCCCAAGAGGTTTCTCTCTTCTTTCTTACATGGAAGATGGTTGTGGATCAAATCAAAGTAGGAATAAGTTTGGATTTCAAATTCTATGAGATAGAGTTTTAAAATCCAAACTCTTTCCTTTTTGCACCGATTTTATCAATTTTTTTTGATATTTTTGGCATTTATGGTACTTGATAGGGCCCTTTGCTGTTGTCCATACAAAAAGAAGGAGGGGGCCCAAGAGTTGGGCACCCCTTATCTTGTCATGTTTGGATAAACCTTGACTAGATATTTGACCTAGAAAGGACTCTATTATATCTCTCTATATAAAATGAATTTTTTATGAAATTTTTGTGTAAAATAGATAAAGAGATCTTTGGGGTCCAAAAATTAGAGAGAAAAAGGTTGGGGCATGGAGATATAATAGATACAAGATAGGGTGTCTAAGAGAGAAAGAGAAGAAGAAGAGGGTCTTCTTCTAGGGTTGTTGTGTTCATCTCTTCCCTTCCTCCATCTTGAGTTTTCTGAGAGTGTCTTAGATCTAAACTCCTTCCTACTTCTCATTTTGGAAGAGTCCAAATTAAGAAGAAGGAGGCACCTGATCAACCATCAAGAAGGATCAGCGCAGTACTAGCATGCTGTGCTGATTTTCTGAGTAGGACTTCTGATCGAGATTCGTGGGCCCGTGTGGATGACTCCTAGAGGTCAGACATATGTGTGGCTCACAACATCATCCTCAAGCTTGGATCAGCAAGGTTAGAACATCTAACTTGCAAGGTAATAGATCTGATCTATTGTTTATTACATACATTAGATGTAGCATAGAAACATGTTGATATGATCAACATGTAGTTCATTCTCTATATATTTTAATTTTTAATTTAATACTATGTAATAATCATATAATAAGATCTTAGATCTAGGAATTCTCTAATTTTATAAAATAAATTTTGATTTATTTTAGTCTTCCGCTGCATGATCTTGAAAAAGTTTCAAGATTTAACCCTGAAACCCTAGATCTGATCCCTACAAGAAGGTCTAATGGTTGAGTGTTCTTCACCTTACAAACAACCAAATTGATTAGCCATAAGATCTTTAACTCTAAAAAATCAGAGCACCCGCTTTGATACCAATTATTGCCCAGATATGGCTATCCAAGAGAGGGATGAATTGGATATTATAAAAATTTTAATCAAATTAAAATTCTAAACAAATATATAGTTCTTACTTGAATGATTGTGTGATGGAAATAAGATGTAACAGCGGAAGTAAAAACTAATCTATGCAGGTATTGAAAGCATGCAAATCAAATACAAGAAAGCATAATACAAACACAAAATTTATAGTGGTTTGGAGCAATCGACTCCTACGTCCACTCTCCAAGCTCTCCTTGAGAATTCTACTATAATCTCTTGACTATAGTGTGTTTATTTTATTGGACTCACAAATAAATCCAGTTGGTTTTCTCGAGCTCACCAACTACAATTCGATACCGATAGTTTTTTAGCTCACTATCAATCTTACACCGATAGTTTTTCGGGCTCACTATCAATCCAATTGGTTTTAACTTTGGCTCACCAACCACAACCATACAATGATTATTTTTTAGAATTAATAATTAACCTCAAGTTTTTTTCCCCCAAAAGAAACTTGTAAAGAAATAAAAAATATAATTCAACCCAAAATAAAACTAAAAAAAAAACTCATTTTGAGCGTGATGAAGAGGCTAAAGGATTGTTCTTTGATGCTTGATTTTTTCTTCCTTTGAAGCTAAGAGAATGTTGAAGATGGTGTTGAAGATAGCTCTTGAATGTTCTCTAAAATTTGTGCTTGAATCTCTTTCTCTTTTCTCTCTTTTTCTTGGATATTCAATGAAGCTCTCAAACTTGAATGATTTTTTTTTTATCTTTTTTTTTCTTTGATTCTCCATCTTTAAATAGGCTTGACAGAGGCTAAAAAAAATATTCTAACCGTTGGAAGGGTTGAAGTAGTCATTATGAGATAATGGAGATAAAAAGTTGTAAAATAAAAAACTAGCCATTATAGATCACTGGATCAGCTCAGTTCCTCACTGGATCGGCTCATTCCTGAACTGGGTTGGTTTAATCATAGTGCTCTGAAATATTACTTTCTATCTTTTGATATATTCTCAGACTGGGTCAGCTCAGATAGTGCTTTGAAATGTTGCTTTCTCGACTCAACTGACGTGCCAAACGTGCCAAATGCTATTTTTCAATCTTTCTTCTTCAAATTAATTTTTAGACTAGACTTGCCTTCTAAAAATGATTTAACCCTCATTAAAACTTTTTAAATTTGAATTACACATAACTTATACTCAAAACTCTTTATCATCATCAAAATCAATCTTTGGATCAACAACCGATCTTAAATTTCATACACTTATTGCCATTTGATCGACGTCAAAAAAGGAGTAACACATAACTCTCGAAATAATGAAATCCAGATTGGATTATCTGAGATCGGCTAAAAAAATAAATACAAATATTTCAAAAAAGTTCTATTTCATTAATATAAAAAGAACAGCTACAAAAGTCCATATCCAGTTGATACAAAAGTTAAAAAGATAAGAAAAGTATAAATCAGGCTTTAGCTTGAAAATCTTCTGCTAGAGGAGCCGAGCTGCATTCTTCCTTGACTTTTTCCTCTGGAGGAGCTTCCACGGCAATGACCTCGGCCAAACTGATTGGGACTTCGGTCAGAGGCACCTTGAGGAAAGAAGTTGAAGAAAGTTGGGTGACAGTAGCATCAGAAATCACCTGGGCTACTGCTTCCAAAGCTGCCTCTATTGTGACCTTGCTGAGGTCGTGGTCAAGAAATTGCTTGATAATCGAACACTGACAGCTCTTGAAGCCACTGTTGAATGCCCCTTCTGAGGCTTCAGTGACGTCACCTTGAAAAGCATCTGAGTTCTTGTAGTCCTCGATAATTTGGGATATTCGTTCTTTATCTTTATGGAGCTGACGTCGATATGTAACCAAAGTCTCCTCGCATTTTTTGATAGTTGCTTCAGCCTCCTTCAGCTTGCTCTCTAGCTCAGAGATCTTCTTAACAATTTTTTGCAGTTGATCGTCTTACTCGATCAATTGATTTTCTTTTTCATTGAGCCGACGTTGTTTCTCTATCAACTGCTAATTCTTGTCTTTTATTGAATCCATTTTCTCTTGGAGCTGTTTCTTCAGCCCCTTCACTATTTCATTCTCTTTGGCAGTCTTCTTCTCTGCTACCTTTTTGGCCTCTTCGGCCGCTTTCTTGATGTCCTTCTCAGCCTTGAGCCCCTCCTTCAGGAACTTTTTATTCTCATAGAACCATGCCATGTGTTCATGCAGCAACCTAAAGTACATGGTAGACTACCAAAAAAATACAAAAGAAAGATATGGTTTTTATGTTAAAAAGCCGATGTAAAAAAAAAGAGAGAAAAAAGAAGAGAAAAAAGAGAGGAATGAAAATGTACGTCCATGATGCTATTAAACCCATAGTTCACCAGCTGACCCAGAGAAAGATCTCTCCTCCAGACATCGAGATCTTTTTGAGGCATCATCTTGGTGAAGAGATCTCTGCCTAGCCTTGGCATCTCCAGAAGTGATGCCTTTGCTAGGTCAATCCTCTCCAATGAAGTGGATGGCATATCCTCTGAGGCCTGGATCCTTGAGCGCTAATCGACTGGTCGAGCTACCTTGACCAACATTGGAGATGGTGCTAGCAAGGACTCCTTTTGTGTTAATCCTCTGGGAGGTGGTGGTTGAGCCACCTCGATAGATTGACGAGCTGACTTTGAAATGATAGTGGATATCGGCATGGCATCGTTGTCGATAACTATGGCCCCAGATGATGACCAGAGAGTAGCTGATCTCAAAGGAATGGTCTCCTTGTCCTTTTTGGGTGCAGGGGTAGGAGCAGGCTGATCGACTTGAGTTTGCTTCTTTTTCTGGTCTCTGCCATCCTCTGTAAATTGAACTTCATTGTTTCTGTTACATAAAAGCAGCAGTTATTAGTGAATGAAGATACTGATAAAAAATGATAAAGTTATGAAATAAATTGACATCGGACTTACCCTAGGGAGAGATCTGACTGATGTCGGCTTCAAGCAGAGACTGATCCATCACCAGTAAGCTCATTTTGGATACTTTTATACCCAGAAGCTCTGTAAAAGCCTCTTTATCTCCAGAAAGTCCTTCATTGTGCGAGTTCTATTTGGTTTCAGGGTTACGTCATTTGCAACTGAAATCTCATAGACATCGGAAGAAACAAAGAAGAAATAATTTTTCAATTGTGTATAGAAGAAGGAAGGGCAAGACCAAATTTATATTTTGGCTGAGATGAAAAATACTACCAGTCTTTTTCATATGGATGTTTCTTTAAGGCAAAAAGTGTCCTAAAGAGAGAAATTCTAAATTCTATGATGAAAATTTACAACAAATGATGAAAACTATGATTGCCTTAATGGCATTGGGAGTGATTTGAGCTGTATGAATTCTATAGAAGTCAAAAATATTGCTGAAGAAGAGGTGTAAAAAAAATCGAAGATCAGATCGAAGTGCCTCATTGTAAAATGCGACACAACCATCTGGAAGTTCAGTTACCCTGCCATCCCAATTTGGTTCTATTAGTTAAAATTCTTCAGGAATCGAATATTTCTTCTTAAGTTTCTGAAGATCGAGATCGGATAGAATGGATTGCTCAGTAGTCGATTCGAGATAATCCATGAGTCTCCTTGTAGGAGACTCAAGGTCATCTCGACCTGAGGTGCTGACCTCAACTACTGTCTGAGGTGGACATTCCACCTCAAAATCAAGCAGCGGCTAGATCGATCGAGGTATCCGATTGCTCTAACACATCTCGTTACTACTATTAGAAGACATTTTGACAGAAAAAGGAAGGACAAAAGTAAACAGAAAAGGAAAGGATTCGAAAAAGAACAGAAACAAAGAGAGAAAACTATCTAAAAGAGGAAATGGAAGGCTTCTAAAATCCTAAAAATCTACATCCTATGAAATGAAGATGGAGATGAATACCTAGCGAAAGGAAAGGGCTTTAGGAAGCTTTTGAAGGGCTTTCTGCTTCTCTCTCTTTTCTTCAGCTTCAGCAACTTTAAGGGATTCTCTTCTCTGGCACCGGTAGGGCTCTAAGAATATTTTAGCAGAATTTGTGTGGAGAAAAAATAGTAAAGTGATTTTCAACTACAAGACAAACCTTTTTATAAAGCTATTCAACAGTCTGAATTGAATTGGTACATCATTAGTTCGATGACACCTGTCGACTATCCAACGATTCTGTAGAAAGTCGTTTCGACGTACCTCTTTCTAATTTAGCCACGTAAGCAGGATCCTTGTGATAACTAAAGCCACCAATCATATTTTGACACTTGGCATGCACGTCTCAGAGGGCTCAGGCAATTATGGAATCTTAATTTTTTAGATACCATCATTACTCATATGGCGGTTATTTTCGAAGGACGACGCATTGTTTCGGATGATTAAAAAATTAACATTTTCGGCCATCATAGAATAGAGCATTTATTGTGATAGTACAAGTTGGATGAGATCTCTAAAAAGACTTTTCATATCGATGTGAAGCATTTCACTGCAGTCTAAAAAGTGGGGGTATATATTGGTATATATTATCCAACCTCATCATCATCTGGACACGTGGCAATAGATTATTATCTGAGTTAATAGTTCTCTCATGGTTACATCAACCTATGACCAATCTGCCTCTTCAATACTATCTGTTAGTCGGTTTAATCCAAAATTACTGGTAGATGGAACGCTCATCTCGATTTGTTTCTGATCTGCATCACTTTACTTCGATACTCAACCGATATGATTATTAACACTAAAGGTATGATACCCAGTTCAGATAGTCACTGATATCAACTATTCCATATCGATCTATTATCGATGTGCCACCAGAGATACAGACGGTTATCTGGCAGCTATCATCCAGCTCAGCAATAACTGTCTTCTAGTTATATTCTAGTTCATCGCCACGTGGGTAATCGCCCCACAATCTCTATATAACTGGCTATTCTGTTATAGCAACCTAACAGCCTAACAGATCCTAATGGTCAACAATCTCTAACGACCTAACAAATTTTTCTTAAGACTTAAGCGAGCTCTTTCTATATAAAAGGGACAGGTACTCTTCGAAGGATAAGTCTGAACTCACAAAGATAAAATTTTACTAAATTTTTCACTGAAGGAAATCAAAGTTCTCTCTACTTCATTCCTCTTTGAAATTCATACTTCTTGATTTCTATTTTCTATTTCTACTATTTTTTTCAAAGTCTCGGCTGACTTAAGTATCAGAGGATCCTAAGCCGAAGGATATCTCATGTTTTAGGACTTCTTTTGTAGGTTCATTCGCAGTCTACATCAGCTCAGCTCAACTCTCAACCTTCCAGCTCGGTTCATTACCGACCTCAACATTGTCCTCTCGAGCCTTGCAGCAACAATGTCAATCTTGTTTACCTTGATACCAGAACTTAACATGTATGATATACATATTGGAGAGAGGTTGGTCTCTTTATCTATTTACCATGTCCCATTACATCTTGATCTAATAATTACATATTTTGTTAATAGCTAATGTGCTTTCTTTGTATAGAGTCTTAGTTACATGCCACAACTTAAGGAGAGGGAGAAAACAAAAGATAAAAGGAAAATGAAGTGGAGCATGGCAAAAAAAAAAAAGTTTGCCATTGTAATAATGGAGCTTTATCGGCTAAAATAGAAGAACATTAACAAACAATCAATCATCGGTTGAGTCTTGTCAACTAAGTTCCTCACTTAAAATAGATCCTCACCTTGGTTATCCACGACATAAATAAAAGGACGGAAGGTGAGTCCAAGTACTGGACTAGAAAGCAATTCGGGTTTGGGTGTGGGTCCCATAGGAATTTGGACCGTTATGTGCTTTAATTTGGAATTTATTGTTTAGAGCCAATGGATCATGTGCTAGCAGGAGAGCCAGTGAATCAAATGCGTGAAGCAACATCCCTCCTTTTTCCCATTCCAAGGACCTCTCCCTCTTCCCAAATCCCAATTACCACCCATAAATCCATTAACTAATCCATTCAATTGCCATTAAAGATCTAGAAGAGGGAATAAGGAATGAAGGAATCACCATCAATCCCACAAAATCACCATGACCATATAATGACCAAAACGCCCTTCTTTGACTAAGTTTATTCACAATCACTCAACAACACATCATCTTCCCTCTTTTTATTTCTTATCTATCCTCTTTTTAGAGTTTTTTTTTGTGCTCTTGACTTATTTTTACTGCTGTTATTTTAGTTTCCTTGTACGAAATGGAGGGCCTGGTATTCTTTGAGTTTGGAGGGCAGTTTGGCCATTTGCGACGCTTTGGAAACGGCGAAAAGAACTTTGTAGACGGATATATCGAGGAAGGAATAAGAGTGGGGAATAGCACGGGGATAGCGGCGCCAACGTGGTTCTAGCCGGCCGAGGGAGTCGACCCGAACCGTGGAATACGGGCTTACCTTTCTTCCACCCGCCGGTGCCGTGCAGTCAAAAACATTGACCCCCCACTCTCTCTCTCTCTCTACATGCATACATGTAAACATACCTGGGAGATATCCAAGAGAAGCCATTATCCTAAGGACTTTCAGAAATCATGTTCGGTAGCATGGTTCGCACATATTGGTCAAATTGCATCTTATTGTGACTTTGTCCTGATTTGATGCGGTTTAAATAATTTACTTGACCTTTCTTGTAGTGATGGGGATAATATTAAGGCCTTGTTTATTGGTATTATGAAGCATATGTTGTAATAAAAAAATAATATACTGGAACAGCAAAATATTGATACTGTCTACTGAAATAACTGTCCATGAATTATAATATAGCTTAATTTTAAATAATTAATATAGAAGCAACACTTTATTGAGTAATTAGGCAGTAAAAAGATTAAAGCGTAGTTCTGCAGCTTCTTTCGTTGTCTGTATGATATTACAATTCGACATGAAAAGGAGCCATCAAAGGCGGTGAGAAAAAAGAAGCTGGGCAAAGGATTCAAGAAGCCTGGTACCAGCTATCATAATGGTTAAATTACAAGTTTTTTTTTTTTTTTTTTTTTTTTTGATAAGATAAAAATATTCATATATTTTTAATATGAATACATCCAAAAAAAAATTTCAAAAAATCAAAAAAATCTTTCCAATATCAGCCTACACCATCTCATCAGTATGCTTTGCCATATAAGAAACTATCCAATTAACAATATCATTGATGACCTCGAGATACATATAATAAATATGGATAGAAAGATAGTCCCTCGTCATGTATCGAATATTATAAAAAAAAGAGACTGACATCACCTCCAGTGGTTGCTCTCGAAGCCAATAGTTAAATTTTTCTCGGTCACTAATTTCTTCGCTCCAAATCTCAATTTGATAAATATGATGCCAGTCCAAACCGTTTGCAATTCAAAATTTTTATTTTAATTTTTGAATATTAATTTTATAATTTAAAAATATATTAACATATAACATAATAGTTTCTTCTAAACATCCATGTTATTGACCCTTGTAGCTTTGAAAAAAAAGAGAGAAAGAAAGTATATAAAAAAAAAAAATCATAATTTGGATCACTTCCAGGCTTTATATATCCAGGGACCAGGGAATAAACCAACCCAAGAGCGTTATCTCGTTGTGTTGTGATCGCTACCCTACACGTGCCACCTTGCAAGCCGTACACCCATCCCCACGCTGGGGCATCACTCCAACGGCATGCACGCTCCAAGGGAAAGCAGTCACGTGGGCTGTGGGAGGTCTCCACGTACTCGTGCTCGGCCGTATTATTTTAGCGTCAAGCACAAGCCTCCCTCAACTGGGTTCGGGTTGTATCTTTCGCGCGAAAGAATGATCAACCTTCTTTCGTAATGCCAACCGTTGGATCGCGCGACGTCAGCTTTGAGAGTCGTGCACGCGGATGGCGGAAATGGTTGGAGTGCTTAAACCCCTCGACTGGATCCGTGCACCGTAATCATCATCCGACGGCCGAGATTGTCCGGCTGGCTAGAGTGCCATTATTGTTGCTTCGAATCAAGATGACCGACCGATTGGGTGCCACGTGTGGTGCTCCAGTGGTTTCCTCAGATGGGGGGTGCATTTCTCTTGTCGTGTAGTGCCACGTGGCAGGAGTACTTTCTAAAACACCGCCTGAATCATTGTACCTCAGGAAGCAGTGGTGGTGATGTTTTTAAGGCTACTTGGTTGACTTGTCTCAAATTGCAGCCTTGTAAATTATGGTGTAGGAAGTGATTGGTTGATGAGCAAGCATGTCTTCCGACTTAATAAATGGAACCACCCAATAACCAGCTAATTTGAAAATAAAATTATTTATTATTTTATTAAAAAAAATAAATAATAAAAAATGACTTTTAGGAATGAAAATAAAATAAAAAATAGAGAATGGAGAGGCATCCTCTTCAATAAAATAAAGTTACTCAAATTTTAAGGATCATTTTATTCTTTGGCTATACGCTTACTCTGTGTTTGGTTGAGGGTGAGAAGGTGGATGGATGGAATTAGAAGAATGGATGGTCTCTATCCATCATTTGATTCAAAAAATTACAGAAAAGATAAATAAAAAATGAGAGATTGTCCATCCACACTGATCCATTATTTTGTATTTTTTCAAATTAGGAGGATGAAAAAAAATGGATGGAACATTGAAGGATGAACTTTAGTATTAATAAAATTATCCTTCATTAATTTTTTTGATAAAAATATAGTATTTTTTCACTTTTTCATTCATAATATTTATATATATTTTTATACATACCATTATCATATACTATTAAATTTTATTAGTCATTATTTTAATTTTAATATATAATTTTTATAATTATAATTAAATAATTAGATTATCTTCTATTTTTCTATTTATATTTATTATTTTTTAACTAACTATTCATATAATACTAATTAACTATTTAAATCAAATTATAAATTAATTAGTTATTTATATAATTAATTTATTAATAATTAATTTATAAAATTATATATTAAATTCAATATTGATATAATTATAAATTATAAAGATTATAAGTTTATACATTGTTTACTTATTTAGTATAAAGAAGTATGATAAATTGATGATAATAATAATATTTTTATCAAAAGATAGTTTGATAAAATATTACACAAATATCATTCATCTTTTTTCTTATTCCTTCTATATCAAACAAAGGAGGAAATTATTTCTACCCATCTTTTCATATTTCATCAAACATATGAGATGATGGATAAAAAATCCATCGATCTTTTTCTCCATCTATTCTTCCTCCTCCATCCATCTTTTCTTTAATCCATCCATCATATCCAAAGAGGATTAATATTTGGGCTGATATGTAGTTGGCTGATTAAATTGATAATTCACACTAACCATCATTTAACCAACAATCAAAATACTGCTAAAATATGCTCCGACATGTTTACAGCCTTAATCATATTATTTCTATACTCCACATAGATTTTTGTTGAATCTCTACGAATTACTTCACATTTTATATTCTCGATGAAGTATTCCACTGAGGTCCTCTCTCAAAATGGCCAATGGACACTATGAATATAACGTTTAGGGTTCGAAGACTTTAGAAATCTTATCCCACCATATCGATGAAGCGTCTGGATACAACTAAAGTAAATTATAGACCACAAACTGTAGGAAAGTTAACATGAAATTAACAGTGGCAGTAAAGTAGGACTGGATCGCAACAGTGTTAATTAGTATACTATTAAACATTGGAAAGTAAGGGATGATACGAAAAAAGAACCCTAGTTCTTATCAAAAAAGAGCACTCATGATATATAAAAATATTGCAAAGGTAAGTGATGGGATAAGGAGGATGAGGTCCGCAGGGCTGGAAGTGGTACAAGTGGGATGAGGTTTTGTCGTATAGCTTTAGAAGATCGGATGACAAGAGATGGGTGCAGTTGTTGCTTTGTAAATGCACCAAAGCCATCCTATCATCTTAAGAAGAAGAAGGAAGCTGAAGGAAGCTAAATCAGAAGGAGACCCTCAGCAAATAAACAAATAGAATAAGGAGAAAAACATATATTTCTGGCTTGTCCTTTATCCATTGTGATATAGCTACATAACTTATCTACAATATGAGATGGGGAGCCAGCAAGCTTCCCATCTTCCAAGAGAAGGCTCCAACAGCCTCATTTTCTTTTAAATAAGAAACTTGGTTAATCAAGTTACGTGAGCCAACTTTAACTTTAACCTAGGGTGTGGCACTCAACGAAAAGATAATTAATCATTAGTGGATCAATCCAATAGTCACTCACCATGTTACTCCACTATATTTAAATAATTCAAAATCAAATGAGGAGTGCCAGTTATCTACTGCATCTTGGCCATAAGATTTTGGCTAGTTCATCGGACCTGATCTATATAATCATTTCTCTAATTCAAAGGGTTCTTCCATGTTTATTCATTATTGCTCATTATATTTTGCTTGAATTTACTCTCATCCCTCTGGCAAATGAAAAATGGTATGAGGATCCGTGCAGATATGTATTTAGTCACATATCGGTTATTCACTAGAAAAAACTTGCATACTCATAACGGATCAAGATTCAAATAATATCTTCTAGTTGATCTTTTTGGATGATATTATAGGATGTTATAAATGGTATCAGAGTTAATCAAGCTCATAACCAACGTAGACTGGGAGATCCTACGGTGTGGGTTCATTGGGGCTGCCCATTAGCCAATCATGATGTTTATAAATAGTATGGATATGGATTCTTAGTCTGACGAGAATGTCGGGACTTAAACAAGAAGAGTATATAAGGATCCGTGTAAGTAAATATTTGGTCCCACATCGGTTATTCAATAGGAAGATCTTGAATACTCATACAAGATCAAGGAACTAAAATAATATCCACTAGCTGGCCTTTTTAGATGAAATCCTTGATTGTTACCAAAACTATTTTAAGACCAAGATTAAGGCAAAAGCTCCATGAATGGAATTTGCCCTTGATAGTATGAATCAATTATTTTTAGCATCATTCAACACTTATGAAGGTAAAAATAATAAAGGGGTTTTTCTGAAAAAATTAAAATACTACCTTGCTCTGGAAGCTAACATAATTTTTAAAATAATGCATCACAATGTTACATGATAAAATACTAAATATTTTGGATTTTAATACTGTACTATGGGTAGGTTTGACATGCAAACTTATTATATGATTTTGGCATGATCATTATTATATTCACGATGATGTGTAACATCTATTGCTTACATGACATCACATAAGTTGAAAAAGGTACTGCAGGTGACCTAATGATGTTTTATAACCCTTGTTTGAGTTTGTAATTAAGGTAAGAAGACATGACATGACTTAGAGAAACAATCCTTTTTTTTTCCTCCTCTTTTTTTTTTCGGAAAGCAAAACGCTGAGCTATTATTAAAAGCGATCAAACATTACGGCAAGCCAGGAGTAAATAAACCATACAACTATTTTCTTGAAATGTGGATTACTGCCACTAGCTAGCGAGAATGAGAGTCTCTACCAGCTCAAATGCCACGTAGCTTTTTGACGAGAGTACATGAAACATCTAGATGTAGACATTTCTTGATGCAAAAAGCCACTACATCAGTATTTACCAAAGCTTGTCCCTTTTTATTTCACTATTGGCCAATTACATCAAATTTATTTCACTAGCTAGACAATGAGCTACCCTAGTTAATTATATTGCTGCACTCATAGGCCCAAAGGTCTATTAATGGCTACTAATTGCTCCTACTCACCGGTCCTTTCAGATGAGATCATAGATTATTACATCTGGCATCCAAATAGATCCCGTGTATAATCTATGTGGACTAAAAGATCTGACATTACGAATCTTTTAGAATTGATCATGAATCGATCATAATATCTGCAATTAGATTTGATTATATTTGAATCTGTAACTTGTTAATGTCAGAGCTTAAATGAGAAAAAAATCCATGCTGATGAATGTTTGATCCAGATCGATTATGTACCAAAGCAATCTTAAATATTTATACGGGACTAAAAAAATCTAAGTAAAACTTTTCGGCTAATTCTTTTTGAATATAATCATGGATCATTACAGCACATATGCTTTCCTACCCCACTAATCGACAATATCGAGTTTGGCAGCTGCTCGAATGTTTTTTTATATGTTCTTTAGTCTAAAGGAAACATTTGAAATCCAAACATTAGGTTCTATTCTCATCATGGGCGTCACGTTTCTGACACAGCCTTTTGGTTTACTTTGCAGCATGACACCATGCCGGCGCCTCCCAATCTCCACTCTTCATGACATCTCCTCACATCCTTAAGTTTTCTATTCTTGCTACACCCAACCATCTTATTATATCACAAGTATATTGTAATCAATCCTAAGCCACAAGTTAAAGAAAAGAAACCATCCATCCACAATTAGGAGTAGGTCTTGTGGATCGGGTTTGGTTTAAACTAATTAATTATTTTTCTAGGTCCATCCTTCCTTCTAATGACTCTTCAACCAAAGACTATGATGCTTGGAAGTTCTTTCTTTCCCAAAGGTTACTCAAGCTACTTTGGAGCATCGCAATATAGCATTAGAGAACCAAACTTTCACAAATTGTTATACTTGATATGATTGATAAATAAATCATTTGCTTCATTTTACAGACTTGATCTCAAGGCATCAATCAAGTTTGCATAAAAATGCAATTTATGCTAGACAAGGATCATCAAACATCGCTTAATTTAGGGTTGCATTTCTAAACGCCGGCGAAAAGTTAGGCCATGTGGATGAGATGAGCAAATGAACGAATATTTAGATTAGCATATTAAATTCTTTGATAAAGCTTAATAAGTAGATTATTCTTGTAGTATGATTGAAAGCAAAAGTTGCTTGGCTAGATGGTGATCATGCATGGAGAAATTCTCAAAGGAGCCATCAAGATCAGCAAAATAAATTAGAAAAAAAAAAAAAGGTTGCTTGGTTCTCAAAGGAACTACACTACACCAACAGTGAGGTGCACCAGTCAATGAACATCCAACATTAAAATGCAATAAACTAACATGAATGTTTAAGAATACACTATTAATATTGGATGAGTGTCGAAACTCTCGGCCTATAGACAAACACATTGTGCAAAAGAGAGAAGAAAATGAAACAGTCCTCTCACGTGTTATGAAGGTACACTCTAGCATAATATTTATAAATGAAGGCACCAAAAATATTGAAGTATTCAAGACTCAGAGGATTGTGACATAGGTGATCCCCAAATTGCAGTTTCTGACCAAATCATCAACTGGATTTTCCTTTTCCTTCCTGAATCCTTGGTTAGAGAAGATCTAATTAACAATATCTTATTATGTGCTTTGGATATCTTGAATGCATGGACTAGCCTGTGAACCCTAATAAATCTGGTAATATTGTGAACACCATTAGCAAAATTATCTACATGTAAGGTATGATACATCAACAGATTTAGAACTACTCGCTGGCTTTTAAAAACAAGTTATTGTTGACAAAATTAAACCACATAGCCATTCTACTGGACGGCAAAAATATACTTCTCGCGAAGTAAATATCTAGATTGGGTTAGGATAATGTGGATGATATGGGGAAAAAACTGGCGAGCTTCGATGGGGACAAATTTGGAGGATGATATTGACTTCAAGAAAAAGATTTTAGGATAAAATCTTTTTTCTTATCATAATGATCTTGAGGACAATAATAGCATACATTAGATTTTACAGCTACAATTCACCAATTATAAAAAAAGCAAAGCTGGTATTTGAAAGGTTATAACATCATTCCATAAAGACAATAAGTTAACAAAATACACCAATTTGTGAAATTTAGTGGAATGTAAAATATAATTTGTTGGTTATAATATGTGATATCATGTCCCTGTATAAATGCACGCATTGAAGGTACATCCGTTGCTTCCCTCTATTAATTGTTTCAATTGTCTATGAGTATTGCCTACTTGTGAAGGCCAACCTTTGGGACTTTTAATATTAGAATAACAAATACATTTGAGTTAGACCAAGATGCTTATGGAGTATTAGGTTTCAAATGTTTCCTAATCAAAAGCAATGAAAAACTTGTTAAAATAAAAATCGACGTCATTGATATGAGGCATGATGTTTAAATTGATTAGAAATTAAATATCATAAAATATTTTAAGATTTTTTAATCCTTCTTTAAATGAAAGCAAGCAAAATTGAATATTTCAATGATTTTATATCTATTTCAATTTGACCTCTAGAAACATCTAAATTAGCTTAAATTTGATCCATATATTTTAAAAACTTTAGATCAAGATCAATAGTTTAGAATTGTAAATTATATAGTTTATTCTAAAATATTTCTCACTAGATACATTGTCATAAATTATTTTTTTATTTATTTAATGCATAGATAAGGGACCTTCAAAATTTTTTAAAAAGAATATTACTTGAGGACATTAAGAATAATGAATAAGATATAGAAAAGAAAAAAAAAAAAAAAGACCCTCCTCTTTACTTAGCATGGCTCAGGTCACTTTATTAAGATTCTAGGATGAATTATTCAATGCAGGGCTCCTTGATCTCTCAACACAAAAATCCAGAGAGAAAGTGACTCAGGCATTTAAATAAAGGTACCAGCGGCGATTTCTAGATGGTTGTTATGTGGACGGCATTCTTTTTATCACCTGGGATGGTCATTTTCTTTCATCATTCAAAGCTTATTTGCGCCTTTTTGTCCTTCTCTTCTTATTATTAAAAGTTTAAATGTAGGCAACTTACCTCTATTTGCATAATTACCATAAAATCCAAACTTTTCTGATGTGACCTCTACTGATTGTATGTTATAATAAAGGGTGGCGGAGAATGAGTTGCTTGTTGCTCATAATAGAAAATTCATCTTAAATAAAAATCATCTCTCTCTATAATCCTAATCTCCTTCTCATTTAGTCTGAAAGGAATTAATGCATCTCCAAAATAAGATCATAATCATCACTTTCCCAATATTAATTATTGCTTTAAACCAATCAATTAGGAACAAAAACTTAGGGAGACCAAGATGGAGAATGAGCTTGTAAGTGAAAATAATGCAATATAGACATGGGTGTGCTTGTCAGAACTACAATATATTTGCAACCTAAAACAATATGACGATGTCGCTTTAGATTATTAGATGTAGCTCTAATATGATCGTTGAGGACTTGGATCAATATCCAATTATTAATTTTGTATCATTAGATATTTGAGAAAGGTTCCTATCATTCCCCATAGATTTTATTTATAACGAGTAAATGGGTTAACAAGTTAATGAGAGGAGATATCATTTTTTCTATTTTCATATAGAACCTCAATATTTAGTAAATAAAAAAATGTCTGCTTTAGATAATTAGATGCAGCTCAAATATGATTGCTAAGGACTTGGATCAATGTCCAATTATTAATTTTGCATCGTTAGACATTTGAGAAAGGTTCCTGTTATTCTCCATAGATATTATTTATAATGAGTAAATAGGTTAACAAGTTAATGAGAGGAAATATCATTTTTTTCTATTTTCGTATAGAACCTCAATTTTAGTAAATAAAAAATAAATATTATATATGTCTTTGTAGACATGACTTATCCTATTGATCACTTCACTACTGAATATTTCGTTCATTGAAAATTTACAAATAAACTTGTTGCATCCACTATTCTTGATGTTATTCTCAAGCTTAATCCAAATCCTGGAGTTATGAAGCATTTATCTTCTTGCTGCTTTGTACTTGAAACCTATCATGGGGAAGAACTAATTGTCTCCGGTTACATATGAACATCTATACAAATTCATATTTTCAATCTTCATAAGAGATATTGTTAGACTTAGATGCATTTGGAGTCCACATGTTTTTATAGTACATCCAATACAGATCTCATTTATATTGCAAAAATTATTATTGCAACAGTTCATGGATGGCATAATGAGACTATGGAGTGGGATATAATATGATCTTATGAATAACATTCATGTTTATATCGCACATCATATATAAAGTATTATCTTATTTGAAATAATTTATAGAAGCTCTCTCTATTTTGTTGTATATAATTTCATCCACTTTTTTGTGTGCAATATATTTTACCCCCGTGAGAAATGCAACCCTTGTACTTTCCAACTCAATAAGACTTTCAAAGAAGAAAAAAAAAAAAAATGAAAGAATGAAATTAGATGCAAATATTTCTGATGATAAAAAGAAAAAAATTATATTTGACGAAACTAGAAAATTGAAACATGCTAAACATGATTTTTGCATCTTTTACTGAAAAAATGCTCATCCTATTACATGCATTTCACTAAGCCTGAGCTTCAATCCGAGCCATCAAATCCAGATCTGAACCGCTGTGCCGAAGAGCCCTAGATCCGGTAACGGCTACTCACAGTCCAGGTTTAAAAAGTTTGACCGTTCCTTGTGGTTGGGTTGCACCGATACCGCATATCCCTACCCGAGTTCGTTAGGGCAGCTTCTTCTCCCCTTTAACCCTAACCGCCGTTTCAAATAACGGAATCCGGTTCCTCGAATTACCGCGGGATAACTCCTGTTACTTGTTACACAACTCAACGGTCACTCTGATCCCGCGAAGGGAACCGCATTCGTTAAGGCACCACGTCACCAGGAAACGAACTCGAGAAACGAGAAACGGGAAACGTGCGGGATTCATTAAGCTTCAGCGAGTTTCTCAACGGTTGATGTTGCTTCCGCATGTAGATTTTATGCGGGATATCGGTTCATTGTGGGGAAGGGAGCGGTTTGGGTCAACGGGATCTGACCGGGGGGTGGGATCGTAAATTCCGACGGTAGAGTGGTGGCAAAATGGTGAAATGGAAAGAGGAGTCCCCAGCGGTGTCCCTATAAATGGCGTTCGGCTGCCTCCTCTCGTCTCTTGGCCCTCCGAGCTATCTCTCTTCTTCTTCTTCTGCGGCGACGGCCGGCGAGTGAGAGAGACAGGGGACGAGAGCGATGGAAACGAGGAGCGGATCGCGATACCGGAAGCCCCAATCGGAGGTGAATGGAGGGGAGGGGAGGAAGGAGGGTGATAGGAAACGGCGGAGAGGCGAAGTCAAGGAGTATTCCTCCGGGAAGCGGCGGCAAGCAGCGTCGCTGGCGGAGGAGGGAAATGGTGGTGAAAAGCCCAACTTTTTTGATCGATTGCCGGACGATATTGTCGTCTGTATCCTCTGCAAACTAGGCTCCTCCGCTGCCGGTCCTTCGGACCTAATCAAAATCCTCTTAATGTAACATTCCTTCTTTCAGATCATTTCCTCGCTCTATATTTTGATGCAATCTGTTCGATTTCGTGGTTTTCGCTTCGCATTTGGGGTAAAAATCTGATCTTTTTGTCGTTTTCTGTGTGGTAGCTGCAAGAGATTGAACGGATTAGGGTTGCATCCGGTGGTTCTCTCGAAGGCATCGGCGAAATCACTCGCTGTTCGGGCGGAAAACTGGTCGGAATCCGCCCACCGGTTCTTGAAACAGTGCGCCGATGCCGGAAATGTGGAAGCTTGTTATATTCTCGGCATGGTAGGTTGAGATTCCCCAGTGAATGTGCAATTTTTTCTTGGAATGGAGGGGACTAAAGGTTTGATTTTGTTTTGGTTTCGAAATGGGACAGATCCGATTCTACTGCCTTCAGAACAGGGGAAGCGGGGCGGCTTTAATGGCGCGGGCGGCGATGGGGTCGCACGCGGCGGCGCTCTACTCGCTGGCGGTGATCCAGTTCAACGGCAGCGGGGGTTCCAAGAACGGCAGGGACCTTCGGGCCGGCGTCGCGCTGTGCGCTCGCGCGGCCTTCCTCGGCCACGTCGACGCCCTCCGCGAGCTCGGCCACTGCCTCCAGGACGGCTACGGCGTCCGCCGCAACGTCGCCGAGGGCCGCCGCTTCCTCGTCCAGGCCAACGCCCACGAGCTCGCCGCCGTGCTCTCCTCCGCACCCTGGCCGCCGCCGGCGGTGCCGACGGGTTGCTGCCCCCTTCTGAGCGACTTCGGGTGGAGCGTGCCGGCGACGGATCCGCATCCGGCGAACCGGTTCCTGGTGGAGTGGTTCGGGGCGCGGGGTGGCGCGGGCGGGGAGGGGCTGAGGATGTGCTCGCATCGGGGGTGCGGGCGGCCGGAGACGCGGCGGCACGAGTTCCGGCGGTGCTCGGTGTGCGGGACAGTGAACTACTGCTCCCGGGCGTGCCAAGCTCTCGACTGGAAGCTCGCCCACAAAGTCGACTGCGCTCCTATGGAACACTGGCTTCTCGACGGCGCCGCCGCTCCGGCGGCGGCGGCGGTGGGTGGTGGTGACGGCGCGATGGAGTGATTCGTGAGGTCGTAATCAGGAGTTAATTTAGAGGACTCAATTTTTCCCTTATTAGCTGTACAGCAGAGGAAATTAGGAGTAGGTCTCCTCTAAATTTATTTATTTAGAATCCCATTTTGGATGGAGACTTGGAGCCTCTTTTGAGGTAAAAGTTATTCGGCTGTTCTTAGTTTTAATTTAATTTATGGAAAAATTGGATCTGTTTTAATGACCAATGGATTTATTTTGGATGGTTCTGAAGGCATTCTATAATTTATTTGCCTATTTTATGAAGTTTCTTCCTTTTTTTTTTTTTTCTTCAAAAATATTTTAATTTCACTTGCAACTAAACGTTTCTGGTGGATAGGAGAAATATGTGTAAATTGTCCTTGGAAGTATGTTTTAAATAGATTTTTGAATAATTATATTTCCAGATATTGGTTGAACATGTGCAAATTCCCTGCTTGGAGCAATTTTTAACATGCATACCAAACCTAAAATATTGATATGATGGTACTTGCAAGAATGCCTTTTCTGCTCTATGGCCTACCATTTTAGCATGAAGTATAATAATTCTTTCTTGGAAAAATTGTTTGAACACCTTCTTAAGTTAGTGCCATTTTTAATTTATATTTTTCGAGTTAAAAAATTTCAATCTAATCTCTAAAGTTAGTTAAAGGACTCGATATGGTCCTTCCATTTATTTTCATTTACTTGAGCTTACATAATTGTTTCACGTGATGGTCATGTGACAAATTTAGGATTCGAAGTTTCTTGGTCAATAACTATGCTAATTCATGACCTATGATGGCCTACTTCTCTCTCCTGCAGCATGTTCAACATTACATTGGAGCTACTTGGCTGCATTTTCTCTGATGGTCCTTAGTGGAGATTGACGCACATGTGATCGGTAGTATCATGACATTTGTCGCCCTCAACTTCAGCCCCATGAGGATAAGCACTTCCTCCTCTAGTATTTCTTATTGGCATCTCCTCAACTATCCTAAAGCCCTTCAATTTGCTGGCATCTTCTTTATTAAATGCTCCAATCTCTCTGTCTCTCCATTAGGGGTGTGTAAGAAATCGATGAAACTGCAAACCTAATCCGAACTGATCCTTTTGATTTGGTTTACATTTGGTTTTCAAAATGTCGTTTGATTTTAGTTTGAATCAAAAAAAAAAAAAATCGATTATGTTTCGATTTGATTTTTCAAGGCATCGATTCAAATTGGCCCAAACCAACCAAACCCTTGTATATATATACAAATATATATGCAATCTGACTTGACCCATATATGACCACATACATACATATATACATACATATATATAATTCTATATTTTTATATATAAAATAGAATATCAACCCAATAAACTAAATTAAACCAAATTTTTTGGATTGGTTTTAAACTGTTTTTGTAGATAGTTGGTTCGATTTCAATTTTAATTTTAAAAAATCAATTTATATCGGTTCAATTTTTTATTTTACTTAAAATCGACCTGATCTAATCTGTACACACCCTTCTCTCCACCAAAGGAGGATGCACTCAATAAAGCTAGTGGAGGGAAGATCCCATCCCCACCTATCTTAGACCCATCCTTGCATAGTTCATCACCCATCTCTCATCAAATTCAAGATCTATTGAAACATCATCGGTCAATATTCTTCAATTGTGAGTATCACGACCTCCACAAGCCCTCCTTCCATTTTTGTCATCGGTTAGTGTGGAAGCATATGTAGCACCAATAAGCTATTGTCTTGAGGAAATTAACCTCCCATGAGGGAGGTCTTCTAAGTCCATGTTTCGATAAAAAGTTGTTAAAAAAAACTTGCCCTATGAGATGAAGGAATTGCTCTTGACTCAAGAAGCAAGCAATAAAGGTGGAGGTTTTGCTATTTTAGTGACAATGATAGGAGAAGATGTAGTTTTCTTACTATGCGAGCTTCAAGTTCTACAATTTTTATTTCCATTGCCGTGATGAATCTATCTAAACAAGTAGAAGAAAATTTTTTATGTTGAAATGCCTGAAGATCTAAGAGCTCAAAATCTTTGAGGACATATTCATTCCTATAAGCTGAAAGTATAAGCTCATCCTCGAAGAGGTCATGCCACACAAATCCATTCTTGTAGCTCCTTGGTACCGTTTCAATTGATCAGATCAGCCCACTAAGAAAGAAAAACATTGAAAAGAGAGGATTTTATAGTTAGAAGCTCTTCGCCACTTCTCATAAGACCATGAAAAGAAAAGAGAGGAAGGAGACGATGAGGTGAAGATCATTGGGGATAAGGGATGAGGGATGAGAAGAGAAGAGGATAGGGCTTGGGATCGGGATCGGGATCGGGTTAGATGGAAAAAAGGGATGGAGAGGATGGATGAGAACATCAACAGGGTCTAAAAAGGAGGAAGAGATGTTGGAAGACGAATAGGAGTGGGAATAGGTGGGGCTTGTATAAGGCTTGAGGTTAGGTTAGATGGAGAGGAGAGATGAAGACAATGATAGAGTTTCAATAAGAGGAAAAAGTATTGAAATAGATTGAGATGAGAGAGGTAGAGCTCGGGCAAATCTTGAGACCATATTAGATGGAGAGGAAGGTTGAGAATGGTGGTGGAAAACATGATGATTATAGAGGACAAGGAGGATATATTGAAAGTAGAGCAACCGATAGAGTGGATGGAACTGAGATAATTTTTAGTTAGATAGAGAGGAGGGATGAAGATAGTGACGATGGGGTTTAGAGAGAAGGATAAGGAGATAGTTACAGAGTGAAAGGATGAAAAGAGAAGAACAATGTATTATTTTTGGATAAATAAGCTATGCCAATAAGGATAAAATTATCCTTTATGATGAGGTCTTAACATCTTCACGAACCGCTTTAAATTTTTAAATTTAAAGGGCACTAAGTAAAACTAGCTCTAAATTGAAGAGGATGTCTAAGCAATTTTTTATTTTTTATTTTTTTAAATAATATATAAATATAGTAAATTATAATAAATAAAAGATTTGAATAATAAAATTTTTATTATATATTAATTAATTAATTTTAATGATAGCTGAACAAAAACTACTATCATTATTATTGATGTTATTAATATCGAAATCTGTAAAGTGAATAAAGAACTTTGTATAAACTAAGCTTTCGTTAAAAAATTCACATCACTAGTATCAATATTGTTAATTCTGATGTCATGCAATGTGCAAGACAGGATTTCTTCTTCTTTTCCTATCTATTCCTGAAAAGTTATATAATAATATAACAAGTTATAATATATAAAATGCTTTGATAGCTAAATTTTTATTGCACATTAGTTAATAAACTTTAATGATAGTAGAGTAAAAACTTCCATCAAATACCTAAACTGATATAATAATATCAATTTAGATAAGAATAATACTTATATATTTTAGCTGGATAACATTCTCGAGGATAAATTATTCTGACATCAATTATAAATGTATCAACAATACCTGATAATATTGATAATAGCAAGATATATACTCCATTATCTATCACTTATAATCACTTTTCATCACAAGAATAGAAAATATAATGTTCACTAATAATAGATATCTATTAATAAATTATTTAAAATCCTATCCTAGCTTACTCTTGTATGAGTTATAAGTCTTATTATACAAATCAAGAGCTGTGTAATGATATTATTAATATTGGCATCTATATGATGAATGGAGAGCTCGGTATAGTAAATTTTCATTTCATGGTGCTAAATATCAGTACATGTCATTCCATTTGTTTCTCAAAATTCATAGAATATTTTTAGTAGATCACTAAAATTTGTTGATCTCCATATGGATTGGATTGGTTTAATTCAAGTGCTCTTTTCCAAATGGAGTGTATGCCTTGAAAATTGATTGTTTAAGTCAACTTGAGTTCCATATCAGATAACTTATAAACCAAAAGACATAACACATTATAAATAATTGTTCAATTCATATACTAAAAGTTTGACAGAGTATTAGCCCCATGCAACACATAGGATAAGATTTTTTGCTTTTCATCCAACTATTTTTGAAATATAATATGATAATATAATAAATTATAATAAATAGAAAATTTCAGTAGTCAATTTTTTGTTGTATATTAAGTAAACTGTATAATTTCTTTTAGAAAAAATTGATGTAGAGAAATTGAACATCGAAAAATAATATTCAATTAAAAAGATGCAAATCAAAATAAAATTGTTATTGACATCAAAACCAACTATTATAAAACTAAATAATATGTTATAACAGATTCATTTATCCAAAATAAGAAATTATCAAGAGAGAAGGTATTAAGATTTATAAACTTATTAAAAGGAAAAAAAATGACGAATATAAATTCTTCATATCAAAAGTAGGTTGACTATATATATATATATATATATATAATAAAGTATCCAAAATAAAAACTATAGGACTAACATTATTAATAAGGTCCCAAACAAAGAATCATATGAAATAAGAGCTTTTCTTATTATGCAAAATAAAAAAAATATTAATAACATTATTAATTTGGGTGTGTAGATGGTGAATATATATATATATATATATATATATATATATATATATATATATATATTGGTGCAGAATTTCATCGATGCCGGAGAAGCTGGAGTCGAGGGGATCGCAGCCACCGCCGGGACCTGCAAGGGAAGTCTAAACCAGAGTTGGGGGTGCTCCGGCAAGATCCTCCGACGCTCAAGTCAGTACTCTACCTCAACAGAAATGAAGCACTCGAATGGAATTTTAGCAGAGTTTCAAGATAGAGTTTAGATCTTAGAGGAGAACGTATCTGGGGGGTCTCTTTTATAGACGGAAGAGCATAACCGATTGATAGCGACGTCTGTAACTACCTGATAGTGGACCGTTCAGGGCCGCGTGGAGTTTGTTACAGAGAGTAGTGGTGTCCATTGTCATAACTTGCGAGAGAGTGATGGGGCCACGTGGAGTTTGTTATCGGGAGTGGAGTGATGTCCGTTGTCGCAACTTGTCAGAGAGTGATGGGGCCACGTGGAGTTTGTTACCGAGAATGGAGTGGTGTCCGTTGTCGTGACTTGCCGGAGAGTTCAGATCAGATGGCTGAAGCTCGGTTGGGACGCATGGTGGAGCAGAATAGCTCTCTATCTCAGCAATCTAAGAGAAGCTCGGATGTTTTCGAGGTTGCTGATGGGTTAACTATTGTTGGGTGCCTTAGGCATCGATGCTACAAACGGAAGTCATCCGCTGGAGGAGTCTGGAGGACACTGTGGAAGGTCGGCTGGCACTGTTGAAGGTTGATGGCTGGAGAGGTACGGAAGACACCGGAGACAGTCGGTCACTGTAGAAGTCTGGCTGTTGGAGTCCGTCCATTGTAGAAGTTCGTTCGGAATCCAACCGCTGTAGAAGTTTGGACGGAGTCCGATTCTTGTAGGAGTCCGGAAGAAGGCCGCTTACTGTAGAAGCTCGGATGGAGACCGGTTGTCATAGAAGTCTAGATGGAGACCGCTTATCGTAGAAGCTCGGATGGAGACCGCTTAGCGTAGAAGCTCGGATGGAGACCGCTTGCAATAGGAATTCGGAGTAGAAATCCGGCTGCTGGAGCCCATCCGTTGTAGAAGTTCGGACGGACCCCGATTCTTGCAGGAGCTCGGATGAACTTCAGAAAGCGGTCGACCACCGCAGAAACTTGGACAGAATTTGACTACTATAGAAGTCCTGCTGCTGGAGAAGCTCGGACATTAACGAAGTCCGGAAGAAACTCGGAGTATAGTCGATCGTGACAGGAGGAAGTCTGGAAGAGATTCGGAGAGTAGTCGATCACTGTAGAAAATCGACTGATAGTGAAGCCCAGAGAGTATTTGGAGCGATCCAATAGATGAATGAAGGAGCTCATTATTGGAGAAGTCCGGATGGCACGATAGAAGTTTGTTCGTTGGAGGAATCTGGAGGATACTGTGGAAGGTCGACTGTTGGGGGAGTCCAGATGGTACTGTGGAAGTTCGGACGGCCGGAGGAGTTCAGAAAGATGTCGCACAAGGTCGGAAGCCGGAAGAGTCCTGGGAGGGTCGGCCTCTTACGAACTTCGGCTGGAATTATTTTATACCCAATAATATATATAAAATAAAGTATCCAAAATAAAAACTATAGGACTAACATTATTGATAAGGTCCAAACAAAGAATCATATGAAATAAGAGCTTTTCTTATTATGCAAAATAAAAAAAAATATTAATAACATTATTAATATGGGTGTGTAGATGGTGAATAGATAGCTCAGCATAAACTGAGCCTTCATTTAGTTATAAATAATAGATTATTTACATCCCAATTCAATATTTTATCCATTTTAAATATGTTAGTCATTTTGATTAGGAAATCTTTATTGCAATAAACTTGAACATATTCAAGCCCATCACTACTTAAACAGTATTTTCAAAAATTTAATATTTATTTTCATTTGATGGGGAACATTCTGGTCCATAGAGGTGATGCTACCCTCTTGCTTTTTTTTTTTTTTGGTTACATACCCTCTTGCTTTTAAGCTCATAGTGTTTAACAGTTTTTGTGACATTTATAGAGGTGCATATCAAACTCATTCATTATGCTTTAATTCTATTGAGACCTACCACCCTTCTAGCTAAAACCCTTCTTTTCAAGGGAAACCCTTTGATCATGCAACTTGGAAGGACAAATACCTAATAAAAACGAAGTTAACAAAGTCCATGTAAAATGAAGCAAGGAGCAAAAGAAGCATGATGAACTTTTGCAACTTTTCCTTTTTTCTGTTTAACTTTCCTCAAAGGAAGTGGACTTCCCTAAATTACCTTTGCTTTGAGGCTAAGTTGATGGCCGGAGAGCAGACAGGGTAGTCAGTAAACAAAGTCATATGATAATGCTTACTTGTAGCAACACTTCCATGACTCTCTAGTCATATAATAATACATCTCAACACTAATATTTCCATGATTCTATTTCCTCATGAGATAACAAAAAGGATGGGAGACAATGGGTAGTGGGGGGAGTATCAGGAATCCAAGGCTCCAATGCAACAAAATCTATCATACCCACAATCTGCCCATCTTTTTCTTCTTTTTGTAGTAGGTGGTAAACAAGAAAATGAAAAAAAAACAAATTTTAAAAAAGAAAAAAAGAAGGGATTTGGTTTCCAGCTATCAAAAGCTAACCCACCCTTTTTTCTCTCTTACTCTCCTTGTCTTGGGCTGTTCTCCACCCAGCAAGTGGACTGGAGGTGTGATGCTTTTAAGCAGTTGGGACAGAGGCTGACGGTGAACTCACCATGTGGTGACTGGATGTGCGGTGGAAGGTTCACGGGAAGAAGGTGATGCCAAGGCCAGGTTCGATTCCAACCACCTCCAACGGACTGTCCTTGGCCTTGACCCGGCCTATTTTTTAGGATGGTCGGTGACGGGACTCGGCGCGTGCAGGGCCATTAAGGTTTTCCAAATTCAAATTCATTGGCATGGTCCATAGTAGGATGGTTAAAGGTCCAAGTAGGGTGGTTAGATCTAAATGTAAATCTATATTTGGTCTGATTTGGATTTAGGATACAAGATGACACTTGACTCATACTAACTGCATGGCTTGAATCTGGATCTTAAACACTTTATCGTCGTCCCGATCTGTAGGTCAAGCATGGATTCCAACTAGGTTGACTAGTCGATTGTACATTTATAAGATTTGATTCAACATGTCAACAATCAAGTGCATGGTTATTTCTAATTTGACTTCTAGATTTGAAGAAAGTTTAGGTTGAATACAAGTTGGGGTGTAATTGTCGCAAGTAGCCCTGTAATGGATCCAAAAACAAAATAAGTCTCCGAAACATTAGAGAACCTAACTGCACCCAACCAAATAAATCTGATTTGACTCATAAAAATTAGTTCAAAATTCCGGCCTCGGCTTTAAAGACTTGTACATGAAGCTAATGTGCCCCATTTCCAGCCTTCCACGAGTCAAACATGACCAGAACTGGACCTCAAATAAGAAAGCCACGTCAATTATCTTAGGAAGCAATTTCTTAGCATTGATAATTCGATAATGACAACTTCTATCATGGCAATGCTTTCCGCATTGCTTTTGTGAGATAAGGGCGTAACGTGAGGCATAACCATGCCGTAGTGACGTCAAAGCATTTCTCCTAAAAGAGAGAAGAAATATTAAGTCATGGCATCTATCGATAAAAACGTAACAATTCATGTCTTGTTCAAAAAAAATATCAATCAAAAGATATTATTTTAATTCTTTGATACTGTATAAATATCCAAGATCTATCTTTTGCATAGTCGATATAGAATAAATATATATTTGTACGGATCCTAATATATTTCTTCCATTTAAGTCCCAATATCTTTGCTAGATTAAGAGTTTGCATTCAAATTCAATCATAAATATCATGATTAGCTCATAATTAATTCTAATAGCCGTTAGACTATATAATTCATATATCAGATTCAATATGATACCATTTAATTATAACATCTTAAGATTTTACCAAAAAATGCTAATTGACGTGTTAGGCTCTTTTGTCTTATATAAACATCCAAAATCCATCCAGTACATAACTGATGTGACCTAAACACATGGTTGGATTCTTATATGCATAGTTTCTAGTTTATATAAAAATTTTAATGCTAGTAAGGAAGACTATCCCATCACATGAACAACATATTATTCAACTACACTGGCAAGAATCATGCCACATGACCCACATCCAAACATTCATCTGACCATCCAACATTGCCTACACAACCAAACTTAACATTTAGCATCTAACTGTCACTAAACAGAAACTCCAAAGCGCCACTTTGCCCATGCAACTTGGAGTTTTTTGTCCCATTTTCAATTGCACTTCACATGCTTTCCTACTGTCCATTAAAATGTAAAACCTCTCTCTCTTTAAATATAGATCATGAATCACAGCCACCCGCATGAGTCATGACTCCTAGTCATCCAATGTTATCTTTAGTTTCAAGCACATTAAGTTAAGCAATCTACACGTACTTGCAACCTTTCAATCTAGTCATGTTATCATGAAATACGCTTCCCTTTCTATTCCATTTCTTTCTGGATATGGTGCTTTATATGGACATCCAGAAGCATACATCCTAAGAATATATTTATGTTCATCAAATTTATACATAAACAAAAAGGTTTGATTGAAAAGAATTCTAATCTCAAATGTGCGTTAAATGGCCACCACTCTTGGCCATTAACCAGCTTCTTCCTCAGTGAGCCCTAAATGCCATGGTCGTAAGTTTGGTGTTGGGGAATAATCTGGCTAAAGATAATAATTCAAAAATTAAATAAAAATATGGTAAATTTGTCAAAAAAATCAGAAAGAATTCAGATAACCAAGAATTTGAAAGTAAGTAAAAGTGAGAAAGTATAGGTTTTCTATCGTATTTGTAAAATTTATTCAATTAAAAAAGAGTATCTAAGGGGCAAGAATAACAAATGATAGTAAAAAATATAAGCACAAGCAACAATATATCATATCATCATTAAAATTAATCATAACTCATGAATCGATCGCAAAATTCTTATACAAGTATGGACTAGATAGGTTTTGATTGATTCATTTCAGAGAATAGGTTGGAGATTCATCTGACCAAGAGAAAAAAATGCAAATAAGTCAAGTATTTTTTGATAATTCGGAAAATATTTTAATCATGCAAAATGCTAGATATTATAAATGCATAAAGAAATCCTCAAGCACCTATACAAATTAAAATACAGAACCTCCAACAAGTGCAGCTTACCAGCTACTGAACCAAGGCTTTGTTGGTCGATTGGATTGCGCCTTGTTTTATTGTATTAACAAGGTCTTGCACTTCTAGTTGACAATCATAAATCTCAAAAAGAATAATGTCTTAATATTTTCAGCTTTATTCAAAAATTATTTAATCGATTGATTATATATAATATCCAAAAATAGTTAGCTACCACTGTGGAGAACAAGTGTCTATACTTTCACTCCTGATGTGTTACTTAATCATAATACTATGTTCATGATGAAGAAAGATATTATCATGTCCAAAAAAAGCCTAGCAGTATGTCAAAGATTCTCCAAAACCAAAGACTGTTACTGTTTTCATAAGAATGGGACAGGTAAGTGTTGGATTAAAACTTGAAGCATGACCAAAATCCACAATTAAGGGGTCAAGAACTAGGGTACCAACAACTGTCACACTTTAATAACCAAGTCATGTGACCTCAACCATTAGAATCCTGATCCTGTCCCACACATACCAACCATCCCCAGTGGCCAAGTACCAGTTAGTAGGTGAGTCCAAAAAACTGCCACCCCTAACCCAAAGGGCAAGTAAAGTTTCAGGCCACCGTCCTCTGGCTACCACCATAACCATGGGCCATGATCTATGGCCATCCATTCTAAGGGAAATGGTGGTTGGAACTTTGGGATACCAAGTACTGTCCCTTCTTGGCAATCCATGTGGATCAAAGATCTCAGGTACAGAAGAGGTTGGTTTAGTCTCCATCACCTAACTTTGAGCTGGAGGGACCCAGCTTATGGGCTTCTGATGCCCAATGAATACACCTTCCTTCCCATTTCAGCTTTGGAATAAAGAACCAAGTCAGGGAAATGGGAACAAACAGCCCATGTTGCCCGCCAACAGGCCTTGATTGGCCTGAACTCCTTTTTATGATGATGTCCACATGGTTTTCACACCATCATTAGCCCTTCTTTTGACAGACCATGGTGCTCTCAGTGGGCCAGATCAATGCTGCTATCACAAGGAGAACAAGTATGATTTTGTTTTGAAGGTTAAGATGGGGTGTGGGACCATCATAATCCTCATCTTGGTTCCAAATCATACACATGGATCCACGTAGGGACACTGTGCCGTCGTGTATCACCTCAAATTTGATTGCTGGATTGTGATCTAAGAGCGGATATTGGTCTCAGGCACAAGATGTTAGATACTTGGATGGAAAGGCTCAATCAATATTTGTAGTTCCAATAAGTCACACACTGGGAAACTGGAATAATTTGAAGACATTTTGAGAGATGACAAGGAGAAACCTCTTATCATTTAATTTTTTGCGTTTGCCCTTTGGGATTGGGAAAACAACATCACATCAGTGGAAACAAAGAACTCAACAGTGGTGCAGAGTGCAGACAGTCCAAGAATAAGTTTATATTTTCCATTGAAATACAAAATATGCTGAAGAAAATTGATAGAATGCTCATATATCAATCATTCAAAATGTTTCTTTTTTAATGGAAAATTATTCAATTATTCAAAATGTTCACATAAGACATTTATAAATCTAGATCCAAATGTAGGTGTTTTTGCATAGGATTTTTAATAGACTCCACATTTTCCTGCTGCCAAATACTTCTACCAATCTCATCCTCAATTGGTGCAACAATAACCAGAAGCAACAGTTCTAACATTGATAATAAATCTTGACATTTTGAAGTTGAATTCATGATTACAAAGCTGTTTTTGGGTTGCTTGTGTCCTGTCTCAAGGTAAATCTTTTCAAGAGCTTGCCAACCCTCTCAGTCTTCACCATCTATGTTCTAGATTTTTCGACACAGATCTAAACCCTCTTCATATTGGCCCCATTTTTCGTTGCACATGATACTGCTATTTTAATTACCTCCAATCAATTCATACTGTGTTGATGCCAAATCCAGTGCTTTTTCTAATGTCATCATTTCTGACATTTGCTTCTTTAGCAATACTACACATCCACCTCGATTGCATGCTGTCCTTCAACAGTATCATGGTTTATCAAAACTAACTTAAATCTATCAGAAACAGTGACAACTTTTCCTCTAATAGATTTTTTTTTGACAATATTTATAGCTAATATGTGACATGGCTATATTCTCAAAATGCGTGACAAGTTATGTTCTCAAAAAAATGTGTGACATGTTTCTAATTCCTCACCTACACAATAGCCTTCCAGGTCCTTCGATAAATGATCTTTCTTTGCAGCACCTGAATCTTCTCATGACATAAAGCTGACATAAAGTTGATGTACATAAAGCTACAAACACCAGTAAACATACTGCTGGTCCTCAAGCATCTTAGGCCTCGAGGCATGCCAATTTAAGGCACAAATAGGTTTATGTAACTTGACATAAAGTTGATGTAAATCTGATGAACACAAACTCATTGTACGACTAGAATCGATGCATTTATTAACCTCATAAAACTTCAATGAATCTACACCATAAACTAAAACCAAAATAAGCAATGAAAAGCAGAGAAATGAATACTAGGAGGCCATGAGGTATCTGTTCATTCAAATTAGCCATACGCAGTATCATGAATATAACATAGGTGAGAACAACGTATGGAAACATATCATGTCTGTTGGTTTCAAATCAGAGACTACTGGTTAACCAACTAGGCATCTACATCAGCATATTTACAGGATTCTCTTTTTCGTTCCTTCCATGGCAAAATGCTCAGTCCTTTAGATTTAGAGGTTTATCCTCGTGTAGTCAACTTCAAGAACAAAGATTGGTTGTTGTATTTGGTTAGTTGGAGATACCGTCAAGCTGCTTGAAGAAAAGGCAACTCCTCTTGCGCTGCAGTGTCTTCACCTTCCACCACCATCCAGTCCAGCCTTGGACCCTGCAACAGTAAATTCAAAATTCAAATTCAAAATCTACTTGCAGGAGAAGGACCTGAAGTATAAGTTCCACCAGACCAGTTGTGGCATTCTGAACATGGTTGGAGGAAATAATTGTTGTTTTAACAGAAAAATAATAAGCAACTGACATTATAAAAAAGTATTGAAATGAGAAAATAATGGAGTTTGGTGACCACAGAAAACTGAATCACCTGAACTCAATCAAAACATCTTTCATGAATAATAAATATATATCCCTCCGTCTCGTCACCTATGCTCGTAACAACCACCCTGCACCATTCTAAGACGTTCTTTTTATGAAAAGGCAGGACTTTCCGGTGACAGTCACTAGAAACAGAATATCCAGTTGCCACATTAATAAATATTACTGATGGCTAATATTTGAGAATTTATAATCTCATATCATAACGACCTTTTCTCCAAGTCACTAAATCATATACCAGCATAACTGCAGTTTGTTATCAGTAATGCTTTCTCTAATCTACTGTTCAGACATTTGTATCACATACGGAAACTGCCCAGTTATTGGTAAAAGCCAAGATCAGAATTTGTTTGTACCCCAGACTATTCAAATGCTTGATATCAGCCCCCTATTCCCTGAGAAAGTGTTATTCATGATGCTCTCTACGTTCTTATTGAGGTATGCCATTTTAAAGGCACCATATTTGATAGGCAACACCACCGTAGGAGAAAAATTACACAATCTTTTTCAGGTGGTTTCTATCTATCAAAACAAATTGCACTCCTTCTGTCCCTCAATAACAGCAAGAATGTAAAAGAAAAAAGGGGGAAAAACCCAAGAAACAAGCACCCAAGGAAGCTAGTGGACAATTTACAGACAACTCAAAGTAGAAGAGATGGATGGCTTTAAGAACATCCACAAGTCAAAGGTTCAAAAAATGGTGATTAATGGCAAGAATGGAAATAGTACCTGATGGAGGAGCAAAAGCAATACCTACAGAAGCAAAAATTATTAAGAGAGAGAACATGCATGTCGTTTGATAGCTTTGGATCAGAAATGCCCATCTCAGGTTATTCACTGTCTCATCAAGTGCTTCCTAGACTGCATAAATGATGCTAAAATGAGACACAGACAGACGCATGCATGCACATGCACGTGCATGCATAGACAAGCATACATACACATGCACATACCCACAAAATCACATATATAAGACACAAAGATACACAAGCACGTGATAAAGACTATTGCACACAACCATGCATAAACACATGCATGCATGCACATGCATACTTGCACCCAAGCAACATATACATGCACAAGGGCAAGCAGAGACAGAGACGTAGCAAGAAGAGGCGATTCAAGATTAACAGATTCTGCCTCAATGAACAGGGGACCCCAACAATAGGGGTTGTTCAGACTGGATAAGCTCCAGAGGCCACTCTGAAGCTTGGAATTTAACAGGAGATAATTTCACTTTGCTCAAGCAAGATAACAAAGGAGGAGAGTGTCACATGAGAATCATATTGATTGAATATAACTGGCAGTCATATTGATTGAATGTAACTGGCAATGATGGCTGAATGAAACCTGGCGTGTCTCCACACAATGCCCCTTGTCATGTGGCAGCATGAAGCATGACAAACAAAAGATCAATAGTGTAATGCTTAAAAAGTAATGCGCGTATACCAAAACATGAGGGAGAAAGAAACCAAATGTTGGTCCACGAAAGCAATTCATGTTATCACCTTTTGTCTAAGAGAATTTTTTCCATTATATCTATGTTCAAGACTACCATACTATACTGTTAAATTTAGCAGAACACAAGTCCAA
>NC_026000.2:126310637-126435143 GCF_000442705.2 Elaeis guineensis
TAATACAGGCACCTATATTTCCTTCTATGCAGTAATTTTGGTCCATCTCAGCTGTGTAATAAATGTTCGGATTTGGATAGCTGTTTCTACTAAAAGTTGCTTCAATCCTGTAATCTTGATTTTACATCATTGTATCTTTCTTGCCTTACACTTCCACAGAAAGATATCTCACCATGGCTGTTGTAAGCTGGAGGTGGTTTAATTCTATGACTCATAACTGAACTCTATAGAACACCAGAATGGCTCAAGGAGTATAATTGCTGGAAAAAAGGCTAAATTTCAGAAAGTCAAGGATATTATGCATTTTTAAATTAGGTCTCAGGTTTGAATTAATCATGGGTCATGAATATTCGGAAGTTCCCATCTGTTCTGTACCATAATTTGACTTCCTTTTTATGCTGAAAATTGAAGAAAGATAGCTCAGCTAGAAAATTTTTGGCTTTGCAACAATTGCTGGTAAGATATCTTGTTTGTAACAATGTATGGTAGTACATCATCTTGTCATCAACATATGATTATGACTGGGCTTTAGAATTATTTGATTGAGTCTAGGTAATGTTAGTGTTGTAATAGTGTGCACTTCTGCTGTTGTTTAGAATAAATTTTAATCTGGAAAGTTTAGGAGGTACTTTAGCTGCTATAATTTGTGATACCATTTCTCTTTTGCAGAATGTTGGACATGATGGAGCATACATGCCATGGTTGAAAGTCAAGGAAAAAATGCACCCATTGCAAATCGAAATGTCTGAAAAATGATTTTGGATATCCTCTTAATTATCTTGCTCAGTAAATATTTGAGGTGCATAGAAAAGCATCTACTGTACACATGAGTCTTTGATTCATGAATGTAATGTTCAATCTGCAATCTTGTGGCACATCATGGTTGGGCACTGGTTAAAGTTCAGAACTGCATTGTACACACTTACATTATATCAGAACCAAGTCAAAACTATTTTGTTTACCTGTTACTTTACATTTTGGATCTGGCTGCTGTTGAATTTCATACGGGGCTTTCCCATGCTGAAGTTCAGGACCCTGGCGTTCATGTTGTACTTGATCTCCCCATCATAAAGCAATTTGCGGATGTAGTGCTCAATGTCTGAACCAATTAAGCGAAGTGTGTACTCTGAAAGTGGAGCACCCTATGCGGCACAAGAAATCATTTCATTAGTTTCACCATAGCAAAACACCAAAATCAACAAAGCATTGCAGGATACAATTATTATGACCGAGTAATGCATGCTAGGTTGTAAGAAGGTGATTATAGTTATTGTATTTCCCCCTTCTTTTTCTTTTTCGTTTAAATTTCTTCAGAGCGGTTAATGTAGCAGTAAGACTATATACACTGCAAAGCATGATCACACCATGACTGCTGCCTTGCGTATTTCTGTTTCCAGTCGGTGTGAAAGGGTATGTTCGCGATGTTCTTTTCCTTCTCTTGTGCTTTTGGATCATGCGTATATATGATGTCCACCGAGGAATTTATACTTTCACTGATAATAACGGTTCAGCATGGGTTATTTGACGATCCTCCTTGGAGTTCTATCTTGACTGGATTCATTGGATCTTTAGAAATTGTGATCGTACTTTGAGTTGCTTTGAGGCACTGTGTTTCACTTTGTTTTGACTGTTGGATGTATGCTTGGAAATCATGTCACTGATAATAATGGTTTGGCACTTCTTAGGTGGGTGAACCCATCTGTGAGTTATATCTTTTCTGCATATATGTTGGTTCATTTGGAATTCTGACTGTATAATGTGTTGCTTTGACACAATATGTTTTGGTTTATATTGACTGTTGGATGTACGCTTTAAAATCATCTATACCGTTACAATATTCCAAGAAAAACATAGGAAAAAGATGAATATTGTATGCAAGCAGATATGTTAATTGACTGCTTGATGCTTGGCTTGTGTTTCAGTATGCTGAGATAATTTGCTGCTCTTCCTTCTTGCTGTTAGATCATGACCAAAAAGAAAATAGATGGACGTGAGTTACATTTATGGGCTGTTTTAGTGGCTTTGGGAACCCATTTGAAATGAAGAAAGCCAGATTCACAGCAGTGAGATCCAGGTTACATTTCTTCCAGGGAAACCGGCCATAGTGGCAGCATTGGCTTTCCAAAGGCATAGTTATGCATGTCTTTCTCCTAGGTTGTCCATATTGTCGAACCATCTTAGTCTCTTGGCCAATCAGATTTGATTTTTGAAGGATATTGGTTAATTGGAGGTTTAGCTTGGATCAACATATATAGTGGCGGCAATTGCAGTATATAAATCACAGTGGAGAAAGACATGATGTACTGGAATCAAGCCCTGAAGTCCGGTCAGAAATGAGTGGAACTTTTAATTGATATCCTGAATCCTAATAAAATACTTTGACTGATCATGAAACAGCTACACTTTGAAAAATCCAAGGACATGCACATCGAACACAAAGAATTCATAGTCATTTGAGCTGCAACATGCTGGAAAGGTTTATGGACTTAAATTTTGGAAACATTTATAAGTGTTGTTTGTGGTCTTAGAATGATCAAACTTTTGTTCTGAAAGACTAGCTAGGAGGCACAAGAATGCATGGCCAAATTCCTTTCCAAATGCTTCCCCTTGTTTGCTTCACATGCTTCTCGTAAGGCAACGATTGGTGCCTATTGTGTTAGCCCTAGATCCAGAGGAAATGAAGTACAAGAGATCGGTAAGATGTTACTAAGGTGCTATGGAGAAATATACAGGGGAGAGGTAAAATATTCCATCAAGCCATAGTACATAAAGTGGGTGCCGACTTCACTTAAAGAAGCGATAAAAAAATAAAAAATAAAAAGAAAATCCTTTGGCTGTGTTTGAATTGGAACTCATTTGAAGTTGTCTATAGTCTCTGTCCTGTAGACTTCATGAGATCAATCAGATCTACTAGGACACAAACTGTAGACAAATTCAAATGAAAACTTTGCATCAGTGAATGAGGAAGTGCTACGTTATCCTAAATATAAGAGACATGGAGAGTGTGCGAAAAGCTGTGTTTTAGTCTTTGAGAGTGGTTATACGTTCAACTCGGTCATTTTCCTACTAAAGATTTGTTGGGGAATACCCGCTGCTCGACCGACTGCCGGAGGGCCCGACCGACCAGAGGGCCCGACCGACTGCCGTAGGGCCCGACATACTGCCGGAAGGCCCGACCGATCGGAGGGCCCAACCGACCGGACGGCCCGACCGCCCGACCGCCTGGCGGCCTGACCGCCTCCGTTGGACGACTCCGACTGGCCGATAGGCCGACCGATCGTCGGTCGGGGCGACCGACTGACGGGAGCCATCAGCGGCTAACCGCCGGCCGTCCAACGGCCCGTCGCCGACTGGGGGTATGTCGGGCGTATCCATCCCGACCGACCGAACCCCGAAGTTCGATGGCCGACTTACATGATGCTCGCCGACCAATGGAGGGCCCGACACCACTTATCTGGCTACCGACTTTGGGTCGGTCGGCTCCTCCAACCGCCGTACAGCCGCCAGACGTTGTCAGCTCTGACACGGACATGCGGCGCAGTTACCTAGGGGCATTGTCCCGCCGAGAGCCGGGTCAACCCTGGTGATTAGACGGCTACACGGCGACATGACATTTTCACAGCGGCTCTGACAGTCCACAGTGAGTTGACAGTTCCTCACTTGTCCGCGCCATTAATGACGGCGCCATACCTAGCTCCACTATATATACCGGGGAAGGCAACAGTGCAAGGGATCGATCCGCCCGTCTCTCCCACATACGCAGGCTCGCTCCTCCCTCTCTCTCCCTCTTTCTCAGAGCTCTCCGTCTGCATTTCACTGTTGCCCAGTCACCTCTCTGACTTGACCGTCGGAGGGTCCCCGCTGGAGCCCCCTCCGGTCAGTGCGGACTTCCTTTTGCAGGTGCACGCTTCCCGGCGATCGGGCGACGAGGCGATTGGCCGCAACAGATTGGCGCGCCAGGTAGGGGAAGCATGACAAAGATAAGAGCTCAACGATCGAGAGTCACTGGGTCGGCCAGGCGCTCTTCCCGCCGGGAAGAAGCCTCCCCGCCCCCGCCGGCGGCGGAGCCTAGCTCTCCGCACCCTGCAGTGACCACGGAGGCCCAGATTGCGGCCATCGTGCGGCAGATGACCGTACTAACCGACGCAGTCAAAAGCCTCCAGCAACAACCGGCGGCCCGACCTATGCCTTCCAGGAGCAGCCGGCCGACGGCCGCGCCGACCCCTGTCGCCTCCATGCGAGCGCTCCCGACAGCGCTCCCACGGAGAGGAGGAGGGGCGACCACGGCGCGACGACCGACGGTCCCAGCGTCCTCTCCTTCCCCGTTGGAACGGGCAAGGAAGGAAAAGCGGCCGCGCACACCGTCGGCCTCTCTCTCAGAATCTTCCGGAGGCTCCACCCCGGGGTCTCCCAGCGTCGACGAGCGGACGACTACGAGCGACGGTTCGAGGAAATCGACCGCCGACTCGCTCAACTGCAGATGGACGGTCAGAGGTCTTCGAACGACGTCGACTTCCAGACCGCCCAACCTCTCTCCCGACTGGTCCTCGACGAGCCGATTCCCAGTCGGTTCAAAATGCCGAACGTGGAGCCATACGACGGCTCCACCGACCCAGTCGACCACCTCGAGAGCTATAAAGCTCTCATGACGATTCAAGGGGCAACCGACGCTCTTTTTTGCATCGGCTTCCCCGCCACACTTCGCAAGGCTGCCAGGGCTTGGTACTCCGGTCTTCGATCGGGCAGTATCCATTCCTTTGCGCAGCTCGAGCACTCGTTCGTGGCCCATTTCAGCACTAGCCGAAAGCCGCCGCGAACGTCGGACAGCCTTTTCTCCCTCAAGCAGGGGGAAAACGAGACGCTCCGACACTTCGTGGCGCGATTCAACGCGGCCACGCTCGAGGTCCGGGACCTCAACGAAGACATGGCTGTCTCAGCCATGAAGCGGGGCCTGAGGTCGTCCCGATTTACTTATTCTCTGGACAAGACCCTCCCCCGAACATATGCGGAGCTACTGGAGCCGCATACAAGTATATGCGCGCGGACGAAGGAGCGTCCGATCGACGCTTGGTCGAGCCCAGAGGTCCGAAGGAGAAGCGGAGAAAAGGTCGGGAACCCGCCGAACCCAGCAAGCCCCCGACCCATAGTCGGCTTTCTCCACCCCGACAGATCCAAAAATCGCCCCGTCGACAGACTCCGAGGCCGGTGCGTCCCAGGTATGACTCCTACACTCCTCTCTCCGCTTCCCGTGCGCAGATCCTGATGGAGATCGAAGGGGAAGAATACCTGCGACGGCCCCCGCCTCTGAAGGCAAAAGGCCTCGACCATCGGAAGTACTGCCGGTTCCATCGGAGCCACGGCCACGACACCGAGCGGTGCATCCAGTTGAAGGATGAGATCGAAAATCTCATCCGCCGGGGGTATCTCGGCAAATTTCGGAGGGGTCCGCCGGCCCAACCGGTTGCCGATGACGCTCCCGGCCGACTGAAGAGGCACCGACTAACCAGCCGACGGCCGGAGTCATCAGCATGATCTCCAAGCGGCTGGGACCGGGACGTCAGCAGGGGGGAGCCGACGAAAAGGCCACGCCCGGACGACGTAATCACCTTCACAGAAGACGACGTTCGGGCATCCAGACTCCCCACGACGATGCTGTTGTTGTGTCGGCGACAATAGCCAATTATGATGTAAAACAAATTTTTGTTGATAATGGAAGTCCGACAAATGTTTTGTTTTACTCGACCTTCTCCCGAATGCGACTGTCAACTGACCGACTTAGGAGGATCCCTGTGCCCCTGATCGGCTTTGCCGGAGACACCGTCACGACAGAGGGAGAAATTACCCTGCCCGTGACGGTCGGCACCGAACCACGGCAAAGCACGGTCTCCCTCACTTTCGCGGTCGCCCAAGTTCCTTCGGCCTACAACGCCATACTCGGACGACCCGGATTGAACGCCCTCAAGGCGATCGTCTCGACGTACCATCTCCTTGTTCGATTCCCGACCAAGAACGGAGTCGGGGAGATGCGCGGGGATCAACAGCTCGCTCGCCGATGCTTCCAAATCTCCGCTCAAAGCGACGGAACGAAGGATCCTCTGACAATCGACAAACTGGACCAAAGGGAGGAGGAAGAACGGGGTTCGCCCGCCGAGCAGCTCGAGGCAATCCCGATTGGAGAAAATCCCGACAGAAAAGTTTGGGTCGGGTCTCAATTGCCCGACACCGAACGTCACCGACTGGCGGAGCTGCTGACGGCCAATGCCGACATATTCGCTTGGTCGGCAGCAGATATGTCGGGCATCCCTCCAGAAACAATTACTCACCGACTCAACATCGACCCGACAATGAAGCGGTGAGGCAGAAGAAAAGGTCCTTCGCCCCAGAAAGGCAGAAGGCCATCGACGAGGAAGTGGACAAGCTGCTCGAAGCAGGCTTCATTCGGGAATCTACGTATCCCGACTGGCTCGCCAATGTCGTCATGGTCAAGAAAGCCAACGGGAAGTGGAGGATCTGCATCGACTATACCGACCTCAACCGAGCCTGCCCGAAGGATAGCTTCCCACTTCGAAGATCGACCAGCTGGTGGATGCGACGTCCGGATTTCGACTGCTCAGCTTCATGGACGCCTTTGCCGGGTACAACCAATCCGGATGGCGCCTGAAGACGAGGAGCACACCGCGTTCGTGACTCCCAAGGGCCTCTACTGTTATCGGGTGATGCCCTTCGGATTAAAGAATGCCGGCGCCACCTACCAGCGACTCGTCAATAAGGTCTTCAAAGACCAGATCGGGCGTAACATGGAGGTGTACGTGGACGACATGCTGGTAAAGAGCACGCAGATCCCGGACCATGTTCAGGATCTCGAGGAGACCTTCCGCACCCTTCGACGACACCGAATGAAGCTCAACCCGACCAAATGTGCTTTCGGGGTGACCTCAGGGAAGTTCCTCGGATTCCTCGTTTCTCAGAGAGGGATCGAGGCCAACCCTGAGAAGATAAAGGCAATCCTCGACATGCGTCATCCGAACACCAAGAAGGAGGTCCAACAGCTGAACGGAAGAATCGTCGCTCTTAGCCGATTCATTTCCCGATCAGCTGAAAGGTGCCTCCCGTTCTTCAAGACCCTGCGCCAGGCGAACGGTTTTTCTTGGTCGGATGAGTGCGAACAGGCCTTTGAAGACCTGAAAAGGTACTTGGCTTCCCCGCCGCTGCTCGTAAAGCCGCAAGTCGGGGAGACCTTGTATCTCTACTTGGCCACATCTTCTGAGGCGATCAGTTCGGTGCTTGTTCGGAAAAAGAGTGCCGGACTCATCAGCCCGTCTACTACACCAGCAAAGTGCTCCACGGCGCCGAAGCCAGATACTCGGAGACGGAAAAGATGGTTTTCGCCCTGACCGTCTCCGCGCAACGGCTCCGACCATACTTCCAGGCCCACGCCATTGTGGTACTCACCGACCGGCCCCTGAGGGCCATACTGCGCCGACCCGACACATCCGGACGACTCGCTAAGTGGGCGATGAAGCTTAGCGAGTTCGACATTCAGTACCGGCCAAGGCCTGCCTTGAAGGCCCAGGTCTTGGCCGACTTCATCGCCGAATGCCCGACGACCGACCGAGGGTCGGGAGCTGAAGGCCCGAGATGAGATTCGGTCTCTGAGCCAGACCCGATCTCCACCTGGGTACTCCACATCGACGGAGCCTCGAACGCTCAGGGAAGCGGGGTCGGGCTCCTGCTCACGAATTCGGATGGGGTAGTCACCGAATACGCCCTCCGGTTCGACTTCAAGGCCTCCAACAATCAAGCCGAATACGAGGCACTCCTCGCGGGCTTGAGGATGGCGAAAGAGCTGCGCATCGACAGCCTCCGGGCATTCTCCGACTCTCAGCTGATCGTGGGACAGGTCAAGGGCGACTTCGAGGCGCGAGATCCGACCATGATCAAGTATCTTCAGAAGGTAAAGGACCTCGTGGCCCGCCTCGAGTATTTCGAGATCTCCCACATCCCCAGGACGGAGAACGCCCGCGCCGATGCTCTCTCCAGGTTGGCAACGTCGGCCTATGATTCTTTGGGTCGGACGTTCGTCGAAAACCTCCAGCAGCCGAGCATCGATCGGGTCGAAGAAGTGCAGCAGCTAACGTCCGAACCAAGCTGGATGGACCCGATCGCCCGGTACCTGTCCGACGGGACCAGTCCCGAAGATCCCGCGGAGGCCAAGCGACTCCGATGGTCGGCGTCGCAATATGTGATCATGGACGGCCGACTCTACAAGAGGTCGTTCTCCCTCCCTCTGCTCAGGTGCTTGGGACCAACCGACGCTGACTACGCTCTCCGAGAGGTTCACGAAGGAATTTGTGGGAATCACTTGGGGGGCAAGTCCTTAGCCTTCAAGGTCTTGCGATAAGGCTACTACTGGCCGACTATGAAGAAGGATGCGGCAGAGTTGGTCCGAAGGTGCGAGTCATGCCAAAAGTATGCCAATATTCAGCACCGACCGGCCAGCCAAATCGCTCCTATTGTCGCTCCGTGGCCCTTCGCTCAGTGGGGAGTCGATATTCTCGGCCCATTCCCACCGACGTCGGGCCAGAGGAAGTTCATCTTGTCGCCATCGACTACTTCACGAAGTGGGTCGAGGCCGAGCCCTTGGCGCAGATCACGAGCGGAAGATGGAGGACTTCATCCAAAAGTCCATCATCTTCAGGTTCGGATTGCCGCACACCATCATCACCGATAACAGACGGCAATTCGACAACCAAGACTTCAGAGACTTCTGCGCCAGGTTCCACATCCGCCACCGACTAACTTCAGTCGGGCACCCACAGTCCAACGGTGAGGTTGAGGTGACCAACCGAACCTTGCTCCATGGACTCAAGACCCGACTGAACGAAGCCAAAGGTCTCTGGGTCGACGAGCTGGGCTCCGTTCTGTGGGCTTACCGAACGACCCCCCGCATCCCGACTGGGGAGTCGCCGTTCAGTTTAGCTTACGGGAAAGAAGCTATGATCCCGCTCGAGATTGGCCTGCCATCTTCAAGGGTCGAGCAGTACCAAGAGCCGGACAGCTCCGAGAGTCGGAGGGACCGACCTAGACCTCCTCCCCGAGCTGCGAGACGAGGCTCAGATTCGAATGGCCTCGTACCGACAGAAGGTCGCCCGGTACTACAACGCCAAGGTCAGACCAAAGCTCTTCAGGCCTGGCGACCTAGTCTTGAGGAAGGCAGAAGTGTCGAAGCCCTTGGACCAAGGAAAGCTGGCTCCCAACTGGGAAGGACCCTACAAGGTCGCTGACACCTTCGGGCCGAGAGCCTATCGGCTGGAGACCCTTGAGGGGAAGCCCATTCCCCGGACTTGGAACGCCGACAACTTGAAGCTGTATTACCAGTGAATTCTGTATTTCGATTGTCGGAATACAAGTTCAGTTTGAAAAATCGGGTTCTAACTCTTCAGCTACTGGTCGGCGCTCAGCCCCGACGCATCGACGTGGACCTGGCACCGACGACACATCGGGCCCTTACACGGACCGATGCATCTACAATAACGGGAGTCAATACCCCTTCGACGACTCGTCGGACCTTCATAAGGGCCGATGGACTCTTATGAACGGGAGTCACACTCCTTCGACTTTCGGCAACACATCCGCCCTGACAAAGGCCGATGCAGCTGTTGCGACGGGAGTTCATACTCCTTCTACGGTCGAATTTTCGGGCAGAATCCATCGGCCGACAGGCCGATCGGGCCCGACCGAGGAAAGGCTAAAAGCCCACGCGACTATTGTCGCGACTTCCGACCAGGCTACGGCCGGTCGAGGGGTATTCGGCTTACCACCGTCTATCACACGATGCGACCTTAGTCGCACCCACTACTTGCCGACCGACTTCCGGCCGGCTGAACGACATTCGGCTTGCTAACCGTCTGTCGGGGATACAGGACCCGACGCAGGAGATGGGGACCCGACTTACTATCGTTCCCGACATTGCGACGCAAATGACCGACTAAACGCATCTACGGAAGTCCGACTCCCAACCTTTACCAGGTTCGGTCGGCTCCCGACTCAACAGATGGACCCAACTGACAACTTCGACTACCCGAAGCCGACCTAAAGTCGGGACGCTTTCTACCTTCGGGGCTACACAAATTGTCGAAGTCCTATCGACTTACGTAAGTTGGCGACTTGCTTAAGTTAGTCACTAAGGTTCCACATCGCAGCAATGGTCGGCATTACAAACAGAAGGAAAAGAAGAAAACTTCATTCATTGATGAAAGGAAATTACAAAGTCAGGGTCGAAGCCCGATTACATGTATTTTCAAAAAGAAACAAAAAGGAAGACGGTCGGCTGGGCCGATCATTCGTCCTAGTCGATCTCTTCAACCGACGGAAGATCGGGAATGATCGGCGTCTCGACTGAGAGCAGCGCTGGGTCAACGGCAGAAGGATGTCCTTCAGTCGGCAAAGGAGCTTCGGTCGGCCCCTGCTCCGGGACAGCTTCCTCCGCTAGGATGACGCCTCCCGACGGCTGGTCGGCTTCTTCTTCGGCTCCTTCTCTTCGGCTCCTTCCTCGGCGAACGGCGGGACGACGCGGCTGACGTCCACCTCCGGGTACAAGGCATGGACGGCGTCCCGACCATCCTCGAACCCGACCCGGTATGAGGCGAAGCCCGATTCGAGCATCTCCTCCCGGTATCGGTCGGAGGACCGGAAGTCCTCCACCGCCCGTTCGGCCGACTCCCTCGCCGACATCGCCTCGTCCTCGCTCGGGCGAGCTCCTCCCTCGCCGACTCCGCCTCGACCTTCGCCATTTCGGCGTCGACCTGGGCGATGGACAGCTCCTCTTCGGCTTCCGCGAGTTCTCCAGGCTGACCCGAAGTTGCTCGCGTTCCCTTTGAGTTCGCAGTTGCACCATCCCGTTCGCGTCGAAGGCGACGTACGGCCCGACCTTTGTGCTTGGCCTCCTTCTTGGGCCGACTGTAGTTCGGACCCAAGCCGGGAGACCTCGTCGACAACTTGGCCTCCCGGTCGGCCGATTCAGGAGTTGTTCGGCAACATCGCCCTCTCAGCCTCGCCGCCGCCGACTTTTCCTTGAAGGCTGCCCGGACGTTGCCGAATCTTCGGTATCCCGGCCTCCAGTTCGGACATTGTGAAGATCAGCTGCCGGTGGAAAAGCTTCGTCAGAATCGCATGATAAGCAAAATTCCTAAGGAAAATTTTTGAGGAAGAGAGGACCCGAAGCTTACCTCGACCATCGCCGGGTAGAACCGAGACAGCATCTCGGACACCTGCCGAGTTCGCAGCAACCCCACGTCGGTTGGGAGGAGGATTCCTTGGCACAACCTCCTCGCAAGATCGTGGTCGGCCAACGCCGACGCACCCTCGGGGTAGTAGGCGCTTGGAGGCATCGACCGGCCCCCCGACCTATCCTCTTCCGCGGGCTCCATCGGGGCTTCCCCCGATCCCTGCCCCGACCGACGGGACTGGCAGCGACGGGACGCTGGAGTTTGACCCGGCGCCTCCCGTCGCGCCAACGGACGCCGCCGGACGATGTTCGGTTTCCCGAACGTCATCCGGCTCCACCCGCGTAGGCGAAGACACCGATACTCCTTCGGCCGCCTCCTCAGTCGGCCTCTCCTCGACTTGGACCGTCGGAGCCGCAAGAGCTATGACCGGCTCCGACTGGTCGGTTGCCGACGACTCGACGATCGGCGGGCTGGGGTTGGCTTCTTTGCAGGACGCGAAGGGCCGGCCCCCGATGCTGGCCTCTTCCTCTTGGCGAACTGCCGAATCTCGGCATCCGTCGGCCTCATCCTCGGTGGTGTCCCTGCAATACCGACAAGAGAGTTAAAGGCTGGACCAAAAACCGACCAAAAGATGAACAAAAAGAAAAGCCGGAGGATCGGGCGATACCTATTCGGGGGACCAGACTTAAGCCGGAGTCATAGAGAGCTTGTTCGGTAACAAGCTCCCTCTGCTTCGGTACCGACATGTCCTTCAGTCGGTGGAAGTCCTCCCGGTCGTCCGCATCCACCCGACTGTTGTCGTTGGCCTCTGTTCGGGGTATACCCCAACGAGAAGGAAAGCCCCAAGAAGAAGAGGAGGAAACAAAGAAAAACTGGTTCTTCCATCCATGAATGGACGACGGAAAACTAGTTATGAAAGCGAGACCCTTCCGGGGGTTGAAGAGCCACCACCCTCGGGCTTTAGGGTGGGGTCGGAGCACAAAGAAGGCCCGAAAGAGCGAAACACGGGGGTTGGTCGGCAAGAGCTGACACAACAGCGCGAAAGAAATGATTAAACGAACAGAGTTCGGCGCCAGTTGCGCCGGACAGAGTCCGTAATAATCAAGTAGATTCCGGACGAACTCCGGAATCGGAAGTCGAAGACCTGCGCGAAGGTCTTCAAAGTACAGCGCCAGATCGCCAGGCGGAGGGTTGTTGACCCGACCGCCGGCCCCTGGAGGGAGAGCCGAAACTGCTCCGGGATGCGATAGTGCTCCCGAAGCTGATCGACGTTCGGCCCCGAAAGCGAGGAGGCCTCATCTTCCGGAGCCGATCGGGAGTCGTCGGTCGGGTTCCCCGACCGAGCTCCCTGGGTCGGTTTCCTGGTCATTATGCAGGGACCGAAAGAGAAGAAAGAAAAGAAAGGAAGGAAGAAGGAGAAGGAGAGACCACGAACCGGATGGACCCTCCGCAAGCGAAGAAGAACTCTGCCCGCGACGACTAAAATATCACCCGGACAGAGTTTCCCCAGCGAAATGTTGCAAATGTGGGTCAGGGTCCGGGGGGTCCTATATATATAGGGCCGACCGACGACCGAGATCCTTCCGCGCCGACCGAAGACCTGCAGATGCGCGACGCGTGGCGCCCACCGATTGGCGGAGGATTCGGCGCGCCCCGCCCCGGGACGGCCGCACCGCCCGCATTAAATGCCGGAGGGGGCGCCGGCCAACCACCTTGACATGCGGCATGCGGGGCGCAGTCCTGCATTCACGCGCCCGCGCCGGTTCGCGTTCCCGATGGGACGCCTGACAGCGGCCCTCTCTCCCACGATCGGCGCCGAATATCCGATCGACTGACGCCGTATCATCCGGCGCCCGATCTTCTGACACCGACGTAACGACTGACGACGACAAGATGTGGCGTCTGACACCTGACGCCGATGTGACTTCTGAAATCGACTGGACGTCCGGATCGCTAGGCATTCATGAGGCGTCTGACATCGGATCATCCGGCAGTACGGTCGGATCTACATGTGCGACAAATCCACTCCCAGTCGTCCGGGATTGCTGCCCGAATGGAAGCCTCGGCCAGCTCACCACCCGACTTAGGAGTGGAGGGGGGCAACTGTTGGGGGATACCCGCCGACCGACTGCTGGAGGGCCCGACCGACCGGAGGGCCCGACCGACCGACCGGAGGGCCCGACCGACTGCCGGAGGGCCCGACCGCCCGACCGGCTGACGGCCTGACCGCTTCCGTTGGACGACTCCGACTGGCCGACAGACCGACCGATCGTCGGTCGGGGTGACCGACTGACGGATGCCATCAGCGGCTAACCACCGGCCGTCCAACGGCCCATCGCCGACTGGGGGTATGTCGGGCGTATCCATCCCGACCGACTGAACCTCGAGGTTATATGGCCGACTTACATGAAGCTCGCCGACCGATGGAGGGGCCCGACACCACTCGGCTGGCTACCGACTTTAGGTCGGTCGGCTCCTCCAACCACCGTACAGCCGCCAGACGTCGTCAGCTCTGACACGGACACGCGGCACAGTTACCTAGGGGCATTGTCCCGCCGAGAGCCGGGTCAACCCTGGTGATTAGACGGCCACACGGCGACATGACGTTTTTCACGGCGGCTCTGATAGCCTACAGTGAGTTGACAGTTCCTCACTTGTCCGCGCCATTAATGACGGCGCCATACCTAGCTCCACTATATATACCGGGAAAGGCAACAGTGCAAGGGATCGATCCGCTCCGTCTCTCCCAGAAACGCAGGCTCGCTCCTCCCTCTCTCTCTCTCTCTCTCGAGCTCTCCGTCTATATTTCACTGTTGCCCAGTCACCTCTCTGACTTGACCGTCGGAGGGTCCCCGTCGGAGCCGCCTCCGGTCAGTGCGGACTTCCTTTTGCAGGTGCACGCTTCCCGATGATCGGGCGATGAGGCGATTGGCCGCAACAACAGCCTTAATCATATTATTTCTATACTCCACATAGATTTTTGTTGAATCTCTACGAATTACTTCACATTTTATATTCTCGATGAAGTATTCCACTGAGGTCCTCTCTCAAAATGGCCAATGGACACTATGAATATAACGTTTAGGGTTCGAAGACTTTAGAAATCTTATCCCACCATATCGATGAAGCGTCTGGATACAACTAAAGTAAATTATAGACCACAAACTGTAGGAAAGTTAACATGAAATTAACAGTGGCAGTAAAGTAGGACTGGATCGCAACAGTGTTAATTAGTATACTATTACATTGGAAAGTAAGGTATGATACGAAAAAAGAACCCTAGTTCTTATCAAAAAAGAGCACTCATGATATATAAAAATATTGCAAAGGTAAGTGATGGGATAAGGAGGATGAGGTCCACAGGGCTGGAAGTGGTACAAGTGGGATGAGGTTTTGTCGTATAGCTTTAGAAGATCGGATGACAAGAGATGGGTGCAGTTGTTGCTTTGTAAATGCACCAAAGCCATCCTATCATCTTAAGAAGAAGAAGGAAGCTGAAGGAAGCTAAATCAGAAGGAGACCCTCAGCAAATAAACAAATAGAATAAGGAGAAAAACATATATTTCTGGCTTGTCCTTTATCCATTGTGATATAGCTACATAACTTATCTACAATATGAGATGGGGAGCCAGCAAGCTTCCCATCTTCCAAGAGAAGGCTCCAACAGCCTCATTTTCTTTTAAATAAGAAACTTGGTTAATCAAGTTACGTGAGCCAACTTTAACTTTAACCTAGGGTGTGGCACTCAACGAAAAGATAATTAATCATTAGTGGATCAATCCAATAGTCACTCACCATGTTACTCCACTATATTTAAATAATTCAAAATCAAATGAGGAGTGCCAGTTATCTACTGCATCTTGGCCATAAGATTTTGGCTAGTTCATCGGACCTGATCTATATAATCATTTCTCTAATTCAAAGGGTTCTTCCATGTTTATTCATTATTGCTCATTATATTTTGCTTGAATTTACTCTCATCCCTCTGGCAAATGAAAAATGGTATGAGGATCCGTGCAGATATGTATTTAGTCACATATCGGTTATTCACTAGAAAAAACTTGCATACTCATAACGGATCAAGATTCAAATAATATCTTCTAGTTGATCTTTTTGGATGATATTATAGGATGTTATAAATGGTATCAGAGTTAATCAAGCTCATAACCAACGTAGACTGGGAGATCCTACGGTGTGGGTTCATTGGGGCTGCCCATTAGCCAATCATGATGTTTATAAATAGTATGGATATGGATTCTTAGTCTGACGAGAATGTCGGGACTTAAACAAGAAGAGTATATAAGGATCCGTGTAAGTAAATATTTGGTCCCACATCGATTATTCAATAGGAAGATCTTGAATACTCATACAAGATCAAGGAACTAAAATAATATCCACTAGCTGGCCTTTTTAGATGAAATCCTTGATTGTTACCAAAACTATTTTAAGACCAAGATTAAGGCAAAAGCTCCGTGAATGGAATTTGCCCTTGATAGTATGAATCAATTATTTTTAGCATCATTCAACACTTATGAAGGTAAAAATAATAAAGGGGTTTTTCTGAAAAAATTAAAATACTACCTTGCTCTGGAAGCTAACATAATTTTTAAAATAATGCATCACAATGTTACATGATAAAATACTAAATATTTTGGATTTTAATACTGTACTATGGGTAGGTTTGACATGCAAACTTATTATATGATTTTGGCATGATCATTATTATATTCACGATGATGTGTAACATCTATTGCTTACATGACATCACATAAGTTGAAAAAGGTACTGCAGGTGACCTAATGATGTTTTATAACCCTTGTTTGAGTTTGTAATTAAGGTAAGAAGACATGACATGACTTAGAGAAACAATCCTTTTTTTTTCCTCCTCTTTTTTTTTTTCGGAAAGCAAAACGCTGAGCTATTATTAAAAGCGATCAAACATTACGGCAAGCCAGGAGTAAATAAACCATACAACTATTTTCTTGAAATGTGGATTACTGCCACTAGCTAGCGAGAATGAGAGTCTCTACCAGCTCAAATGCCACGTAGCTTTTTGACGAGAGTACATGAAACATCTAGATGTAGACATTTCTTGATGCAAAAAGCCACTACATCAGTATTTACCAAAGCTTGTCCCTTTTTATTTCACTATTGGCCAATTACATCAAATTTATTTCACTAGCTAGACAATGAGCTACCCTAGTTAATTATATTGCTGCACTCATAGGCCCAAAGGTCTATTAATGGCTACTAATTGCTCCTACTCACCGGTCCTTTCAGATGAGATCATAGATTATTACATCTGGCATCCAAATAGATCCCGTGTATAATCTATGTGGACTAAAAGATCTGACATTACGAATCTTTTAGAATTGATCATGAATCGATCATAATATCTGCAATTAGATTTGATTATATTTGAATCTGTAACTTGTTAATGTCAGAGCTTAAATGAGAAAAAAATCCATGCTGATGAATGTTTGATCCAGATCGATTATATACCAAAGCAATCTTAAATATTTATACGGGACTAAAAAAATCTAAGTAAAACTTTTCGGCTAATTCTTTTTGAATATAATCATGGATCATTACAGCACATATGCTTTCCTACCCCACTAATCGACAATATCGAGTTTGGCAGCTGCTCGAATGTTTTTTTATATGTTCTTTAGTCTAAAGGAAACATTTGAAATCCAAACATTAGGTTCTATTCTCATCATGGGCGTCACGTTTCTGACACAGCCTTTTGGTTTACTTTGCAGCATGACACCATGCCGGCGCCTCCCAATCTCCACTCTTCATGACATCTCCTCACATCCTTAAGTTTTCTATTCTTGCTACACCCAACCATCTTATTATATCACAAGTATATTGTAATCAATCCTAAGCCACAAGTTAAAGAAAAGAAACCATCCATCCACAATTAGGAGTAGGTCTTGTGGATCGGGTTTGGTTTAAACTAATTAATTATTTTTCTAGGTCCATCCTTCCTTCTAATGACTCTTCAACCAAAGACTATGATGCTTGGAAGTTCTTTCTTTCCCAAAGGTTACTCAAGCTACTTTGGAGCATCGCAATATAGCATTAGAGAACCAAACTTTCACAAATTGTTATACTTGATATGATTGATAAATAAATCATTTGCTTCATTTTACAGACTTGATCTCAAGGCATCAATCAAGTTTGCATAAAAATGCAATTTATGCTAGACAAGGATCATCAAACATCGCTTAATTTAGGGTTGCATTTCTAAACGCCGGCGAAAAGTTAGGCCATGTGGATGAGATGAGCAAATGAACGAATATTTAGATTAGCATATTAAATTCTTTGATAAAGCTTAATAAGTAGATTATTCTTGTAGTATGATTGAAAGCAAAAGTTGCTTGGCTAGATGGTGATCATGCATGGAGAAATTCTCAAAGGAGCCATCAAGATCAGCAAAATAAATTAGAAAAAAAAAAAGGGTTGCTTGGTTCTCAAAGGAACTACACTACACCAACAGTGAGGTGCACCAGTCAATGAACATCCAACATTAAAATGCAATAAACTAACATGAATGTTTAAGAATACACTATTAATATTGGATGAGTGTCGAAACCCTCTGCCTATAGACAAACACATTGTGCAAAAGAGAGAAGAAAATGAAACAGTCCTCTCACGTGTTATGAAGGTACACTCTAGCATAATATTTATAAATGAAGGCACCAAAAATATTAAAGTATTCAAGACTCAGAGGATTGTGACATAGGTGATCCCCAAATTGCAGTTTCTGACCAAATCATCAACTGGATTTTCCTTTTCCTTCCTGAATCCTTGGTTAGAGAAGATCTAATTAACAATATCTTATTATGTGCTTTGGATATCTTGAATGCATGGACTAGCCTGTGAACCCTAATAAATCTGGTAATATTGTGAACACCATTAGCAAAATTATCTACATGCAAGGTATGATACATCAACAGACTTAGAACTACTCGCTGGCTTTTAAAAACAAGTTATTGTTGACAAAATTAAACCACAGCCATTCTACTGGACGGCAAAAATATACTTCTCGCGAAGTAAATATCTAGATTGGGTTAGGATAATGTGAATGATATGGGGAAAAAACTGGCGAGCTTCGATGGGGACAAATTTGGAGGATGCTATTGACTTCAAGAAAAAGATTTTAGGATAAAATCTTTTTTCTTATCATAATGATCTTGAGGACAATAATAGCGTACATTAGATTTTACAGCTACAATTCACCAATTATAAAAAAAGCAAAGCTGGTATTTGAAAGGTTATAACATCATTCCATAAAGACAATAAGTTAACAAAATACACCAATTTGTGAAATTTAGTGGAATGTAAAATATTGCATGAATTATGTTTTACAAATTATTTTGTTGGTTATAATATGTGATATCATGTTCCTGTATAAATGCACGCATTGAAGGTACATCCGTTGCTTCCCTCTATTAATTGTTTCAATTGTCTATGAGTATTGCCTACTTGTGAAGGCCAACCTTTGGGACTTTTAATATTAGAATAACAAATACATTTGAGTTAGACCAAGATGCTTATGGAGTATTAGGTTTCAAATGTTTCCTAATCAAAAGCAATGAAAAACTTGTTAAAATAAAAATCGACGTCATTGATATGAGGCATGACGTTTAAATTGATTAGAAATTAAATATCATATAATATTTTAAGATTTTTTAATCCTTCTTTAAATGAAAGCAAGCAAAATTGAATATTTCAATGATTTTATATCTATTTCAATTTGACCTCTAGAAACATCTAAATTAGCTTAAATTTGATCCATATATTTTAAAAACTTTAGATCAAGATCAATAGTTTAGAATTGTAAATTATATAGTTTATTCTAAAATATTTCTCACTAGATACATTGTCATAAATTATTTTTTTATTTGTTTAATGCATAGATAAGGGACCTTCAAAATTTTTTAAAAAGAATATTACTTGAGGACATTAAGAATAATGAATAAGATATAGAAAAGAAAAAAAAAAAAGACCCTCCTCTTTACTTAGTATGGCTCCGGTCACTTTATTAAGATTCTAGGATGAATTATTCAATGCAGGGCTCCTTGATTTCTCAACACAAAAATCCAGAGAGAAAGTGACTCAGGCATTTAAATAAAGGTACCAGCGGCGATTTCTAGATGGTTGTTATGTGGACGGCATTCTTTTTATCACCTGGGATGGTCATTTTCTTTCATCATTCAAAGCTTATTTGCGCCTTTTTGTCCTTCTCTTCTTATTATTAAAAGTTTAAATGTAGGCAACTTACCTCTATTTGCATAATTACCATAAAATCCAAACTTTTCTGATGTGACCTCTACTGATTGTATGTTATAATAAAGGGTGGCGGAGAATGAGTTGTTTGATGCTCATAATAGAAAATTCATCTTAAATAAAAATCATCTCTCTCTATAATCCTAATCTCCTTCTCATTTAGTCTGAAAGGAATTAATGCATCTCCAAAATAAGATCATAATCATCACTTTCCCAATATTAATTATTGCTTTAAACCAATCAATTAGGAACAAAAACTTAGGGAGACCAAGATGGAGAATGAGCTTGTAAGTGAAAATAATGCAATATAGACATGGGTGTGCTTGTCAGAACTACAATATATTTGCAACCTAAAACAATATGGCGATGTCGCTTTAGATTATTAGATGTAGCTCTAATATGATCGTTGAGGACTTGGATCAATATCCAATTATTAATTTTGTATCATTAGATATTTGAGAAAGGTTCCTATCATTCCCCATAGATTTTATTTATAACGAGTAAATGGGTTAACAAGTTAATGAGAGGAGATATCATTTTTTCTATTTTCATATAGAACCTCAATATTTAGTAAATAAAAAAATGTCTGCTTTAGATAATTAGATGCAGCTCAAATATGATTGCTAAGGACTTGGATCAATGTCCAATTATTAATTTTGCATCGTTAGACATTTGAGAAAGGTTCCTGTTATTCTCCATAGATATTATTTATAATGAGTAAATAGGTTAACAAGTTAATGAGAGGAAATATCATTTTTTTCTATTTTCGTATAGAACCTCAATTTTAGTAAATAAAAAATAAATATTATATATATCTTTGTAGACATGACTTATCCTATTGATCACTTCACTATTGAATATTTCGTTCATTGAAAATTTACAAATAAACTTGTTGCATCCACTATTCTTGATGTTATTCTCAAGCTTAATCCAAATCCTGGAGTTATGAAGCATTTATCTTCTTGCTGCTTTGTACTTGAAACCTATCATGGGGAAGAACTAATTGTCTCCGGTTACATATGAACATCTATACAAATTCATATTTTCAATCTTCATAAGAGATATTGTTAGACTTAGATGCATTTGGAGTCCACATATTTTTATAGTACATCCAATACAGATCTCATTTATATTGCAAAAATTATTATTGCAACAGTTCATGGATGGCATAATGAGACTATGGAGTGGGATATAATATGATCTTATGAATAACATACATGTTTATATCACACATCATATATAAAGTATTATCTTATTTGAAATAATTTATAGAGGCTCTCTCTATTTTGTTGTATATAACTTCATCCATTTTTTTGTGTGCAATATATTTTACCCCTCTGAGAAATGCAACCTTTGTACTTTCCAACTCAATAAGACTTTCAAAGAAGAAAAAAAAAAATATGAAAGAATGAAATTAGATATAAATATTTCTGATGGTAAAAAGAAAAAAATTATATTTGGCGAAACTAGAAAATTGAAACATGCTAAACATGATTTTTGCATCTTTTACTGAAAAAATGCTCATCCTATTATATGCATTTCACTAAGCCTGAGCTTCAATCCGAGCCATCAAATCCAGATCTGAACCGCTGTGCCGAAGAGCCCTAGATCCGGTAACGGCTACTCACAGTCCAGGTTTAAAAAGTTTGACCGTTCCTTGTGGTTGGGTTGCACCGATACCGCATATCCCTACCCGAGTTCGTTAGGGCAGCTTCTTCTCCCCTTTAACCCTAACCGCCGTTTCAAATAACGGAATCCGGTTCCTCGAATTACCGCGGGATAACTCCTGTTACTTGTTACACAACTCAACGGTCACTCTGATCCCGCGAAGGGAATCGCATTCGTTAAGGCACCACGTCACCAGGAAACGAACTCGAGAAACGAGAAACGGGAAACGTGCGGGATTCATTAAGCTTCAGCGAGTTTCTCAACGGTTGATGTTGCTTCCGCATGTAGATTTTATGCGGGCTATCGGTTCATTGTGGGGAAGGGAGCGGTTTGGGTCAACGGGATCTGACCGGGGGGTGGGATCGTAAATTCCGACGGTAGAGTGGTGGCAAAATGGTGAAATGGAAAGAGGAGTCCCCAGCGGTGTCCCTATAAATGGCGTTCGGCTGCCTCCTCTCGTCTCTTGGCCCTCCGAGCTATCTCTCTTCTTCTTCTTCTGCGGCGACGGCCGGCGAGTGAGAGAGAGAGGGGACGAGAGCGATGGAAACGAGGAGCGGATCGCGATACCGGAAGCCCCAATCGGAGGTGAATGGAGGGGAGGGGAGGAAGGAGGGTGATAGGAAACGGCGGAGAGGCGAAGTCAAGGAGTATTCCTCCGGGAAGCGGCGGCAAGCAGCGTCGCTGGCGGAGGAGGGAAATGGTGGTGAAAAGCCCAACTTTTTTGATCGATTGCCGGACGATATTGTCGTCTGTATCCTCTGCAAACTAGGCTCCTCCGCTGCCGGTCCTTCGGACCTAATCAAAATCCTCTTAATGTAACATTCCTTCTTTCAGATCATTTCCTCGCTCTATATTTTGATGCAATCTGTTCGATTTCGTGGTTTTCGCTTCGCATTTGGGGTAAAAATCTGATCTTTTTGTCGTTTTCTGTGTGGTAGCTGCAAGAGATTGAACGGATTAGGGTTGCATCCGGTGGTTCTCTCGAAGGCATCGGCGAAATCACTCGCTGTTCGGGCGGAAAACTGGTCGGAATCCGCCCACCGGTTCTTGAAACAGTGCGCCGATGCCGGAAATGTGGAAGCTTGTTATATTCTCGGCATGGTAGGTTGAGATTCCCCAGTGAATGTGCAATTTTTTCTTGGAATGGAGGGGACTAAAGGTTTGATTTTGTTTTGGTTTCGAAATGGGACAGATCCGATTCTACTGCCTTCAGAACAGGGGAAGCGGGGCGGCTTTAATGGCGCGGGCGGCGATGGGGTCGCACGCGGCGGCGCTCTACTCGCTGGCGGTGATCCAGTTCAACGGCAGCGGGGGTTCCAAGAACGGCAGGGACCTTCGGGCCGGCGTCGCGCTGTGCGCTCGCGCGGCCTTCCTCGGCCACGTCGACGCCCTCCGCGAGCTCGGCCACTGCCTCCAGGACGGCTACGGCGTCCGCCGCAACGTCGCCGAGGGCCGCCGCTTCCTCGTCCAGGCCAACGCCCACGAGCTCGCCGCCGTGCTCTCCTCCGCACCCTGGCCGCCGCCGGCGGTGCCGACGGGTTGCTGCCCCCTTCTGAGCGACTTCGGGTGGAGCGTGCCGGCGACGGATCCGCATCCGGCGAACCGGTTCCTGGTGGAGTGGTTCGGGGCGCGGGGTGGCGCGGGCGGGGAGGGGCTGAGGATGTGCTCGCATCGGGGGTGCGGGCGGCCGGAGACGCGGCGGCACGAGTTCCGGCGGTGCTCGGTGTGCGGGACAGTGAACTACTGCTCCCGGGCGTGCCAAGCTCTCGACTGGAAGCTCGCCCACAAAGTCGACTGCGCTCCTATGGAACACTGGCTTCTCGACGGCGCCGCCGCTCCGGCGGCGGCGGCGGTGGGTGGTGGTGACGGCGCGATGGAGTGATTCGTGAGGTCGTAATCAGGAGTTAATTTAGAGGACTCAATTTTTCCCTTATTAGCTGTACAGCAGAGGAAATTAGGAGTAGGTCTCCTCTAAATTTATTTATTTAGAATCCCATTTTGGATGGAGACTTGGAGCCTCTTTTGAGGTAAAAGTTATTCGGCTGTTCTTAGTTTTAATTTAATTTATGGAAAAATTGGATCTGTTTTAATGACCAATGGATTTATTTTGGATGGTTCTGAAGGCATTCTATAATTTATTTGCCTATTTTATGAAGTTTCTTCCTTTTTTTTTTTTTTCTTCAAAAATATTTTAATTTCACTTGCAACTAAACGTTTCTGGTGGATAGGAGAAATATGTGTAAATTGTCCTTGGAAGTATGTTTTAAATAGATTTTTGAATAATTATATTTCCAGATATTGGTTGAACATGTGCAAATTCCCTGCTTGGAGCAATTTTTAACATGCATACCAAACCTAAAATATTGATATGATGGTACTTGCAAGAATGCCTTTTCTGCTCTATGGCCTACCATTTTAGCATGAAGTATAATAATTCTTTCTTGGAAAAATTGTTTGAACACCTTCTTAAGTTAGTGCCATTTTTAATTTATATTTTTCGAGTTAAAAAATTTCAATCTAATCTCTAAAGTTAGTTAAAGGACTCGATATAGTCCTTCCATTTATTTTCATTTACTTGAGCTTACATAATTGTTTCACGTGATGGTCATGTGACAAATTTAGGATTCGAAGTTTCTTGGTCAATAACTATGCTAATTCATGACCTATGATGGCCTACTTCTCTCTCCTGCAGCATGTTCAACATTACATTGGAGCTACTTGGCTGCATTTTCTCTGATGGTCCTTAGTGGAGATTGACGCACATGTGATCGGTAGTATCATGACATTTGTCGCCCTCAACTTCAGCCCCATGAGGATAAGCACTTCCTCCTCTAGTATTTCTTATTGGCATCTCCTCAACTATCCTAAAGCCCTTCAATTTGCTGGCATCTTCTTTATTAAATGCTCCAATCTCTCTGTCTCTCCATTAGGGGTGTGTAAGAAATCGATGAAACTGCAAACCTAATCCGAACTGATCCTTTTGATTTGGTTTACATTTGGTTTTCAAAATGTCGTTTGATTTTAGTTTGAATCAAAAAAAAAAAAAATCGATTATGTTTCGATTTGATTTTTCAAAGCATCGATTCAAATTGGCCCAAACCAACCAAACCCTTGTGTGTATATACAAATATATATGCAATCTAACTTGACCCATATATGACCACATACATACATATATACATACATATATATAATTCTATATTTTTATATATAAAATAGAATATCAACCCAATAAACTAAATTAAACCAAATTTTTTGGATTGGTTTTAAACTGTTTTTGTAGATAGTTGGTTCGATTTCAATTTTAATTTTAAAAAATCAATTTATATCGGTTCAATTTTTTATTTTACTTAAAATCGACCTGATCTAATCTGTACACACCCTTCTCTCCACCAAAGGAGGATGCACTCAATAAAGCTAGTGGAGGGAAGATCCCATCCCCACCTATCTTAGACCCATCCTTGCATAGTTCATCACCCATCTCTCATCAAATTCAAGATCTATTGAAACATCATCGGTCAATATTCTTCAATTGTGAGTATCACGACCTCCACAAGCCCTCCTTCCATTTTTGTCATCGGTTAGAGTGGAAGCATATGTAGCACCAATAAGCTATTGTCTTGAGGAAATTAACCTCCCATGAGGGAGGTCTTCTAAGTCCATGTTTCGATAAAAAGTTGTTAAAAAAAACTTGCCCTATGAGATGAAGGAATTGCTCTTGACTCAAGAAGCAAGCAATAAAGGTGGAGGCTTTGCTATTTTAGTGACAATGATAGGAGAAGATGTAGTTTTCTTACTATGCGAGCTTCAAGTTCTGCAATTGTTATTTCTATTGCCGTGATGAATCTATCTAAACAAGTAGAAGAAAATTTTTTATGTTGAAATGCCTGAAGATCTAAGAGCTCAAAATCTTTGAGGACATATTCATTCCTATAAGCTGAAAGTATAAGCTCATCCTCGAAGAGGTCATGCCACACAAATCCATTCTTGTAGCTCCTTGGTACCGTTTCAATTGATCAGATTAGCCCACTAAGAAAGGAAAACATTGAAAAGAGAGGATTTTATAGTTAGAAGCTCTTCGCCACTTCTCATAAGACCATGAAAAGAAAAGAAAGGAAGGAGACGATGAGGTGAAGATCATTGGGGATAAGGGATGAGGGATGAGAAGAGAAGAGGATAGGGCTTGGGATTGGGATCGGGATCGGGTTAGATGGAAAAAAGGGATGGAGAGGATGGATGAGAACATCAACAGGGTTTAAAAAGGAGGAAGAGATGTTAGAAGACGAATAGGAGTGGGAATAGGTGGGGCTTGTATAAGGCTTGAGGTTAGGTTAGATGGAGAGGAGAGATGAAGACAATGATAGAGTTTCAATAAGAGGAAAAAGTATTGAAATAGATTGAGATGAGAGAGGTAGAGCTCGGGCAAATCTTGAGACCATATTAGATGGAGAGGAAGGTTGAGAATGGTGGTGGAAAACATGATGATTATAGAGGACAAGGAGGATATATTGAAAGTAGAGCAACCGATAGAGTGGATGGAACTGAGATAATTTTTAGTTAGATAGAGAGGAGGGATGAAGATAGTGACGATGGGGTTTAGAGAGAAGGATAAGGAGATAGTTACAGAGTGAAAGGATGAAAAGAGAAGAACAATGTATTGTTTTTGGATAAATAAGCTATGCCAATAAGGATAAAATTATCCTTTATGATGAGGTCTTAACATCTTTACGGACCGCTTTAAATTTTTAAATTTAAAGGGCACTAAGTAAAACTAGCTCTAAATTGAAGAGGATGTCTAAGCAATTTTTTATTTTTTATTTTTTTTAAATAATATATAAATATAGTAAATTATAATAAATAAAATATTTGAATAACAAAATTTTTATTATATATTAATTAATTAATTTTAATGATAGCTGAACAAAAACTACTATCATTATTATTGATGTTATTAATATCGAAATCTGTAAAGTGAATAAAGAACTTTGTATAAACTAAGCTTTCGTTAAAAAATTCACATCACTAGTATCAATATTGTTAATTCTGATGTCATGCAATGTGCAAGACAGGATTTCTTCTTCTTTTCCTATCTATTCCTGAAAAGTTATATAATAATATAACAAGTTATAATATATAAAATGCTTTGATAGCTAAATTTTTATTGCACATTAGTTAATAAACTTTAATGATAGTAGAGTAAAAACTTCCATCAAATACCTAAACTGATATAATAATATCAATTTAGATAAGAATAATACTTATATATTTTAGCTGGATAACATTCTCGAGGATAAATTATTCTGACATCAATTATAAATGTATCAACAATACCTGATAATATTGATAATAGCAAGATATATACTCCATTATCTATCACTTATAATCACTTTTCATCACAAGAATAGAAAATATAATGTTCACTAATAATAGATATCTATTAATAAATTATTTAAAATCCTATCCTAGCTTACTCTTGTATGAGTTATAAGTCTTATTATACAAATCAAGAGCTGTGTAATGATATTATTAATATTGGCATCTATATGATGAATGGAGAGCTCGGTATAGTAAATTTTCATTTCATGGTGCTAAATATCAGTACATGTCATTCCATTTGTTTCTCAAAATTCATAGAATATTTTTAGTAGATCACTAAAATTTGTTGATCTCCATATGGATTGGATTGGTTTAATTCAAGTGCTCTTTTCCAAATGGGGTGTATGCCTTGAAAATTGATTGTTTAAGTCAACTTGAGTTCCATATCAGATAACTTATAAACCAAAAGACATAACACATCATAAATAATTGTTCAATTCATATACTAAAAGTTTGACAGAGTATTAGCCCCATGCAACACATAGGATAAGATTTTTTGCTTTTCATCCAACTATTTTTGAAATATAATATGATAATATAATAAATTATAATAAATAGAAAACTTCAGTAGTCAATTTTTTGTTGTATATTAAGTAAACTGTATAATTTCTTTTAGAAAAAATTGATGTAGAGAAATTGAACATCGAAAAATAATATTCAATTAAAAAGATGCAAATCAAAATAAAATTGTTATTGACATCAAAACCAACTATTATAAAACTAAATAATATGTTATAACAGATTCATTTATCCAAAATAAGAAATTATCAAGAGAGAAGGATTAAGATTTATAAACTTATTAAAAGCAAAAAAAATTGACGAATATAAATTCTTCGTATCAAAAGTAGGTTGACTATATATATATATATATATATATATAATAAAGTATCCAAAATAAAAACTATAGGACTAACATTATTAATAAGGTCCCAAACAAAGAATCATATGAAATAAGAGCTTTTCTTATTATGCAAAATAAAAAAAAATATTAATAACATTATTAATATGGGTGTGTAGATGGTGAATATATATATATATATATATATATATATATATATATATATATATATATATATATATATATATATATATATATATATTGGTGCAGAATTCCGTCGATGTCGAAGAAGCTGGAGTCGAGGGGATCGCAGCCACCACCGGGACCTGCAAGGAAAGTCTAAACCAGAGTTGGGGGTGCTCCGGTAAGATCTTCCGACGCTCAAGTCAGTACTCTACCTCAAAAGAAATGGAGCACTCGAATGGGATTTTAGCAGAGTTTCAAGATAGAGTTTAGATCTTAGAAGAGAACGTATCTGGGGGGGTCTCTTTTATAGACGGGAGAGCGTAATCGATTGACAGCGACGTCTGTAACTACCTGATAGTGGACCGTTCAGGGCCGCATGGAGTTTGTTACGAAGAGTAGTGGTGTCCGTTGTCATGACTTGCCAGAGAGTGATGGGGCCACGTGGAGTTTCTTCCCGGGAGTGGAGTGATGTCCGTTGTCACGACTTGTCAGAGAGTGATGGGGCTACGTGGAGTTTGTTATCGAGAGTGGAGTGGTGTCCGTTGTCGCGACTTGTCGGAGAGTTCGGGTCGGATGGCTGAAGCTCGGTTGGGATGCATGGTGGAGCAGAATAGCTCTCTGTCTCAGCAATCTAAGAGAAGCTCGGATGTTTTCGAGGTTGCTGATGGGTTAACTGTTGTTGGGTGCCTTAGGCATCGATGCTACAAACGGAAGTCATCCGCTGGAGGAGTCTGGAGGACACTGTGGAAGGTCGGCTGGCACTGTTGAAGGTTGATGGCTGAAGAGGTGCGGAAGACACCGGAGACAGTCGGTCACTGTAGAAGTCCGGCTGTTGGAGTCCGTCCGTTGTAGAAGTTCATTCGGAATCCAACCGCTGTAGAAGTTCGGACGGAGTCTGATTCTTGTAGGAGTCCGAAAGAAGGCCGCTTACTGTAGAAGCTCGGATGAAGATCGATTGTCATAGAAGTCTTGATGGAGACCGCTTATCGTAGAAGCTCGGATGGAGACCGCTTAGCGTAGAAGCTCGGATGGAGACCGCTTGCAATAGGAATTCGGAGTAGAAATCCGGCTGCTGGAGCCCATCTGTTGTAGAAGTTCGGACGGAGCTCGGTTCTTACAGAAGCTCGGATGAAATTCGAAAAGCGATCGACCATCGCAGAAACTTGGACAAAGTCTGACTACTATAGAAGTCCTGCTGCTGGAGAAGCTTGGACATTAACGAAGTCCGAAAGAAGCTCGGAGTATAGTCGATCGTGACAGGAGGAAGTCTGGAAGAGATTCGAAAAGTAGTCGATCACTGTAGAAAATCGGCTGATAGTGAAGTCCAGAGAGTATTTGGAGCGATCCAATAGATGAATGAAGGAGCTCATTATTGGAGAAGTCCGAATGGCACGATAGGAGTTTGTTCGTTGGAGGAATCTGGAGGATACTGTGGAAGGTCGACTGCTGGGGGAGTCCGGATGGTACTATGGAAGTTCGGACGGCCAGGGGAGTTCAGAAAGACGTCGCACAAGGTCGGAAGCCGAAAGAGTCCTGGGAGGGTCGGCCTCTTACGAACTTCGGCTGGGATTATTTTATACCCAATAATATATATAAAATAAAGTGTCCAAAATAAAAACTATAGGACTAACATTATTAATAAGGTCCAAACAAAGAATCATATGAAATAAGAGCTTTTCTTATTATGCAAAATAAAAAAAATATTAATAATATTATTAATATGGGTGTGTAGATGGTGAATAGATAGCTCAGCATAAACTGAGCCTTCATTTAGTTATAAATAATAGATTATTTACATCCCAATTCAATATTTTATCCATTTTAAATATGTTAGTCATTTTGATTAGGAAATCTTTATTGCAATAAACTTGAACATATTCAAGCCCATCACTACTTAAACAGTATTTTCAAAAATTTAATATTTATTTTCATTTGATGGGGAACATTCTGGTCCATAGAGGTGATGCTACCCTCTTGCTTTTTTTTTTTTTTTTGGTTACATACCCTCTTGCTTTTAAGCTCATAGTGTTTAACAGTTTTTGTGACATTTATAGAGGTGCATATCAAACTCATTCATTATGCTTTAATTCTATTGAGACCTACCACCCTTCTAGCTAAAACCCTTCTTTTCAAGGGAAACCCTTTGATCATGCAACTTGGAAGGACAAATACCTAATAAAAACGAAGTTAACAAAGTCCATGTAAAATGAAGCAAGGAGCAAAAGAAGCATGATGAACTTTTGCAACTTTTCCTTTTTTCTGTTTAACTTTCCTCAAAGGAAGTGGACTTCCCTAAATTACCTTTGCTTTGAGGCTAAGTTGATGGCTGGAGAGCAGACAGGGTAGTCAGTAAACAAAGTCATATGATAATGCTTACTTGTAGCAACACTTCCATGACTCTCTAGTCATATAATAATACATCTCAACACTAATATTTCCATGATTCTATTTCCTCATGAGATAACAAAAAGGATGGGAGACAATGGGTAGTGGGGGGAGTATCAGGAATCCAAGGCTCCAATGCAACAAAATCTATCATACCCACAATCTGCCCATCTTTTTCTTCTTTTTGTAGTAGGTGGTAAACAAGAAAATGAAAAAAAAAAAAACAAATTTTAAAAAAGAAAAAGGATGGGATTTGGTTTCCAGCTATCAAAAGCTAACCCACCCTTTTTTTCTCTCTTACTCTCCCTGTATTGGGCTGTTCTCCACCCAGCAAGTGGACTGGAGGTGTGATGCTTTTAAGCAGTTGGGACAGAGGCTGACGGTGAACGTACCATGTGGTGACTGGATGTGCGGTGGAAGGTTCACGGGAAGAAGGTGATGCCAAGGCCAGGTTCGATTCCAACCACCTCCAACGGACTGTCCTTGGCCTTGACCCGGCCTATTTTTTAGGATGGTCGGTGACGGGACTCGGCGCGTGTAGGGCCATTAAGGTTTTCCAAATTCAAATTCATTGGCATGGTCCATAGTAGGATGGTTAAAGGTCCAAGTAGGGTGGTTAGATCTAAATGTAAATCTGTATTTGGTCTGATTTAGATTTAGGATACAAGATGACACTTGACTCACACTAACTGCATGGCTTGAATCCGGATCTTAAACACTTTATCGTCGTCCCGATCTGTAGGTCAAGCATGGATTCCAACTAGGTTGACTAGTCGATTGTACATTTATAAGATTTGATTCAACATGTCCAACAATCAAGTGCATGGTTATTTCTAATTTGACTTCTAGATTTGAAGAAAGTTTAGGTTGAATACAAGTTGGGGTGTAATTGTCGCAAGTAGCCCTGTAATGGATCCAAAAACAAAATAAGTCTCCGAAACATTAGAGAACCTAACTGCACCCAACCAAATAAATCTGATTTGACTCATAAAAATTAGTTCAAAATTCCGGCCTCGGCTTTAAAGACTTGTACATGAAGCTAATGTGCCCCATTTCCAGCCTTCCACGAGTCAAACATGACCAGAACTGGACCTCAAATAAGAAAGCCACGTCAATTATCTTAGGAAGCAATTTCTTAGCATTGATAATTCGATAATGACAACTTCTATCATGGCAATGCTTTCCGCATTGCTTTTGTGAGATAAGGGCGTAACGTGAGGCATAACCATGCCGTAGTGACGTCAAAGCATTTCTCCTAAAAGAGAGAAGAAATATTAAGTCATGGCATCTATCGATAAAAACGTAACAATTCATGTCTTGTTCAAAAAAAATATCAATCAAAAGATATTATTTTAATTCTTTGATACTGTATAAATATCCAAGATCTATCTTTTGCATAGTCGATATAGAATAAATATATATTTGTACGGATCCTAATATATTTCTTCCATTTAAGTCCCAATATCTTTGCTAGATTAAGAGTTTGCATTCAAATTCAATCATAAATATCATGATTAGCTCATAATTAATTCTAATAGCCGTTAGACTATATAATTCATATATCAGATTCAATATGATACCATTTAATTATAACATCTTAAGATTTTACCAAAAAATGCTAATTGACGTGTTAGGCTCTTTTGTCTTATATAAACATCCAAAATCCATCCAGTACATAACTGATGTGACCTAAACACATGGTTGGATTCTTATATGCATAGTTTCTAGTTTATATAAAAATTTTAATGCTAGTAAGGAAGACTATCCCATCACATGAACAACATATTATTCAACTACACTGGCAAGAATCATGCCACATGACCCACATCCAAACATTCATCTGACCATCCAACATTGCCTACACAACCAAACTTAACATTTAGCATCTAACTGTCACTAAACAGAAACTCCAAAGCGCCACTTTGCCCATGCAACTTGGAGTTTTTTGTCCCATTTTCAATTGCACTTCACATGCTTTCCTACTGTCCATTAAAATGTAAAACCTCTCTCTCTTTAAATATAGATCATGAATCACAGCCACCCGCATGAGTCATGACTCCTAGTCATCCAATGTTATCTTTAGTTTCAAGCACATTAAGTTAAGCAATCTACACGTACTTGCAACCTTTCAATCTAGTCATGTTATCATGAAATACGCTTCCCTTTCTATTCCATTTCTTTCTGGATATGGTGCTTTATATGGACATCCAGAAGCATACATCCTAAGAATATATTTATGTTCATCAAATTTATACATAAACAAAAAGGTTTGATTGAAAAGAATTCTAATCTCAAATGTGCGTTAAATGGCCACCACTCTTGGCCATTAACCAGCTTCTTCCTCAGTGAGCCCTAAATGCCATGGTCGTAAGTTTGGTGTTGGGGAATAATCTGGCTAAAGATAATAATTCAAAAATTAAATAAAAATATGGTAAATTTGTCAAAAAAATCAGAAAGAATTCAGATAACCAAGAATTTGAAAGTAAGTAAAAGTGAGAAAGTATAGGTTTTCTATCGTATTTGTAAAATTTATTCAATTAAAAAAGAGTATCTAAGGGGCAAGAATAACAAATGATAGTAAAAAATATAAGCACAAGCAACAATATATCATATCATCATTAAAATTAATCATAACTCATGAATCGATCGCAAAATTCTTATACAAGTATGGACTAGATAGGTTTTGATTGATTCATTTCAGAGAATAGGTTGGAGATTCATCTGACCAAGAGAAAAAAATGCAAATAAGTCAAGTATTTTTTGATAATTCGGAAAATATTTTAATCATGCAAAATGCTAGATATTATAAATGCATAAAGAAATCCTCAAGCACCTATACAAATTAAAATACAGAACCTCCAACAAGTGCAGCTTACCAGCTACTGAACCAAGGCTTTGTTGGTCGATTGGATTGCGCCTTGTTTTATTGTATTAACAAGGTCTTGCACTTCTAGTTGACAATCATAAATCTCAAAAAGAATAATGTCTTAATATTTTCAGCTTTATTCAAAAATTATTTAATCGATTGATTATATATAATATCCAAAAATAGTTAGCTACCACTGTGGAGAACAAGTGTCTATACTTTCACTCCTGATGTGTTACTTAATCATAATACTATGTTCATGATGAAGAAAGATATTATCATGTCCAAAAAAAGCCTAGCAGTATGTCAAAGATTCTCCAAAAACCAAAGACTGTTACTGTTTTCATAAGAATGGGACAGGTAAGTGTTGGATTAAAACTTGAAGCATGACCAAAATCCACAATTAAGGGGTCAAGAACTAGGGTACCAACAACTGTCACACTTTAATAACCAAGTCATGTGACCTCAACCATTAGAATCCTGATCCTGTCCCACACATACCAACCATCCCCAGTGGCCAAGTACCAGTTAGTAGGTGAGTCCAAAAAACTGCCACCCCTAACCCAAAGGGCAAGTAAAGTTTCAGGCCACCGTCCTCTGGCTACCACCATAACCATGGGCCATGATCTATGGCCATCCATTCTAAGGGAAATGGTGGTTGGAACTTTGGGATACCAAGTACTGTCCCTTCTTGGCAATCCATGTGGATCAAAGATCTCAGGTACAGAAGAGGTTGGTTTAGTCTCCATCACCTAACTTTGAGCTGGAGGGACCCAGCTTATGGGCTTCTGATGCCCAATGAATACACCTTCCTTCCCATTTCAGCTTTGGAATAAAGAACCAAGTCAGGGAAATGGGAACAAACAGCCCATGTTGCCCGCCAACAGGCCTTGATTGGCCTGAACTCCTTTTTATGATGATGTCCACATGGTTTTCACACCATCATTAGCCCTTCTTTTGACAGACCATGGTGCTCTCAGTGGGCCAGATCAATGCTGCTATCACAAGGAGAACAAGTATGATTTTGTTTTGAAGGTTAAGATGGGGTGTGGGACCATCATAATCCTCATCTTGGTTCCAAATCATACACATGGATCCACGTAGGGACACTGTGCCGTCGTGTATCACCTCAAATTTGATTGCTGGATTGTGATCTAAGAGCGGATATTGGTCTCAGGCACAAGATGTTAGATACTTGGATGGAAAGGCTCAATCAATATTTGTAGTTCCAATAAGTCACACACTGGGAAACTGGAATAATTTGAAGACATTTTGAGAGATGACAAGGAGAAACCTCTTATCATTTAATTTTTTGCGTTTGCCCTTTGGGATTGGGAAAACAACATCACATCAGTGGAAACAAAGAACTCAACAGTGGTGCAGAGTGCAGACAGTCCAAGAATAAGTTTATATTTTCCATTGAAATACAAAATATGCTGAAGAAAATTGATAGAATGCTCATATATCAATCATTCAAAATGTTTCTTTTTTAATGGAAAATTATTCAATTATTCAAAATGTTCACATAAGACATTTATAAATCTAGATCCAAATGTAGGTGTTTTTGCATAGGATTTTTAATAGACTCCACATTTTCCTGCTGCCAAATACTTCTACCAATCTCATCCTCAATTGGTGCAACAATAACCAGAAGCAACAGTTCTAACATTGATAATAAATCTTGACATTTTGAAGTTGAATTCATGATTACAAAGCTGTTTTTGGGTTGCTTGTGTCCTGTCTCAAGGTAAATCTTTTCAAGAGCTTGCCAACCCTCTCAGTCTTCACCATCTATGTTCTAGATTTTTCGACACAGATCTAAACCCCTCTTCATATTGGCCCCATTTTTCGTTGCACATGATACTGCTATTTTAATTACCTCCCAATCAATTCATACTGTGTTGATGCCAAATCCAGTGCTTTTTCTAATGTCATCATTTCTGACATTTGCTTCTTTAGCAATACTACACATCCACCTCGATTGCATGCTGTCCTTCAACAGTATCATGGTTTATCAAAACTAACTTAAATCTATCAGAAACAGTGACAACTTTTCCTCTAATAGATTTTTTTTTGACAATATTTATAGCTAATATGTGACATGGCTATATTCTCAAAAATGCGTGACAAGTTATGTTCTCAAAAAAATGTGTGACATGTTTCTAATTCCTCACCTACACAATAGCCTTCCCAGGTCCTTCGATAAATGATCTTTCTTTGCAGCACCTGAATCTTCTCATGACATAAAGCTGACATAAAGTTGATGTACATAAAGCTACAAACACCAGTAAACATACTGCTGGTCCTCAAGCATCTTAGGCCTCGAGGCATGCCAATTTAAGGCACAAATAGGTTTATGTAACTTGACATAAAGTTGATGTAAATCTGATGAACACAAACTCATTGTACGACTAGAATCGATGCATTTATTAACCTCATAAAACTTCAATGAATCTACACCATAAACTAAAACCAAAATAAGCAATGAAAAGCAGAGAAATGAATACTAGGAGGCCATGAGGTATCTGTTCATTCAAATTAGCCATACGCAGTATCATGAATATAACATAGGTGAGAACAACGTATGGAAACATATCATGTCTGTTGGTTTCAAATCAGAGACTACTGGTTAACCAACTAGGCATCTACATCAGCATATTTACAGGATTCTCTTTTTCGTTCCTTCCATGGCAAAATGCTCAGTCCTTTAGATTTAGAGGTTTATCCTCGTGTAGTCAACTTCAAGAACAAAGATTGGTTGTTGTATTTGGTTAGTTGGAGATACCGTCAAGCTGCTTGAAGAAAAGGCAACTCCTCTTGCGCTGCAGTGTCTTCACCTTCCACCACCATCCAGTCCAGCCTTGGACCCTGCAACAGTAAATTCAAAATTCAAAATTCAAAATCTACTTGCAGGAGAAGGACCTGAAGTATAAGTTCCACCAGACCAGTTGTGGCATTCTGAACATGGTTGGAGGAAATAATTGTTGTTTTAACAGAAAAATAATAAGCAACTGACATTATAAAAAAGTATTGAAATGAGAAAATAATGGAGTTTGGTGACCACAGAAAACTGAATCACCTGAACTCAATCAAAACATCTTTCATGAATAATAAATATATATCCCTCCGTCTCGTCACCTATGCTCGTAACAACCACCCTGCACCATTCTAAGACGTTCTTTTTATGAAAAGGCAGGACTTTCCGGTGACAGTCACTAGAAAACAGAATATCCAGTTGCCACATTAATAAATATTACTGATGGCTAATATTTGAGAATTTATAATCTCATATCATAACGACCCTTTTCTCCAAGTCACTAAATCATATACCAGCATAACTGCAGTTTGTTATCAGTAAATGCTTTCTCTAATCTACTGTTCAGACATTTGTATCACATACGGAAACTGCCCAGTTATTGGTAAAAGCCAAGATCAGAATTTGTTTCGTACCCCAGACTATTCAAATGCTTGATATCAGCCCCCTATTCCCTGAGAAAGTGTTATTCATGATGCTCTCTACGTTCTTATTGAGGTATGCCATTTAAAGGCACCATATTTGATAGGCAACACCACCGTAGGAGAAAAATTACACAATCTTTTTCAGGTGGTTTCTATCTATCAAAACAAATTGCACTCCTTCTGTCCCTCAATAACAGCAAGAATGTAAAAAGAAAAAAGGGGGAAAAACCCAAGAAACAAGCACCCAAGGAAGCTAGTGGACAATTTACAGACAACTCAAAGTAGAAGAGATGGATGGCTTTAAGAACATCCACAAGTCAAAGGTTCAAAAAATGGTGATTAATGGCAAGAATGGAAATAGTACCTGATGGAGGAGCAAAAGCAATACCTACAGAAGCAAAAATTATTAAGAGAGAGAACATGCATGTCGTTTGATAGCTTTGGATCAGAAATGCCCATCTCAGGTTATTCACTGTCTCATCAAGTGCTTCCTAGACTGCATAAATGATGCTAAAATGAGACACAGACAGACGCATGCATGCACATGCACGTGCATGCATAGACAAGCATACATACACATGCACATACCCACAAAATCACATATATAAGACACAAAGATACACAAGCACGTGATAAAGACTATTGCACACAACCATGCATAAACACATGCATGCATGCACATGCATACTTGCACCCAAGCAACATATACATGCACAAGGGCAAGCAGAGACAGAGACGTAGCAAGAAGAGGCGATTCAAGATTAACAGATTCTGCCTCAATGAACAGGGGACCCCAACAATAGGGGTTGTTCAGACTGGATAAGCTCCAGAGGCCACTCTGAAGCTTGGAATTTAACAGGAGAATATTTCACTTTGCTCAAGCAAGATAACAAAGGAGGAGAGTGTCACATGAGAATCATATTGATTGAATATAACTGGCAGTCATATTGATTGAATGTAACTGGCAATGATGGGCTGAATGAAACCTGGCGTGTCTCCACACAATGCCCCTTGTCATGTGGCAGCATGAAGCATGACAAACAAAAGATCAATAGTGTAATGCTTAAAAAGTAATGCGCGTATACCAAAACATGAGGGAGAAAGAAACCAAATGTTGGTCCACGAAAGCAATTCATGTTATCACCTTTTGTCTAAGAGAATTTTTTCCATTATATCTATGTTCAAGACTACCATACTATACTGTTAAATTTTAGCAGAAACACAAGTCCAAAATCAACCAATGAAACCTTTTTCTCATCGAAAGCAGGTTAGTTATGAAACAAAACTCAAGTGGAGAGAAACCACTAATGTATTGCTTAGATCTCCAATCAACCGTAACCTGAAGTCAGCCTATTGCAGAGTAGCACTAGATTTTGGACTGAGGGAACTTTATGCAAGACAGGCTTGCCATTAAGCCTAGAAGGCTTATTGACAGCTGACATACTTATTGTATTGAGTAGTGACAATGCATTAAATTCATGTAACTAACTGAGCAAACCTCCAAGGTTTCCCTAGACTTAGAAAGAATCAAGAATAAAAGAGAAAAAAGAATAAGGCAAGGCTTGATTCAGAGAACTGCATTCACTTTTGAGATACAAAAGCCAATAAGCCAAACTGAAACTTAACCCCATGCTACCAAAAACATAAGTAGGAAAAATGAAGTATTAAGCATTGAGGATTCCTCTTGGTCCCAGATACTTATGTTAAGAAAACTTAACACACAAGAACTTTCTATTTACTGCATTATTTGTTTACTGATGCATGACAGATCATGTAATTCACTTTAACAAACTGGTTCAACTGTGAAAGCTGGAAGGTACATCCTAAGCTTTTAAAAACCAAGTGAACTGCACCGAGCTGCCCAATTTGTACCAAATTAAGCATCGCTTGGTCAGGACACACAAGAATCAGGAGCGTCTCCTAGCCAAACTGTAGGCAAATTGAGCGAACCACTCAGGTCACCCCATATTGCAACCTAACCACTCCGGACAAGAGGGCTTAGGAAGGGGATTTCATCCCCATTCTCCCCACTATTGCACTTCTTTTGGTAGAGAAGCAAGCTATGAAGAGAGCAAAAGGTGGGAAGTTCCTCTTGCTGATTTTCCACCAAAGCATTTTTTTTTTTAAAAAAAAAAACTTCAATAAATAATCCAACTCAAGATAAGCTCCCAAAACTAAATTCTACTTTTATCAAAATGCTGGACCTAAATCCCTCCAAAAAAAGCTAAATGTAGCAGAAATGCTGCCAAAATTTCATGAAATCAGGATGTAATGCTTAAGTTCATGCTTTAAAACATGAATCCAAGTTCAAATAATTGGATTTTGGGGGTTTTGGAATTAAATCCAAAACTTACATCAAAAAATCATTTAATCCAAAATTAACCTGATCAAATGACCATTTTTCAGTGGTGATTTTTTGATATGATGGAGGGAATTGTTTACTGCACAATTTTACTAGTATGAATTTTTTTGAGCTATTATTTACTTTTAAATTATTTTCACTAAAAATATTTATTTTAAAAAATGAATATGTAACATCTGTGAAAAAAATTTGGCAGCATGTTTGCACTAGTGATGTGCATATGCTACTGAATTTCCAGAAAAATGGGGTAAATTTGGGGTTGCTTGGGTTCCATTGGAGCCCACACCCGAAAATAAATAAATGTAAAATAAACCAGAGAATATACATCCATTTTGGTTTTTCTTTTTTATGATAGCATATAGGGAATATCCACAAAAGTCCTCAATTAAAAATGGGTTAGATCATTATTCAAAATTTTGAAAATAAATTTTCAAAGTGATTATTTATAAAAATATGAAAAATATTACAAACTGTTAAACAAATATACATGATTTGATACTAATTTTAGACTATTTTCTGAGTTATAAAGTTTATTTAGCTTGCAAAAACAAAATGTTATTAATTTTTCTGAAATTTTTAATAGCAATTTTTAACATAATTAAATAAAAATATATATCATAACTTTAAGAAAATATACCAGAATCTTAGATACATTAATGTATGAGATAGGTGGTCCATCTTTTTATAAATAAACTTATTTATTATTAGTAAAATTAATTTATAACTAATTAAAAATGTGCACCTATTCAAAAATAAAAATTAAATCTAAAAAAGGAAATATATTGATGCATTTGCGCACATAATTAAATCTAAAAGAGGAGATGTGTTGATGCATCTGCGCACATAACATGGGTGCACGGCTGAAGTGCGTATAGGAAACTTGCATTTTTATCACATCATAAAAAATGAAAATTATCGATGATCATTCACCATAGTGATAATTGTTGATTGTTTGCACTGACATGAAATCATAACAAGGGTAGTTAACTCAATATCCACGCATTTCATGCAAAAATATACAATTTAGACAAGAAAACATCATAAGAAACTCAGGACCAAATTTTGGAGGCCAGAAAGGCTATATAAAGGGTACATGGGGCATACCCAACAGTTTCCTTCGTCAGATTGACTCTCAGCTCAGCATGTAGAGTACCCATCCTTGTAGGTATGTATGGGTTCAATAATTGGTTTTTAAAACTTTGATCTTACTAATGTTTGGACACCTTTCTTTCTTTCCTTGAGTATATTTAATTTACTTTGATATATAGCATCTGCTTTATATGTATAACCCCATACAGAGGCAAATGGTCAAAGGGTTTTTGGTTCTCGCCTCTTATGACCATCTGCTAATTGGTTGGCAGCATGGGTGTTGCCTAATGCATCTCCTGATCCTATATATGCCACCCATCCATTTGTTGCAAAGCTTGGGTTGAGAGCAAGCCCCACACCTTCTTGTCATGCTTCCATGGCCAAATTCCCAACTTGGCCCAGAAATGGTGGATTTGCCACTTGCCCGGATGAATATTTTATTGTACTTTATTAGATACATACTCCTGAAAGTATTTTATATATGATTTTAGAAAAAGCTACCAGGTTGCTTCTTGTGATCTACAAGTGTTTCACCTATAAACCTTAAGAACTAATTATTTATTGTTTTTCACATAATAGATTTTTGTCGTCATTGTTTTATGCATTGGCACTTAATAATTGCTCGAGTAGTATTCACATATTTGGTTAAGGAGATTTAGGAAGAATATTTTAATGAATGCATCTATTCTTGTCAAATAATGATTTTTTTTTTGTTATTAGTTTTATTATAATATAATGAAACTATATTACAAGATGGAAAATATTGATCAAGTTTGGGTATTTCATGGATGACTATTGTCATTTTGAGTCCATGATTATTGAAATGAAAAATCATAGTCATAGTTGATTTGGATCATATTGACCGATAATTTTTTATTCAAATTCTGGATCATCAACTTTTTATTTTTTAAATCTGAGTCTCTTTTATTTACATAAAAGACTCCAACAACTCAGCTAGTTGGCCTCTTCAATTTATTTTAGTTATAGAATTGTTTGACATTCACATAAGTCAAGGTTTACTGTAGGAATCATTATCAAAGTTTTGGGGGCCTCCCCTTAGGTATACATATTACTATTGAAAACTTAAATAACAGTTGTTGTTTGACCATTATCTTATTGCAACAACCATTATATAGAAATAATTATTATTATTATTGTTCAATATTTTTATGATTCAACCGAACATAATAATAAATGATTCGAGCAAATAACACCCCTTTTTGCTATTGACCATTATTTCTCATTATAATGACAAATAAAGTTATTATAGAAGTTGTTGATTTCCAAATACTGTTATTATAAAACTTGTTCTTTTGTTGAGATGTATATTATGTAGACATTTATATATATTGACTACTTGATGACGGTATGAAGCAATGATTTTCTTTTTCTTTTTCCTTTTTTGATAGCTAGAAGATAGTTATAAGCAATGGAACCATATCATGGTTATTTATACCATCAATATAACAAAGTTATATTATAAGATATTATAATTATTAATTATATAAAATCCATTTAAGATTTTATATCAAAATCAAATTGACTGGAATAATTGTTTTACCATACTTCCTGCAGTATGCACATTTGCAGTGCAAGTGCCAAAAGAGCTAGTATATATTAAAAGATATGACATAGATGATAAAATGAGAGCATGGATTAAAGAGAGAGGAACAATGAATCAACTATGATGAAAATGTGAGAATAATAGTTTGTAGATCATATCAAAATAAACTCATGGCATCCATAGACAGTGAATGTGCATGTTTTATTTTTGTTTATCAAATGCTAGTTGGCAAGCTATTGGTTTTTGAATATGCTGCAGTATCCATGTTCTGGCAAAAGAAGTTTAAAGAATTTTGAACAAAGAGATGCTAAGAGAGCAAGAGCTCTCTTGAAAGTTGAAAGTATATAATACAAATTGCTGGATAGGGCATTATGTGGTCTGATCAGAGAAAGTATATATCTTGTTTAGAAAGAAAGGGTAGTCAACCACATGCTAGAATGCAGGCCAAAAAATGGGGTGATAGATGCACCATGGATGTACATAATACCTTTCCTTGCCGAATGACTTTTGGATAAGCTCCAGTCATATCAACCACCGTTGATGGATCAGCCACTCTAACACCACCATCAACAACAAAATCAAGACCCTGTAACAAATCAAACGAAGTTAAATATATACAGACTCTAACATCAGTTGCTATAAGGATATGTACTTAATTAAAACTTGGAAATGCATACATAATCCAGGTGAGCGCACATATGAATCCTATAGAATACAAAAATGTAATATCCGAATGCCCAAATGTGTCTGGAAGTTGCAAACCCAATATTTATCATCTCATAAAATCTTGATATGATTAGCCCTGAAGTTTCAATGTTATAGGCTTGACAGCACAGAGGTGCAGGCTACAATTGGTTTAAATAAGGAAAAACTAAAATTGCAATGCAAGATTTCACATCATAACTTTGGTGGATATATTGGATCTGCTATAGTTTGGAACAGCCACATAGTCAGTCAGTCACCAACAAATTAATTTGAAGCCTAATGCATCTGATTAAGCTCTGGTTGTTCACAATCAATTCAAGCTTGATCAAGTCTAAAATCAAGCTACACACGTCATCTGTGAGCAGAACATTTCAATTAGGGATTATGTTTTTTTCTATGAAGCTTCTGCCCTTACAGTGTATGAGTAATCTAAAATGTCATTTATATTTCCCCCTGTCCAACTGTATCATTCTAGGTAGAACAGACCAGTTCATTTCAATTCAATCCAAAATGAAAAATGTCTTTGTTAGCAATATCTAGATCGATCATTTTCAGAACTTCAAGTTAGTTAATAATCCAGACACCTATCCAAAATAATAGCTTTAGCCCATCAACCAAGCCATGTATGATAAAATTTTCAGAACACTATTTTAGACTTCTCATTAAAAAGAAAGTAGACATTTAAAAAACTAGATTGTGCAAAACGGAAGCCAATGGAAAATACTTTACAGCAACCAGCATATAAGCCATTGTGTTTTGCTAACATCCTAACAGCTACATGTTAATTCAGGTTCAACAACTGGAAATCCTTCTTCTCCATAGCATATTATATTTATCTTTTAAGTTTGCTTGTTCATCAACCATCAACAACCAGAATTAAATCCTCCACTGATAGATAGATATCCATACATATACATACATACATACAGACAGACAGATAGATAGATAGATAGACATAGCATATTATATTTATCTTTTAAGTTTGCTTGTTCATCAACCATCGACAACAAGGATTAAATCCTCCACTGATAGATACACATACACATACACATACATATACAAATACATAGAACAAGCAACAAAACACAGAACAAGTGACAAGAAAAAATCTAGAACACACTATTCATGCAACTATAACATCGCTTATAGGAAAGTGATAGCTCATACCTCTAGCTCATAGCTATCTGCAATGATAACAAGATCGGATAGATAGATAAATAGATAGATATATAGATAGATAGAACAAGCAACAAAACACAGAACAAGTGACAAGAAAAAAACCTAGAACACACTATTCATGCAACTATAACATAGCTTATAGGAAAGTGATAGCTCATACCTCTGGCTCATAGGTATCTGCAATGATAACAGGATCTAACATCCACTGATCCTTTTCAGGCCACTTTACACTGAAGAATGAAATGCACATTATCAGCATGCAAGTAGTAGGGGCACTAGATACACAAAAACTGGACAAACTGAGCATCAATTTTGTGAGCAAAAACATCCTGAATTAGAATATATGCTGCTATGTTAATAGTTTCAACTAACCTTGTGCAAACCAAAGGTGCATCCAAATTTTGCAATATGGCTTGACAAATAGAATCATCTGGAATACGAACACCAACATGCTTCCTTGTTGCGTGTTTAGCTGCCATCCCGGGCTTTATGCATTGTTTTGGCAGTTGCTTGCTTGCAGGTAGAATAAAGGTATACTGTTTAAGTAAAAAAGTTCTCATCAATGTCCATGCTGTATATGTGGAAGGTCCATAGTTATGTTCACCAAATAAAAACAATCCATCCTTACTGGCCCAGGCAAACAATGCTTTACAGCTCGAAAGATATTTGGTTGACCTTGAGCATTACCACGTGGGAAACCCGTTGTATAAGTATCTATATCTTGAAACGAGCGGCACAAAATACTGAGGGGCTGCATAAAAATTCTTAATTAGACAGTGTAGCAGAATGGATAAATTATACTACCTTATGATAATCTGTATCATCAACATAAAAACAAAAATTATAATTTAATATCCTGTTTGTTACAAGTTTACTCTCATAATACCCTCCTATGTGCTAAAGCCTAAAATATTAAAGCAACAGCAGTAAGTTCTCTTGCCTTTGAGTCCTCTTCTTTGATTCTGCAGATAGAAAACCATAAAAGATTTGTTAAAAAAACTTGCTTGACATATTACTCGAAGAATTAGCAAGAATAAATACACAACAGTGAACATACTGAAAGATAAAGGTTCAAATAGTGAAAGAAAAGAAAATGGATACCTGCGAAGGCGTTCGATGGAGGAATGACTTTTCAGATCACAAACCATAGCATACCTACAGTCAGAACATACATCTGGTTAATATTCAAGGCTTTAATATGATATTGTTAAGTCAAGTGGAAATCCAGTCCCAGCCAAGCATGGTCCAAGTAAATGACAAGAAAACATATGTATGAGAAACTTAAGGACGTCGAGAAGATCGGCTTATCTATATCAGCAACCACTACTTTATGAATTTGTTTGAATGCTTTCTTACAAGTCAAATGGAGTTTTCAAGGTTCATGACTAGTAAACATATCATGGTACTTCCTTTTCATGAACTAATCTGTGCCATAGACTCCAGCAGGTATATGGAATTCTCCATTCCCTTGGGAAGTATGCTTGTTTTGGTTTAGCTAAGGAATAGATATAATAGTTAAAGATCACTATCTTGATCTTGTCAGAATTCTCCTCAGATGGTTTGAATTAAAAAAGATGAATTGTGCAAGTACAGATTTATAATTGGAGGTAGATGTCAACCAATTGGTTCACTGTTCACCACCTTACAAGTTCTTGGTGACGAGTGATTAAAACATAGAACTTCTTCAATATAACAAATCTAAATTACATTTGTCAGCTAACATGTGAGCTGTTTTCAGAAACTCATTATGGCTCATTTTTAATATGGAAATGATAGAAAAACTTGACAGAAAAGATGGCTGAAGAATCCCAGGACCATTTGGCTTGACCCCCATCCAAACAAGGGGGAGACAGCAGATAATTTCCATCAAAGAAGAGAGCTTCTGATTTCCTTTTCTAGAGTTCAGGGTCCACTTCCCAAACAAACTTCAATTTTTTCAATTTAGTTTACTCAATCATTCAAAATGAATGGTAAAATAAAGAGCAAATGAGAGGCCAAAGGAAATCTAGGAATTGTCATCAAGGGCTTGAGCAAGATTGGCCTACAAGGACATACCCCATAAAAGGAATAGCTGGTGAAGAAGCTTTGCCCATCCCAAATTTTAATCAAACCTGTATGTTATGCTAAAGATTCTTCTGAGCACCACAACAAACCATCGAGCAGATAAAGATCAAAATATGTTCAAAAGAATCTTTTTACAACTTTATAACAATTAGGGGTACAATCGAGCCGAGTCAAATCAAGTAGTGGGAAGCTCGAGCTCGACTTGACTCAAAATACTCATGCTCAAAACTCGGCTCGACATCGACCGAGCCTTAATATCCCAAACTTGAGCTCGGGTCAATGAAAAATAGACAAAACTTGAGATTGACTTAACTTGAATTTATCAATCGAGATATACACGAGATCAAGTTCAAGCTTGAAATTGAGCCATAGCCTACTAATAATATATGTATTAATATATATTATAAATAAAAATAATATTATTAAAAATATATATAAATTAACGTAGGCTCATAAGTTTTCAAGCCAAGTATCCTACTACTCGAGCTTGATAATAACCGAGTCGAGTCGAGTTTGGACTCATGTCGAGCTCAAGTAGCTCATGAGCAGCTCGACTTGTTTGCACCCCTAATAACAATCCACAAATCTCTATAAGTGAGCAACTAGATAAATGTATTTTATCTTGATATAAAAATTCTCATACTTGAACCATGAAGCCTCATCCCAAGTATGACTTATCAAGGTTTGAGAAATCTCTATGCTAGGCTCCCAACATAATATCAACCTTTTAGGAATTGATGCTCCATTATTACCCAGGGCAAAAGGCAAGAAAGACTGAGAGGGGCTTGCCGAAAAACCTGGAAAAACAAAAACCTACTTGTGAGCTCATTCACCTAGGAGTTGTTGAAGGAAGCTCTTACTAGTAATGGATAAGCTGCCCTTATGAATCCAACTTGACAGCTGGTTAGAGAAGTATCCAAATGGATTAAATATTATGTTTAAGCCTTTGTAAAGGTTTTAATTTATATTTAACTGATTAGAATTCTTGGACCACTTGAAACTCTGCAAAACTGATGCTAACATTGAATCCTTTAGGTTGCAAATATAAATAACATGGAGGTTGCATAAGCACATATGCTGACTCACCAATAATGTTGGCATGTTTCTGCTATATGAGTCATAGGTTATTAGTTTAGATAAATTAATAATTCAAGGCGGGTTGACATTTCTATAAATTCAAGTTATCATGGCCTACATATTGAGAAAGAAAAGATTTGATTATAAAATTTCAGATTATTCCTGGGTTTCTCTCCTTTTTCATGTATGGCAAACTGCACAACAGTTTACCTTTTTCTTGTGTCTCTTTTCTTAAGATCTTATCTGAAAATCTTATCAAAACTATTAGGAAATGTAACTCTTAAACCCATTGATTCTTATCCATAATGGTGAATTTTGGTTATGGTAGCAACCTTGGATCTGTACTCTATTCTATCTAGGTAGTGTCTGGAATAGGTAGATGGGCTATGTTACAGTTGGAAGGGTTTTAGAATCCTGATTGAAGCTAGAAACATATTCATCACCCATAATAATTGCGTTTACTTTTTACAAATAAATTAAAAAGGGCTTTTCCTAAGAGCCTATTGATGGTCTAACCTTCGAGTTATGCAGCAATCCTTATCAGACATCAGACCAAAGGACCACCATCCTCATCACAGACTAAAATCCATACTAACGCCACTTCCATTTGTCATACCGACCAGCCAGATTTTAATACAAATCTATTCATGGATATAATTAAGAAGGATCGATTTACATTAAAAACCTTAATAATTTGGAATGGTTAGCCCAACTCTTGGACAAACAGTTGTGCTATACGGGAGCATTCTTGCAGCATCCCAACTTGATGAGATGCAAATTGATAGAATATTCATCACAATGATCCATATAAGCAGTGTACAATCCTCTTATGAGGAACATGGTCATATAATAAAAATGTGGTTTTAAACCCTTACACCAATGCTTGAAATTTAGAACATGATGCTAATTTCATAGCCTTTATATTGACAAAAAAGCAAATATAAAGCAAGAAACTAACAAGAGTATCATATCCACACTTCCAGGTAAAATTCTTTCTTCAGTTTATGCACTCACTACTTAATATCATAAATATTTGACTCCCGTGATGCTTAATATATTTTCTTTTACAAAAAGAAAATCAAAGAATTATTAATCAATACTCAGTCCAAACCGGTAAAAATAATAGAAAAATGATGAGGAGTGTTTGGAGTGAGAGCATACACTGTATCGGTGGGGATCACACCGACGCCTCCTTCTTTGATGACCTTGATAACGGGTTCCAGCTTCCAACTATCGGCTCCGGTGTCCATCTCCACGTATACCATCCTCTCCCCATTCTTTTGAATTTATTTATTTATCCCCCAAAAGAGATAGGAATCGTAAGAAATTCCATTAAATTAAAAAGATTAAAACCTCTAAGCTGGAAATAAAATTCAGAGAGAGACCTTGAAGAAGCGCGGAGCGGAGTATTTCAAGCGTTTGGGGTTGCGCTTCAAAGCGAGAGCATGGATGGGGAGGTGCCGCCGGAGCGGCGGCGGCGAGAGCCGCGGCGTCGGGAGGCGAAGGCTCACGACGGTGCGGCGGAAGGAGAGGGATAGGGCGCCGGCGGCGATCACCGCCGAGGTGGCGCAACCGCCTGGGATCCCGTCGGACAGCATAATAATAAGCTCCAGACAGCCAGCTGGTTTGGAGTACGCGGGACTCGCCGCGCGTCGGCTCGGGATATTGCTTGACGACCCGAACTGCTCGATGGCTCTAGAAAAACCGGAAGCAAAGTCGGTTCGAAGTTAAACCAAATCAACACGCTTGAACCGGTAAAACAGGCTCCAAATTAATCGCAAATCAAGTCAAAAATTGAAACTAGATTCGTTAAAACTCGAATATATCTAAATCTTTTGTATATATATACATATATAATCGTTTGAAAATTCTATACTTATTTTTTGAGATTTATTAATATTTTAATTCATAATTTACTAAAATAATAGTAATCTCAATGGAATCCAAATGCCATATCATAAAAGAAAAAATTTCAAAAATGACTAAAATAATAGCCATTCAAGGACTCAAGAAAATTGATGCATCATTTTTTCTATCCAAGAGCAATTTTGATTTTTCTATAAGATAAATAGATTTTGCTAGTACCGTTAAGTTAATTGCATGTAAGTATAGGTTTTTAGAAACTACTGTATGCAACTGTAATAAATGTAAACACATTAGGATTTTTGTAATTTACTCTTTAATTTATAATGAATTATGAAAATTAAATTTTCAATTAACCAAATACATTAGCTTGGACTTGAATTAAAATTTAAAATTAAGAATTAACTTTATGCTTAAGCTTGAACTAAGTTCAATTTAATCTCAAGCTGATTCCAGCTTGATATTGAATTTATCAAACTGATCAAGTAGATTCACATACAACTCAATATGAAAACAAGCTTGAAATAATACTAAATAAATTAATCATGACTTTGTAATTGAATCTTAAAATTAATTTCAAGCAAAACTTGACCAGGTCCAAGCTAGTCCATCGCATGAAAATTGCTGATCAAGTCATTCCATAAGGGCAAAAAAAAAGGTCTTGATTAAGGTAAATACACCCTCCAATGGGGGATAGATACCTGTCAAGTTTCCAAACCATGTTTGTTTGATAACCTAAGCCATCTTTTCAAAGATTTATAGGGAAAAAACCATTAAGCGCCCTATATGTTTTCAGGAAAGGATCCTTTGCCCCATTTTGTTTGCTTGGCAACTTCACATTTAACTATCCCTTGTATCACACTAATACCCACCTAGAATTTATACCAATCTCTTGTATAATGAGGCAAAAAAAAACCCTTGATATCAAAACAAGATCCTTCTAGCATTACTCCTTCGAAAAAACAACTATTCCTTGCGAAACCAATCCTCTTAGAACATATGTTGTTACCAAAAAAAAAACTTGTGAAAAAGAGTTTCAGAGGTATTCAAATGGTATTATAATAGATAAAGATTAAAAGATTGGCTAACCTATGGCCTGATCGGCTTGGACTGTTGATTTAAAAAGTGAAAAAAGAAAAGACCTCAAAGTATGCTGGGCACTATCCTAAGATAAATTTTCGATTCCCATACTGGTATCACCAAGAATTCTATCCCAAGATAAAACTGAGATACTATCCCTTAGAGCACGATCTTAGAGAGGGATGATAATCCTTCTCTAGTATGAGCAATGAAATAAGAAAAAAAATGATGAAAAGAAAAAGAGAGTTCCCAACACTGAACTCTTGGAGAAAGAGAAAAAGAGATCACTGATTCCAGATATCCCACTAGCTAGGATTTGTGCTCTTTTATAGACTGCAAGCAAATATGAAGAGAAACGATCGGTCATTATGCATACAACTCTACACCATGATTTGTGCATGCAAACCAAATTGGGTCAGGCCATCACGCATGTGTGTGATACAAAATTCACTTCCATCAAAGGCCTAAGTCAAGATGGGCAAAGAAAAAAGTCAAATAAACATAACGATATATTTGTCCTTTTTCAGTATGTGACTAAAATCCAAACAAAGCCTTTAAGAGAATTCGAAGGGAAGAAAAATTTTGAGTTTTTCCTCTAAAACCTCTAACAATCCTCCTAAAATTTTGTACTAATTAATATTAATTATTTAAGATCTAAATAATTAAAATTTTATTACTAAGTGTTTATATTATACAATGAATGAAGTATTTTAGCCTTAGTTAGTGTAAATAGCTTCCATCTAAATGAATTGGAGTGAACCAAGTTTGAATTACATTTTTTCGACTCCGACTTCAACTACCACATACAGTGTAGAAAGATCTATCGCTGGGTTGCACATTATTGGCCATGCACAAATATCTTATTGTTTGTAAGAGCACCTAAAATTTGCCCATATTCTCTAGCCACAACCATATTCAGAAGTTCTCATATAAGTCAGCTTATTGGGGATGTTTATAGAGTCATATCCTAAGGAGAATACCTCTTGGGTCTTATTTAAAGCTGTACTCTTTCTTAACATCTACACAAAAGTATTAATCACCATAAGGATGGGGTGAAGTGAAGACTCTTATATAAATATAAAACATGCACTCTCTGGCCAACCAATCAGTTTGTTATTATCATATTGAACCTTCTTCAAAGAGTTTCTTATCACAGAAATTGGATTCTCACTGTTGGAAGAAGTATTATAGACAAAGTTCCATCCCACTCGATGAATTTAAGATCTTAATTAGTCCTATTTAAGTCTTTAGTAAGGCAATCAGCAATATTATTATCAGTTTTGACATAAGTTAAAGAAATAATACCATGAGTTTCTGACTTTCTTACATACTTTTGTCTCACTTTTATATATCTGCTTATTTTTAAATTTATTAGTTTCTTTTTATAGAAATCAATTGTAGCTCTAGAATCATGATAGATTGAAATAGGAGAAATAGATGATAAAAATAATGAAATTTCAGATAATAGATTTTTAAGCCATTCGACCTCAAAGCAGGTAAAATCAAGAGCAACAAGTTTAGCTTCCATTATACTTCTGGCTAATATAGTTTGTTTGATAAATTTTCAAGAAATAACACTACCACTAAGAAGGAATACATAGCCAGAGGTGGATTTAATATCAAATGAATCAGAAATCTAGTTGGCATAATTGTATCCCTCTAATACAACTGAATAGCCAATAAATCTAAAACAATATAGAATAGAACTTTTAAGAGTCCTAAAGACTCTTCTAAAGCAATCCAATAAATCCTACTAGGATTACTAATATATTGACTAAGTTTGGAAATAGCATGAGCAACGTTAGGTCCAATACGATTGGAGATATATAAGAGATTCAATAATTTGAACATATCTTTCTTGATTTATAGATTTATCAAAGTTCTTCAAGAGTTGAATAGAAGGATCAAATGGAGTAGAAATAAGAAAAAAATCAAAATATCCAAATTTATCAATCAATAGTTAGTGTAATGAGATTGAGATAGAGATATAAAATCGAAGAATCAGATAATCTTCATGCCAAGGATTATATCAATTTTACTTAAATCTTTCATATCAAAATGATAGGAGAGGAATTTTTTAACATCATTAATTAGCTCAAAGTCAGAAGATAGTATCAGGATATCATCAATATAGAGGCAAAGAAAAATATATCGATCATTAAATCTTCTGTAAAAGAGATAATTATTAGATTCATTGATTTAAAAATCATAAGAAAAAATGATACTATCAAACTTTTCATGCTACTCTTTAGGTGCATTCTTTAGGCCATATAAGAATCCAATAAACTTGCACATATTACAAAGCTCTCATGTTAAGTCATAGAGATTTTTTCATCAAGATCTCCATGGAGAAAGATAGTCACATCCATTTGATGCACAAAGAGTTTATAAATAGAAGTAAGAACAAAGAGGATATGGATAGTGGTATCAAAGAAATCAATACTGATTTTTTACTCAAAATCTTGGACTACAAGCCATGCTTTATACTTTTTCATGGATCCATCAATCCTAAGTTCCTTTCTAAAGATCCATTTATGACCTAAAAAATTATTTTCAAGAGATAAATTAGTGAGAATCAAAATATTATTTTTAATAATAGATTCAATCTCACTGTTAATAGCCTCTTTCCAGAAAAGAGTATTAGATGATCTCATAGCTTCCTGATATAAGGTAGGAGTATCCTCAATTAAGAAGTAAAAGAAAAATCTTAACTCAGATTCTTTCCGATCGTAACCCTCTTACCTCGCTGGGCTTGGAAAAAAGATCAAGTTGACTAGATGTAGGATCATTAGGGATCAAAGGACTAAAGATTTGAGTTGAAGCAAAGAATAAGAGTAATAACCAGATATGGATTTAGAGATCCAAGTCTTGAAAGGAAATACATTTTCAAAGAAGCTTGTATCTTTAGATTCAATAATGGTACTAATAGATATATCATTGAAATTAAAATGAATAACAAAAAAATAATAGTTATTACTATTAAGAGAATAGCCAATAAAGATAAAATCAATAATTTTAAGATATATTATATTTTTTTTAGATTAGAAAATAATAACCATAGTTAAGCAGCCCCAGAAGTAACTCAACTTTAATGCACGTCCCTTCCAATACTCATAGAAAGTCTTTTCTTTATACCTTGTTAAAATTCTATTAAGGATAAAAGTAAAAGTTAAAAGAGCTTCTCTCCATAGATTTTTCAAAATACTAGAACTTATGATTATGACATTAATCACATCCAATAAAGTTCTATTCTTCTATTCAATAATACTATTAGATTGAGGAGAGTAAGGAGCTGTTATTTTATGAATTATGCTATGATCTTGATAGAAGATAACAAAATCATTTGATAAATATTCACCTCTTCTGTCAGATCTTAGGATTTTAATCTACTTTTCAGTTTGATTTTCAGCCTTAGGTTTAAAAATTTTAAACTTATTGAAGACTTCATCCTTGATCTTTAGAAGATAGGCATAACAATATCTGAAAAAGTTATCAATAAAGATCATAAAATACTAACTACCTCCATGGGTGGGAGTTTTACAAGAATCACAAACATCACAATGAATTAATTCAAGAAGTTTAGTATTTCTTTGAGCGATGGATTTGAAAGGTTTTTTAATTTATTTGGATGAATACAGATTTTACATTTAGATTTATAATCAATGTTGAATTTAGAAATAAGATTAAAATTTAACATCTTTTGAATAGACTTAAACTTCATGTGACCTAGTCTACCATGCCAAATATTATAAAATTAAGAAGTCAATACAATTGATTGAGAAGGATTTGAAAAAAAAAAATTCATTAATTGAAGGAGATTGATTATATTGAGTTTGAGATACAAATTCTTTTTCAATAAATACATCACGTTAAAAACTTACAATCCTATTGGACTCTAATATAATATTATATCCTAATTGCACTAACAGGGATCCATCGATGAGATTTCTTCTAATATCAAGTACATGCTATATATCTCAAAGGATAATGCTCTTCCTTATCACTATCCAAAATATTAACAACTCTTCTATTTTTCATAATTACACTTCCTTCACTTGAGTCCTGATAAGAGAAAAATAATGCTCTATCAATATAATTATGGATATTGACACCAGAATCTAACCACCAATTAATGATTTTATAGATAAAGTTAACTAATTGGATGAAAGATACTGATCTAAAGGTGCATGGTTCACCTTCAACCATATTTATCATAGGTTTGGATTGAAATTGGTTCTTCTTCTTCTTTGTCACAATATTTTTCTTTTTCCAATAGAAGCATTGATGAGCAAGATGGTTGTTTCGATCACAAATGAAATAAAGCCTCTCATCAATGGATTTCTTGTTTCTTATGGTTTGAGAATTGAGTTTGAATTGGTTTTAGAATCTTATCCTTTTCCTTTTACCCTTGGTTTTGAAGTCTTTGGGACTAAAGGTTCCATTCTGGTCTTGGTAGTCCTAACTCTTAAGTTTTTGTTATAGATTTTGAGATTCAGTCAGGTTTACTTTGACTTTCAATTGATTTTCTTTTAGCTCTCTAATTCAATATTTATCTTATATTCTAATGCTTTAGATGATAGATTAAAAAGTTAGATTGCTTTGGGTTTCTAAGATCACGTCCAAAATTAGTCCATGATAGCAGGAGTTTGTTAATTAGATAAGAAACTTGATAATTCTCATCTAATGTCCAGTGCCCTCTATAAATATTTTGGATCAAATTTTGAAAATGATGGATTTGGTCACTTAAAGGGACATTATTTACCATCCTAAAATTACTGAAGTCACTAATGGTGAATCTCATGATCTCCTCATTATCTCTACTATAGGCATGTTCTAGGATAAGCCAAAGTTCCTTAGAGGTCTTATATTTTCTATAAGTTTCATAGGTCATTTGAAAGATAATTAAGGATTCTGAACCTACAATAGAATTTAATATCTTCTAGTGATTTATTGATTCTATAAGTATTTGAAGAATCAAATAATCTAGAACAGGATCTTGATTTAGATGAGGAGGCAACATCACAGGGTGGCCTTTTTCCAATGGCAATGATGAGGTTAAGTGTAATTAACTAGGCTTCAAGCTTTTCTACCATCTAAGAAATCCATGACCATTGAACTTTTTGGGTTTAAGAGTCAAGGCTTCCTTGCACCAATTGATGTACAATAAAGATTATAAGAAACTTGATTTAGGAGAATTTGATTAAAGCTACAAATAGAGTTTAAGTCTATTAGGAACCTCTATCTTCAAAGCAGAAACAAGAAAGTTGATAAATGATGCAATAATCGACCTTTAAAATACGATGTAATTTCAACGTAACCATAATTAACAACATTTGAGAAAGCAAGTGAAATTTAAATACTAAAATCTAGTATCTATTTAATGAAAATCAGAACTAAGGGAATATAAATTTGACTTAAAATGTGATAGAAAGTCCTATGAAAAAAGAGTTTTAGATGTATTCAAATAGTATTATAACAGATCATATTAAAAGATTAACTTACCTAGGATTTAGTTGGATTGGCCCATTAACTTAAGAAGTGGAAAAAGAAAAGACTCTGAAGCATGCTGGGCACTATCCTAAGATAAATTTTTTCCTCTTATACTGGTGTCATTAAGAATTCTATCTCAAAAATATGATCGATATACCCTACCTTGGAGTACGATTATAAAGAGGGCTGACAGTCCTCCTCTAATACTCAACAACGAAATAAGAAAGAAAAAATGATGAAAATATAAAGAAATTTTATAGAATACTGGACTTTCTGAGAAAAAGAGAAAGAAATCACTAATTTTTAGATATCCTACAAGCCAAAACTTATGATCTTTTATAGACCATAAGCAGATGCTTGTAGATGGTCATTTAACTGGCTAACCATGAAGGAAAGTGATCGGTTTAAGAAAAATATGACCGTCTAGGAAAAATGGTCAATTGACTGTTTGATCAAAAAAAAAAATGATCGATCAACAAAGAACTATGATAAAAAATAAAATAAAATATAATAAAAAAATAAAATATTAGCAATCATTATATGTGCCACTCTACACCATGATTTGCACGTGCGAACTGAGCCAAGCCGAGCCATCATGTGTATATGCGGTACAAAATCCACTTCCATCCAAGGTCCAAGCAAAGGTAGACAAAGAAAGAAGTCAAATAAACACAGGCTATATTTGTCCCTTTCCAATGTGGGACTAAAACCAAAACAAAATCTTTAAGAGACTTTAGAAGGAAGAGAAATTTTGAACTTTTTCTTCAAAAACTCTAACATAAGTTACCATTCCATTTAAATGGTCGAATATCTTGCTTTTTCTTTTGAAAATTATTCTATCTTTTATATCATTAAAAAAAAATTAGGGTTATGATCTCGAAGTTAAACTCCAATTCGAGTTCTTAAAAGAGTCCCTCAAGATAAACTATACACTACTAGCCACCGCTAATCAATGCTTGACGGAAATATTAGATTCATCTCATGTATGTACAATGTTCAAGCACTTGTTGATTAGTAAAGCTCACCTAATTGTGTCCATAAGGGCTAAACATGAAAACAAACTCAAGAGGATGTATAAAGTGTCATGCCATGAGACATTACTTTATATTAGTTTTTTGTGGTCAACTATTTACTCACATACACATCATTTTTTTATACTTTTTTGACACAGATGAGAGAAAACTCACCCACTTCATTAACATAATAAATGAAAAATCATAATTAACAAAACACAAGAGGTTATAAAGTCCCAAAAAATTGAGATTTACCATATATGTGTTATATGTATATCTCTACATCTATTTTTGTTTTGGTGGTGGTAGGGGTGTTAGGTAAAGAGCTCCATAACATTGGGTAGAACTACATTCGTATGCCTTCAATCCTAATGAAACCAAAATTCCAGCCCAAGTCTTTAATATAACCACCAAGAGAATTTACCAACAAGATAATCTAGCATTTTCATATCTATAGGATTTTTACAGGTACTCTTATGAAGCAGAAACTATCATCAAATTTTTGTGCTTGCAATTCTGTGATCCTAGGGTTTTTGTATCCTTATTTGTATTTTTTTTTCTTTATTATGTTCGACCTATGCTAATATTAGTAGTCATATAATCTATCACAAGGAATCTGCATGCAATATTTTAAATTCCATCTTGTAAAACTATGAAAGTATTGATGTTCACATCATTGTCTCCCATCTTCTAATACTACAAAAGTCTCAAATCTTGAAGCTCTAGTTAATACATCAGAGGTATGCCTCTTAAAAGGTGTAGCTTCAATTCTAATTCATGCTGATAGTACTCAAAATGAGGACTCATGATCTAGCTCAATATTTGTGTGCTCAGTAAACAAATAATTTTTCACATCATAATTTAATCTATTACAGGTTTAGATTCATCACATGTTATTTCTGACTGCCTAAATATATTCGTCTTTCTCTTCTTTTCCTTTTTTTATTTTTTGGTAGATATTTTTGTTTTTTTGATTGATGGTTGTATCATTTAATTAAGCCAACCTGATGTGACACTTTGTTGAGATTGCCTCTTTCATTGAAGATAATTCTTGCAGAGGATAGTTCTTACATAAATATTCTGCTGACCTTATTGATTAAGATGGGTCTTACTGAGAAGAAAGCTGCCAAGAAAAGTGAAAGAAGAGAAAAAGAAGGCCCATAGGACAAGGATCCCCAAGGCTGAGAAGGAGAGGATGAAATTGGCTAAAGCTAAGTATAGCAAGTAGTAGTTTTCTTTCTGATATATCCAAGCATGCACATTATTTTTGTTCTATACAATAAATTATAATTATGTTGAGGTTTCTTTCTGTCTCCCAAAATTTATGTGCCCCCATAGTGGAAATAAAACTTGTTTGTTAAAGATAAAGCATGATTTTGTTCATGTTTGCTTGATGAGTAGAATATGCAGAGCCAATCATAACAACAAAATACTACTTATTTTGCACAACTCAACCTCGATAGCTTGTGAATGTATTATTTTAGTACCTTTTCAAAGTGATTTTAAATGGTGCCTCCCTGGCATTTGGATTTTTCATATCCTATCTTTCAGTTTGTGAAGCCAATTGCACAGGAGTTACCATTGCTAAGGCAACAATATATGTGGCTAGATTTTTAAAAAAATTGTAAAGCTTCTGCAAGAATAAAAAGGGCTTATATTAGTATTGATAAGGCAGATACTCTACAGCCTAGTTACTAGTTTGTAACTTGCACTTCGTGGCAGGATTTAACTTGAATCAAAGTAAAAATTTAAAATATTTCATCAATATATAAATTTTTTATATAATATAAAATAAAATATTTTTATTAGCTGATGAACTTATGTTCATGCTAATCTTCATCTACTATAACTTTTTTATCTAACTGAAAATATGAATACCAAAAAATTTTATTAGAGTATTGCTGAATTGAGTTATATTACAAAATACGAATCAAAATGATTGAAAAGATAAGTCATAATTTTAAATATTTAAATTTTTATATTTAGATATTAAATATTAAAATCAATTAAGAAATATAATCCATAATTTTATCTTATTTATCTAATTATCAATTTTTTAAATCATATATATATATATATATATTATAATTTCATACAACCGAAATTATCAACTTTTTTTATGTTGATCTTTGAATATTTTTCGGGCTATATATAATAAATTTAAATATAAGATCCTAAAATCTTTTATTTTGATGAATTAGTATCATCCAGTCGATACAAGCAACTTTTTTTTAATCTTCTAATATTTTTTTTTATAAGTATATAATAAATCTAGATATTTTATATATTTAGATATAAATTCTTAAAATCGATCTTAAAAAATTCAAAAAGAATCATTTGAAATACAACACATTGGCCCAAAAATGTAATAAGCCAGTCCTGTATCAATATTATAATGAGCTTAGGGATGGCAGCTAAACAGACATTTTTGGGTATTCGACCCATCTTGCACTCAAATAAGATCCATTTAGCAATACCCAAATAAGAAAAAGATGGCTTAAAAAAGATAGTATAGCCAATAAATATTATATTCTGGTTTCATCAATCCCTCTACTTATAGCAAATGATAGATATGCATTCTAGGGTTAAGTTGTAATGAAAGTTTGTTAATCCATCTATTCCATCTTTTCAGTCAAATAATTATTTATGAAGCTGGATTAAATCACCTCTTCTCCACGACAAAATAATTTTTTTTCATATTTTTTTCTCTGCTTTTTTCATTCTCAAGAGTCTCAATCGGGTGGGAGGTTCAGAGCGGCCGAATAGGAAAGTTTAGATCCATTCTCCTGAGTCTCAATCGGGTGGGAGGCTTGGAGGGGCCGAATAGGGAAGTTTAGATGATGGCTAGAAATTTTTTCTGAGCTGAATCCAGAAAGTCGGATTGTTCTCCTTTCTAAGAATTTATCTAATTACGAGAGTAGAAGTGCTATATTGTCTAGGTAGAGAATATAACTTGTAATTAAGCTTTTATTTTCATAAGTTATACTCATGCACTATGCATTTGTGAGCACACACCTTATGTGAGAAGCATGATTCTTTAAGTATTAATAAGTCAATTTATTTTTTTAGAAAAAAATAAAAACTATGAATTTAAGAACAAACATACATGATGATGAGATATTGAAGAAAATTAAAAAATAATATGTAAAAACTTATACTTTAAATCACCAAATATTTTATTGGGAAAGTTTGGGATGCTGTCCATCACATCTTGGACCATAAACTTGATGAAAGAGTGAGCGAGAGAGAAACAAAGCTGGGACCGATTTATATCGTTCATAGGTGAATGATGGCGTAGATAAGCAAAGCTGATGATCCAAGCGAACTTAAGTGAATAGATTTTATACATTTGCTTGTTTATCCAATCATGATGGTCGAACGGTAAGTAATGCATATCCTTCTTTTATGCAAAGGATTCCTCCACATTCCTTGTAGCACGAGAAATAAAAAATACTTTCACATTATATTTGTCGGTGTTAGATTTTTTTTTTTTTTTTGATAGAAAGGAGGCCAAGAGCTGTATAAGAAACCTATCTATCCGCAAGCATAAATACAAAAAGTAACCCAAACATCAAAATAATTATAGAAGCCAAAGTTTACACGGTGATATAGTAAGAGAATAACAAAATCTAAGGCGACAACCCATGGCAAAAGATCTCCGGTAGTCCTAAAAATAGTATAATCTTGTTCATTAAACAAGTTGAGTGGCTGTGCCGGATGGAGTACCCATAATACAGCTGTTGATGCTTATAATGGACAATAATCCAAAAATCATAAAGGTTCCATTGATCTTCATGTGGTAGGGCATGTGCAATACAGTCCTGTGATGAGCAAAATAATAAATCTTCATAATAGCATAACTAGAAATCTAAGCTGCCTTCCGATACCGAAACTATCTCAAATTTGCATGATATAAAATATATAAATTAGCTATCATCATGAGGGCATAGGCATGAAGGATGACTAACAATATTAAGTCCAAATCAGTACATAGCAAGGTGAAGAAGAGATCAACCCAGCACATCATCAGAGTAGGAAGCCTCTCAACTACTTCATAATCTTTGAATAGGGATGAGAGAATTAGATTGTCAAAACAAATATCATCAACATCAGAGTGAATTAATAACCTCAAAGGAGTTGTCTGGCAAGCAATTTTCTAACTAAGATCCTCAATTCTACACCCCACCAGCCGCTTATGTCCAATATAGATCATGTCACTAATAAGAACAACATCCATTACAATACAAGTGAACCAATTTAAATAGATTAAATACTATATAGGAACTAGTACACTATCTCCAGAACTCCCATAATGCAATCCCCTTTGTTTTTGAGCTAAATGATGTTGTGCTAGATGTATCACTGCCACCTTAATGGGATAGTCATAAATCCACCTCCCTTGCCAGAGTCATGGACGTCACTAGGTTGAGTGGCATCATCAGCACCTGCATAAAAAGGATATGAAGAAGATTTTTCCACCTATTTTGCCCATTATTATACATCATCATGGTCCTTGAATAAATTAAACACATCTACAATCAACCATAAAAATATCAAAAATATCCAGCAGATTATGTGTCTTTATGATAATAATTAACATCAATTGTGAGAGCTACTTTAGATAAAAAGTCTGCGGCTCTATTAGCTTTGTAGAATATGTGAGACACAGTGATTCTAAAAATGTTGGATAGCCATTTTTAAAATCTTTTAGAAGAGGAATATTTTTCTCCTTGCCTGAGGAGGTATTGGTAATCCATTTGATAACAATTAGAGAATCACCTTCTAGCCATATTTAATGTGCTTGCAATTCATTTATTGCAATTAAGATACTAAACCAAGCAGCTGTTAATTCAACTTGAGGAACTAAGGATAGAACTAACTGTCCACCCCAAGCTCTAATTAGTCTGTGCATGTGGTCCCAAATTACAAATTAAGGCAACTCCTGATTTGAGATCATTTATAGTAGTATCAAGGTTTTAGCCTTAAGGCTAACATATTGTTGAGGTTGGTGTTGTGAGTTGAAGTGCTATCCCGGTGCCTTAATAAAGCCATCATAGAATGCCACTGATAGTTTGGGAGCAGAAAATAGAATGCCTTTCTCATTGACTGTGTAGGTATGGGTGAAGTCTGCTGAAATATTCTATCATTTCGAGCCCCCCAAATCAAGTAAGCAACATAGGCAAGCAGGGCTCTATTTCTCATCCCTACCTGGGTATTAGTTAAATGGTCCATTAGAACTAGCAAGGATGTAGGGGTAGAGCCAAACCCACCAATGTGATGCAAGTTATTCCAACAGGCTATAGCAAAAGGACATCTAACAATAACATGTTCTATGTCCCTAACCATAGATTGACAGTTGTCACAGTTGAGGATATCTCTATTTATGATGCCCCAGGGGTACAAAATTTTTTGGTTGGCAACCAGTCACAGAATAGTCTCCATAGAAATGCTTTGATCCTCACAGGAATGCATAATTTCCAAATACTCCTGAAATTGTAAAGGATATCAGATAAAGATTTTTTTAAATCCAATATGCATGATATACAACATTGTTTTGAAAACTTACACAGTTATCAATTTGTTCCACAACTCTTTTCTTCGCTTACATTGAAAATTGAAAAGTAAATATTGCATTACTATGTTACAAACTTACGTGTGTATCATAATTAAAATAAAATGATTATTATAGTAAAAAAAATAAGCTGCTTAAAGTAATATTTCATGTGATGCATTTTTTTCTTTAGTGGTGATACTGTCTCATCTCTATATAACAAAAGAAAAATCAGCTTTTCTAAAGAAAAACAAATATACAATAAAATATTTATTATAAGAGTTCAATACCGAATTGTAAGAAATGATATTTTTAGAAAAGTGGTCTACTGAAAAATTTCTGAATGAACACATTTTTCAAGAATTATGATCAATACTTCTTTTGGAACTTGCAACCTATGACCGTTGGCATAAGACCTAAATTCACAGCAATCTCCTATAGCAAAATCTTCGATGAAATTTTAATTAAATCCATACCTGCAATTACAATAGATTATAAAATCAATACTTTAATAAAGGATTATATAACTTTTTAAAAAATAATTTCCATTTTACATTCTAAAATAAAAACATAAATATATATTTCTTTAAATATTTTTTATAATTATAAATAATATCTTAAAATTTGAATGTATAAAATAAAGTAAATTAATTATTTTTTAAGATTCTACTCATAATCTATATCCACTAACAAATACCAATTTCAAAATAACAAACACAACAATTCTTATTTTTTAAAAAAGTAAGGACACTAAATTATTATTATCAATACTTAAAAATAACAATGAATTTAATTATAAAATTATTTATAAGCATAAATCATGAAACAGGAAAATATAAAATTAACTAACATACAAATACTAATCCATACTACAATTTATAAAAAGAATTGATACATAGGTTTAGGAAATAGTAATTTTATTCTCTAATTGAAAAATAAATCATAAATAAAATTTTATAATAATAAATTATTTTTTAAGAAAAAATAGCATCAAATTTACATCACCACTAAAGAAAAATATAAAGAATAATTTTTTAAAATATTGGATAAAAATTATTTTTAAGTTTTAAAAAAAATAAAAAAATCTTAATTTATACATAAATTATTTTATGAGAATGTCTGCATAAAATAAGCACAAACAACCTATCTTATGCAAGCATCCATATAATATATCTATATAACTAACTTCTTAAATTATTCTCCTATAAAAGATTTATGCAGACACATGCATAATCTTATAATTTTTATAGGGTCTATACATTGAGAATGCATAGAATTTCTATACAAACTAGATTTTCTTAAAACCTAATTAAACCGTTCCCTAAATCTAACCCATCATCGTCGATTCCTCGCCTCTCCCTTCACTCTCCTCTTCTCTGCCACCGATCAGTCGATTTCTTTCCCATTTTTTTCTTTCCCACTACTTCTCCACTCCACTCTTCTCCTTCTCCATCACCACTCATTGGATCTTTCCTTCGTTTCTTGCCATTTTGCCACCCCACCTTTCTTCCCTCTCTCATTACCACTTTTTCGGCTCATTTCCTCACCGAATCCCGATCCTTTTTTCTTGTTCAGAAAATACATTGGTGCTTTTTTCTCCACTTATTTTCTCCCTCGAGATGATACATCAGAGGATACTGTGCCCGATGCCGCCCACTGCTCCTCCCCCTGGCGAGTCTCAAGGCTGTTCATCTCTATTACATTGCAACCAGAGATCATAACGACTGCTCCGTAGGTTATTTTCTCCATGCTCTCTTTGGACTAATCCCTCTGTGCTCCACTTCAACTGGCACCTACATCCAAACCTTCTATCGAACCCACTCAAGATAAATTTTCCCTTTACCATCTATTATTCTTAACCTTTTTTCATATTCTCTTACTTATCATTCTTTCTTTTCTTTTTTTTTCATTTATTTCTCCATTCCAATCCAAACCATAATCTTCTTCTCACCTTCTCCACGATTTATTTTTTTCTATTTTCCTTCCTTTTTTCATCATCTGCTCCAATTCCACCTTCTTTGGAACTCTAACCCTAACCCGAACGCTAATCTAACCCAAGCTCTGACTCTAACCTAAACACTAAACCTAACACCCTCGCCCTAGCTCTAACCAAACCCCTAATCCTACCCTGAACACCCAACCGAGCCCAAACCTAAACCCTAGACTCAACCCTAACCTAACCTCTAACCCTAAACTCAACCCTAACCCTTACCCTAACATCAAACCCAAATCAAACCCTAACCCCAACCGAACCAACCCATTAAGCTTGACTATCTAGAACTCGATTACTACACCCGCCAACCTGATAACTCGGATCTAAATAGAGTTGGACCACCAACCCATTAACTCGATTTCTTGACCTATTAGCCCACACCCGATTCACTAATTTAACTCCTTGGCTTCTTCCCTTTCTTTGTTCACTAATACCTCACCTAATCCCTGAACCAGACTATTTCTTTCCGACATAGCTTCTTCCTTCTCGGTTTAAGCACTGGAAGGCCATCGAATGTAAATAGCAACTATGCCATGCCCTTTTTACTGTGGAAGGCTGCTAAACTATGATAGCAACCCTTTGTCCCTTCCTCAAATGATGTTTGTGGATTGAGTGGAAAGCTGCCCAAATATAGGCAGTAATCTTCCCGTATTTTTTATGAGAAATCAAAAATCATTTCGCATATAATGGATCGAAAAATCTAAAAGCTATCAAATTCCCATTGACACTTTTTCATTAAACTGATGAGAAAATGCAAACGATAATGAATGATCAAACAAACCATAAAAAAAAAAAAGAAAAAGACATATGCATCTCACCTTTTCTGGCTCGATTCTCTTAGTTTCTTCTCGACCAAACTGATGAAACAACAAAAAAAAATAATTAAAAAAAAAATAATCAATAAGAAATAATACCGCTAACCCTATCTTACTCTACTGCTCTAAAGACCATCCTTTTTGGTCTTTTGAGTCCTTCAATAAACTAACAAATAGCAAAAAAAAAGGTAATGAAAAAAATAGAAAAATAGAAACACTAGCTAGCCCTACCTTCCTCTGTTGAGTTGCAAAAAAAAAAAAAAAAAAGCATTGTCGCTACTTGGGAAAAGAAAAAAACATCCAATTGAGACTCTTGAGAATGGAAAAAGTAGAAGAAAAAAATCAAAAAAAAATCAAAAAAGATGGAAAAGTTAAAAGGCTAGACCTTTTCTTATATAGATTGATCATTTTTTTTTTCTTTTCGAAGTTCTGAACTCTTCCGAGATAGCTAAAAAAAATACAGTGGCCTCCCCATTCATCACTACCATGCCTCCATCAAAAATGCCATCCACCGACGATCTCTGTCAAGTAGCCCGACCCCCACATCGTTATCATGAGAACAGAACCCCATAAATTGAAATTTGTTTGTAGCCAGAGAAGAATCCTTTCGATACAAAATCCCCATAACCTACAAAATATCACACTTCTACCTAGATTAAGCTATCAAAACCTCAAGGGACTAACTCACATTGCTACAACTCGCATAAAATCCCATATACTTTAGAAAAAAAATCCAATCGAAACCTAAGAAATTCTTCTAATCTCTTTCTCTGGTGCTCCTCTTTCCCATAAATCTCTGAACAAGAAATGAAATGATAAGGAAAAGAGGCAAAAATTAAAAAAAAATGATATTTATGGGGGAAAGGTCTTATCCTTAAATTTTTTTCATCTTTCTTTTGTTTTCATTGATTTTTTTCCTATGTTTTTTCCCGTTTTTCCTCTATTTGTTCCATCCTCAAGAGTCCCAACTAGGTGGGAGGCTTAGAGCTACCTAACAAACCCCTCTAATCTCTCTCAAGTGCTCTCCTTTCCTATACATCTCTAAAAATGATAATGAAATGATAAGAAAAAGAGAAGAGAAGAAAAAAAAGATCATTTATGGGGGAAATGGTCTTACCCTTAAATTTTTTCTGTCTTCCTTTTGTTTTTGTAGATTTTTCCTTATGCTTTCCCCCATTTTCCTCTATTTGTTCCGTCCTTAAGAGTCCCTACTAGGTGGGAGGCTTGAAGCGGCCGAATACGAAAGCTTAGATGATGGCTGGGGTTTTGTGATGGATATTTGCTTTCTTTTCTTTCTTTTTTTCTTTTCACTTCTTTTTCTCTTTCAGAGATCTATAGGAAAGAAAGCACCTGAGGAAGATCGGAGGGGAAGACTGATGCTGGTGATGATCGGGAGGAAGGTGATGGCAGAGACTAGCAAGAGGTGGTAGTGAGGAGAACAGGGATGAGATCGGCATCTCAGGAGGTGACAGCGAGGAGAGTGGGGAGGATGGAAGGTTTGAGAGGGCTTGGGAAGGGTTCAAGAGGAAAAAAAGAAAAAAAATACGGTTGGAGATTAAAAAAAAATCATTATGGGGAGTTTAGAGCTCGACACATAATGTGCTGGAAGAGCTCTGAACTCTCCTTGTGTGTGTGTAGGTGCTCGGTTGTTGAAATACTAATAAATATCACTTTAGAGCCCATAGTTCCATACTTGATTTAGAAACCATATGCTAATTTATATTGCTGGAATTATGGCATCATGCCCGATGAAAATACCAGGTAGCTTCATAAATGCTTGAAGGCAAACTACCATACATGTCCAAAAGGTAGAGCTTTAATCATGGCTGTATAATCCACCAAGGTGAAGTAAACCTAACAGCATAAAGCATGGGCTATGTTTGGCTGCTTATCATAAGTGTTTCCTTTCTCTCTTTCATGCTTGCTTAATAGTCCCATGGCAGACTATATTATGTACCATAAATAATGTAAATATCACTGATAGTAACTAAGCTGTGGAGTATCTATCTTATCAGAACTAATATAAGCCATTTTTATTCTTGTAAAAGCTTTGTCATTTTTTTTTTAATCTAGCCACATATATTGTTCTCTTAGCAGTGGTAACTCCTAAGCAACTGGGTTCACAAATTGAAGGATAGGATATAAAAAATCAAAATACCAGAGAGACACCATTTAAAATCACTTTGAAAAGGTGCTGAAATAATACATTCACAAACTGCCAAGATCGAGATGTGTAAGATAAGTAGCATCATGCTGACAATTTGTTGTTATGATCTGCTTTGCATGTTCTACTATCAAATAAACATAGACAAAATCATGATTAAACTGTACTATGAAAAATTATTTGTTTACTGAGCACACAAATATTGAGCTAGATAATGAGTCCTCATTTTAAGAACTATTGTGGCAGTTATCCACCATCCAATATGACCTTTTTCTTCTCGAATCATGATCGAGCATTCATCGATGAGTCGACAAGACTATCTCAAATGTCAGGGAGAGATCCAAAAAAATTAAGGTGAAACAACTTTATGTCATCAGCTTTTGTCCGACCCCCGAATCGGATATTTACCAACCCTAAGATCGAAATCCTACCGATGATAGAAAATGAGGCCCAATTACTGGCACAGATGTGATACATCCATGACGAACCTCAGCTTTGTACTGACCTTAAACCACCAGCCTATTCAGCGATCTGAGTGATTTTTCTTGGAATCTTCCAATAACTTTTAGAACGTGGGCAAGACCTACAAGTTACACCCACAATGAACAATTATGATTTGTAGATTAGTGGATAGATTTTTTTTCCAAATGGTCAGTCAGGTTGAGGCCTAGTAATCTAAGAAATTAGGACCTAATGGCCTACCAAATTCTGACATAACAACCTATAGCTCTACCTCTATATAAAAGGGATAATAAGAGGATCCTCATATAAGCCCAACCTATAACTCCACCACTTTTCATTGGCTATCCTTCTATCGTAGTCAAGGTGGAATTGCCAGAGAGTCTCCAGCCACACAACCCTTTGTTACAGTGGATTCGCAGCTGTTCGATGTCTTGATCCAATAGATCCAGGCATTGACCAATATAATGCAACAACTTCAGCAAGCGATGGAGCGGTGGTAACCTCTAGATCTGGTACCTTAGATGGCTCTCTCTTAGCACAGCCACCCATCTTGCCCCTAAGAGCTCGAAATCAGTCCTCTGACAAATTCTCCACTTTGCTTCCGCTTCTATTTCCTATCGATCATCCTCTCATTAGAGCTTGAGGAAGGACAGTCGATGATGGCAATCCCCATCCTCCTTTGATGGAGATTCGACTTCGAATTATTCTCCGTGACCCAAAAGTTTTCGTCAAGAAGATCTCGAACAAATACTTTGAGTCATTGAGCACCACCTCAATGAGGTCCAGAATGGGAATCACTTGAATGACAATGACGCTCCTTTTTTCTAGGCCATTCAGAGGGAACTGATTTTGAATCATTTTAAGATGCCTCAGATAGAATCATATGATGACTCTTCGAACCCCCTCAACCATTTAGAGGGCTATAAGACCTCATGATGCTTTAGGATACTTCAGATGTCTTTCTCTGCCTTACCTTCCTAGCCACCCTCAAGAAGTCGACATGGGCTTGGTGTTCGAAACTCCAACCAGAGCATTCATTTATTCGAACAGCTCAAAAGATTGTTCATCACACACTTCGATAGTAATCGAGCTTAGCAAAAATTACTAATAACTTCTCTATTTAATAAGAGGAGGATGAGTCACTGCACAGCTACATGGCATGCTTTAATGCCGTCATGCTAGAAGTATGCAACTTCAATGAGTCGGTGGTGATGTCACGCTCAAGCGAAGACTGTGGAATAAGCAACTCATCTTTTTTTCTTGATAAGATATTTCTAAAAGACTATGCCAATCTACTGGTATGAGCTCGTAAGTATGCATAACTAGAAGCTCAGGCTGCATGAAAGCAGGCCGAAGGAAAAAAAACACTTCAGCAAGAATTGAGATCGGGAGGAGCCTTGTGCAACTCAGATAGAACAAGAGTCCTCTCAACCACCAAAGAACTCCAGGCTAAGAAGCCCTCCTTGGTGAGTTCACAAGTACACCCCCCCCCATCCCCCCATCCGCTACTAGGCCTAGATCCCGATGGAAATCAAAGATCGAGGGTATCTTCACTGACCTTAACTAATGAAGGCCCCACTGACAAGGAGTAAGAAAAAGTATTGATGCTTCCTCTATGACCGTTGTCATGATATTGAGGATGCCTTCTAGCTCAAAGATAAGATCGAAACTCTAATTTGAAGAGGCTATCTTGGCAAGTATACTCGAGAGTGATAGGGCAGCATATCCGAAGAGTCGTCTAGACACCAGTCCGATGAGGAGAATAACAACAATCGATCCATAACTGGTGTCATCAACATTATCGCCGACTTCGCAAGTGGTAGGGAGGCAAAAGACTGAGTGGAAGGGGTGAAGAGACAGCGCATGGGGACATTATTTCTTTCTCCAATGATGAGAATGTATTACTAATGAGTTGAACGTTGTTGGGTATAAAATACCCTCAGTCGAAGTCCTCAACAGAATTAACCCTCACGGGCCTCGTCCCCGACTCTGGCTGCAGACAGACCTCGTCCGGACTCCTACGGGAGTCAAACTCCGCCTACAACTCCGACCGCAAGCAGACTCCGCCCGGACTCCTACGGGAGCCGGGCTTCGTCTACAACTCCAACTGCTGGTAAGCGCCGTCCGGACTCCTACGGGAGCCGGGCTCCGTCCCCAACTTCAACCATAAGGAAGACTCCGCCCGGACTCCTACGGGAGCCGGGCTCCGTCACCAACTTCAACCGCTGGTAAGCTTCGTCTGGACTCCTACGGGAGCCGGACTTCGCCTCTGACTTTAATTGCAGGTAGACTTTGATCGGACTCCTACGGGAGCCTGATCTCTTCAACCGCTGACAGACCTCGTCCGGACTCCTACGGGAGCCGAACTCCACCCACAACTCCGACCGCAAGCAGACTCCGCCTGGACTCCTACGGGAGTCGGGCTTCGTCCACAACTCCAACTGCTGGTAAGCGCCGCCCGGAATCCTACGAGAGCCGGGCTCCGTCTCCAACTTCAACCGTAAGGAAGACTCCGCCCGGACTCCTACGGGAGCCGAGCTCCATCACCAACTTCAACCGCTGACCTCATCCGAACTCCTACGGGAGCTGAACTCCGCCCACAACTCCGACCGCAAGCAGACTCCGCCCGAACTCCTACGGGAGCCGGGCTTCGTCCACAACTCCAACTGCTGGTAAGCGCCGCCCGGACTCCTATGGGAGCCGGGCTCCGTCCCCAACTTCAACCGTAAGGAAGACTTCGCCCGGACTCCTACGAGAGCCGGGCTCCGTCACCAACTTCAACCGCTGGTAAGCTTTGTCCGGACTCCTACGGGAGCCGGACTTCGCCTCTGACTTTAATTGCAGGTAGACTTTGACCGGACTCCTACGGGAGCCTGATCTCTCCGGCTGCAGACAGACCTCGTCCGGACTCCTACGGGAGCCGAACTCCGCCCACAACTTCGACCGCAAGCAGACTCCGCCCGGACTCCTACGGGAGCCGGGCTCTGTCTCCAACTTCAACCGTAAGGAAGACTCCGCCCGGACTCCTACGGGAGCCGGGCTCCGTCACCAACTTCAACCGCTGGTAAGCTTCATCCGGACTCCTACGGGAGCCGGACTTCGCCTCTGACTTTAATTGCAGGTAGACTTTGACCGGACTCCTACGAGAGCCTGATCTCTCCGGCTGCAGACAGACCTCGTCCGGACTCCTACGGGAGCCGAACTTCGCCCACAACTCCGACCGCAAGCAGACTCCACCCGGACTCCTACGGGAGCCGGGCTTCGTCCACAACTCCAACTGCTGGTAAGCGCCGTCCGGACTCCTACGGGAGCCGGGCTCCGTCCCCAACTTCAACCGTAAGGAAGACTCCGCCCGGACTCCTATGGGAGCCGGGCTCCATCACCAACTTCAACCGCTGACCTCGTCCGGACTCCTACGGGAGCCGAACTCCGCCCACAACTCCGACCGCAAGCAGACTCCACCCGGACTCCTACGGGAGCCGGGCTTCGTCCACAACTCCAACTGCTGGTAAGCGCCGCCCAGACTCCTACGGGAGCCAGGCTCCGTCTCCAACTTCAACCGTAAGGAAGACTCCGCCCGGACTCCTACGGGAGCCGGGCTCCGTCACCAACTTCAATCGCTGGTAAGCTTTGTCTGGACTCCTACGGGAGCCGGACTTTGCCTCTGACTTTAATTGCAGATAGACTTTGATCGGACTCCTACGGGAACCTGATCTCTCCGGCTACAGACAGACCTCGTCCGGACTCTTACGGGAGCCGAACTCCGCCCACAACTCCGACCGCAAGCAGACTCCGCCCGAACTCCTACAGGAGCCGGGCTTCGTCCACAACTCCAACTGCTGGTAAGCGCCGCCCGGACTCCTATGGGAGCCGGGCTCCGTCCCCAACTTCAACCGTAAGGAAGACTCCGCCCGGACTCCTACGGGAGACGGGTTCCGTCACCAACTTCAACGTAGGAGTCCGGGCTCCGTCACCAACTTCAACCGCTGGTAAGCTTCATCCAGACTCCTACGGGAGTCGGACTTCGCCTCTGACTTTAATTGCAGGTAGACTTTGACCGGACTCCTACGGGAGCCTGATCTCTCCGGCTGCAGACAGACCTCGTCCGGACTCCTACGGGAGCCGAACTCCGCCCACAACTCCGACCGCAAGCAGACTCCGCCCGGACTCCTACGGGAGCCAGACTTCGTCCACAACTCCAACTGCTGGTAAGCACTGCCCGGACTCCTACGGGAGCCAGACTTCGTCCACAACTCCAACTGCTGGTAAGCACCGCCCGGACTCCTACGGGAGCCGGGCTCCGTCACCAACTTCAACCGCTGGTAAGCTTCGTCCGGACTCCTACGGGAGCCGGACTTCGCCCCTGACTTTAATTGCAGGAAGACTCTGCCCGGACCCCTACGGGAACCGGGCCTCATCCCCGACTTCGGCTAAAGGAAGACTTCGTCCGGACTCTTACGGGAGCCGGACTCCGGGCTCCTCTCAAATGGATAGCTAACCACCCCTCTCCGCTAGACACTCCAGCCGAACTTCAGCCGACAGGTCTGCACTCCCTAGCGTGGCGCAGCAACAGCCACGATCCTGCTCCACTTCCTGCGACGGATTCCACGCGGCTCCATTACTCCCTGGCATACCACTATGATGCCCACGATCCTGCTCCACTTCCTGCGACGGATACCGCGCGATTCTTCCATCCTCTGGCAAGTCGCAACAACGGACGCCGCTCCACTCCCTGCGGCAGACTCCACGTGGCGCGCTTCGGTGATAGCCACGGGTCTACTCCACTACTCTTCGCAACAAATTCCTCCTGACTATGGACGGCCCACTACCAGACGGTTACGAACGTCGCTATCAGTCTGTTGCACCCTCCGCCTATAAAAAGGAGGACCCCAGATACGTTATTCTCTAAGCTCTCATTTTTTACCTAGAAACTCTGCTAAAATTTTCGTTCGAGCACTCCATTCTTGTTGAGGCAGAGAACTGACTTGAGCGTCGGAGGATCTTGCCGGAGCAACCCCACCTCTGGTTTACACTTCTTTTGCAGGTCCCGGCGGCGACCGCGACTCCCTCGACTCCAGCATCTCCGATGCAAGCGGATTTTTGCACCAACAAACGTCATTTGATTATATCAATAAAAATATTTTCTTTAAGTCTTGGTACAGGTTTCTTGTTAAAGTGACTAACTAAATTATTCGGCTAATGTTGGCAATAGCTGACTACAAATGAAGTCATCGGAGACAACCGAAGAAGCCACAAGAGTATATCCTAGACAACTGAGTCCAGCCTCAATTCTCAAAGAAGGATGATCAGATATAATTTGATCTAGGATATCCAGTCTCTGGTCTGGATCCCGACGACTAGGTCGAAAAGCTCCAACCTCATAAAGATATCTTGACTATAGCTATGATCTCCATAATAGTGATCAGCAAAGTGTTGATTATAAGGAGATATCTTGACCTAAGTTAAAACCTCCACATAAAAGATCTTCTTGGGATCTTTCCGACCACACCGTGACTGGTCAGGTAAAGACGACGGCGGTGACTTGGTGAAATTACTACCATGAATCAACTTTGTATCAATTTTGGATAAGACCTCTTTGGGATCTTTCCGACCACATCATGACAATGATGGCAACCTGGTGAAATTACTCCCATGAATCAACTTTATATCCGCTTCGGACAAGATCAGATCAGTGACTTGGCAAAATTACTATCATAAATCGACTTTGTATCAACTTTAGATGAGACTTCATCAGGACCTTCTCAAACACTTCAACAATGATTGGAAGAAGATAATGATAACAACTTAGCAGCATCATTACCGTAAATAGACTTTGTATCAACTTCGGACGAAATATCATTGGGATCTTTTTGGACACCCCAACAGTGGTCAAGTGAAGACGATGACATTGACTTGCAAAATTTATTGCCAAGGATCAATGATGAACCGATTTTGAATAGTACAACTTGGGATCAATTTTGAATATTATGGCCTCGGACCTAATAATATTTTGGATATTATTAGGTCAAAACAAAGGATTTCTATTAGCATGATGCCATAATTCCAGTAATAGAAATAAGCACATGGTTCCTAAATCAAGCATAGAACTATGGGCTCTAGAGTGGCAATGAAAATTGAGCGGGGAATAAAAAAGATCCAGCAACATCTATTAGCATTTCAACAACCAAACATAATAACATAAAAATTGGTAGGTTCCAAAATGTATCAATCATATTGTAAGAAGACTTGTTGTTTATTCTCGTTCTCAATATGGTTGCTTTATTCAAATTTATAAGATTATACAATTATAGACTTAGTTTGGAGTATCCCATTGATGATCAACAAATGCCTCCACTACCTTGATTCTCGAGGTCTTCTTCTCATGCCAAGATCTTGGTACACATGCTATGGGAAAATCTTGACCAACATAAACTAATAAAATCTAAAATATTGATCAATATGATATATTCATATTTTTCAATCATCTTTTTTTTTCTTAATCAATTTTTAAATATTAAATATCTAAATATAGTTTATAATCATGAATTTACTATACCTGTCGAGATATTGATACATTGATGTTACAATGTCAGCTGAGGTCCCACGATCTCAATTTCCTCCAAATTTTCTCACTTACCATATCAGCTAATATAAACCAAGATTTCGGACAAGATAACGACGTGGACCCAAGGAAAGAAAAAACTCAACAAGATAATTACTTCAGAATTTAAAAACTTGGTGATTTCCGATTTGGCTACGCTACTTGTTTCTTCATTATAAATAAATAATTAATTAATTAATTACAAAAAAAAGAGAATCACAGCCATCGCATCCAACGCTTAGCCTGGGCTGTAAGCACCGACGTCATTTTTTTAAATAATTGTGCTGAAACTATTTTTTTTTCCCCTTACATTAACCTCTCTTGCCACGCTCATCCATTTGCCATGCATCAACGTCAATCCTAAGCATCGGCTAAATTCCACCACAACCACCTCGCCATTTAACTCCGATAATACTTGTTGCCACCCAGTTCAAACCTGGACGCTTGGTTTACGGACTATATCTGCAACAGACATGAAGCTAAGAACTAAATCCGACAACATATTTTCTTACGAGAGAATCCACAGCACTAGCCATAACGCATACATCTTAAAATATGCAAAATAGAAATTTCTTCAATCTAAATAAGATCAGTGCATACCTTTTTATATATAACTTAATTTAAATTCTATTGTTAATGCCATGATTTTACTGTTTTCTCTCAACTTAAAGATGGCACATATCTGATTTTACGACTGTGTGTGTGCGTGTGTGCACATTACACACGAGTATATCCGTAAGGCAGGGGTGGACTGTAGAGGTTTCAAATCATACTTGGAACTTCAAAGCAATCATCTTAGCCTGTTTCAAGGCATAAATTTTTTTGAAGCTTATTTGTAAGAAGCAATTAAGGAAACGAGGAGCCGGGCTGCTCTAATTCACCCGACACAGAAGCACAAACGTCCCAAGTCACAACCGTCCTAGTTCACCTGCCAGTTGAATCTGTGAACCAACATAGTAGCAAATGAAGAACGTGACTGGCTCATGCGTCACTCTCATCAGAGAAGAATGTGCTAACGATAAAAAAAACTGCTATAATAAAAGAAACCCCATTTTGATGTAAAAAAAAAAAAAAGGATTCCGGTAATTCAGGGTCTGGTACAACTCTATAGCCTCTCGTGCCAGACTACTTAGATTGAGCTAAATAGAAAAAGCAAAGATCATTATTGCAAATAAAACAACCTTGTTAAACTTGCCAAAGGTGACAAAGGCTGCTTTGCGTCAAAACAAAATTAAAGGACATTTGGAATTTTTAAAACATGCATAACAAGGTATATGATGACTGGCTCAAGAAAGAATAGAACTGTCACAACGTGATTTAAGCAGCAATAAGTATAGGCTATTTCTCCGCCTTGACAACTTGCCATTTTCTTGGACATAGGAACCTCAAAGTCCAAGCATTAAAAAGCTGTAAGCTTCCATTGGAGGAGTGAACTATAAAGAAATGGCCTTTCACCTAGGAGGAAGAGGGAGGGGTATGGGATTTGGCCATCCCTACCCAGGCTACAATGCCAACTGCCAGGATAACCCACCCAAGTATGTCATACTTGAGGTCACTGCTTTTCTTTTTCTTGGCCACCTGAAATACAAATATAAGACTGTTGAAGACAACGTACAGAAAACACAGACCAGAAATAAACTAGGACACGAGGGCATCATCAAAGAACTACGACACTTTAGAATGCCAACATGAACGGTAGCTATCACATATATTAAATAATTTGTAAGTGATAAGCATTGTTTACATAAGGATGCCAATTCAAGAAATGACTAGTTCTTAACAATTACAAGAGAATAAACTATAAATGTTATATATTCACACAAAACGCAAACCCTTCTTTTTTTCCCTTGAACAGGTTCATTAGAGAAATATCAACTCAAATGCTAAATGTCCATCGCAGCCAGAGCTTAGGTGAGGCCATGTTGGTAATTAGAGCCTATTAAATGTGGCAAAAATAAACAACATGGAGGACAATAAAACATACAACAGAGGAGAGAGAAACAAGAAAGCAAATTTGACAAACATGCAGCTTATGACAATCCAAATGTATGAGTTGAAAATAAACAATCAGTTAAGAATTAGTGTAAATGCAGAACTTGGAACTTAACCTTTATAATAAAATATTTCAACTAATACCAACCTGTCTGGGCTGCACAGGTCCTAGATAAGCCACTAAGGCACCCATTGGGCAATAAATCTGCATATGATGGCAAGGTTGTTAACCTGAGCACAGGTGGTTAAGCAGATAGCTCATGTTGCCACCTTTTAGCAATAGTGTGATTATGCAAAAAGTATCTCTTCCAATCTATGTGGAGTATATATGTATTGTGTTACCTATGATGCCAAGCAATCATGAAATAATAGAAAACTAACCTTTCGGAAGCTAAATGTTGAACCCAGCATGTGAACGGATTCATGAATTTACATGATCTAAACCAAGGTTTTTAAAAACCATAGGACGGGACTGTCCTGAGTTTCAAATGCCCCACACCTCAATGCCCAGGACAGTGGACTTCCTACCCCATCCTAATCCATTTCCCGACTTGTCCTATCTTGACACTCAGGATGGAGTTCCATCGGGACTCAGAACAATGGGCTTCCCCACTGTTCAGCTAATACTTGGAACGTTGATTTGAATAAAAATTACATGACTTTTATAACAAGTATAGTTGATCTTTCAATTTCCTCACAGTAAATTCACTTTCGAGAAATATCCAAGTAAAAGATTAAAACGAGCTGGTTGGTTCATATTAAACAAAATATATATTGCATTGGTTTTTACTCATTTGAAACAGGGATCAGCTCTGGTTCAAAAGAAACAACATGCAATTCAATAGACTTGACTCATTCATATTTGTTCCAGCCACAATTATAATACTTCAACATATGCCGAAGCAAGCATTCTAAAGTTCAGTTTAACCAATTTAAAATACTGAAATTAAAACTTTCAAACAAATTTCACACCATAAGGTATAAACCAGTCAAGCTTCCCATGCAGCAACTTAACCTAGCTTCTCTATCCAATGCTTGCTGGCCTTCACCTCACCTTCTCCAGGCCATGACACTATAAACTTAACAATTACCATGCTGAAAATACATCTAAACCATTTCAACACCTTAATTGATATATTGCAGTTAAAACAACATATTACTGAAAAACCTTAATTACAAGCCAGCCTCTTCAACTGTCCTACCTTCCCCATCCTAACATCCAATGGCCTACAGGCCTTTAGGTTGTGCCAATCTTTTACAGAGCAATTGTCACCCTCTCCACCAAGAAAAGCATTCTCACAGAATTTGCATCCCTTTACTTTTTCAATTTTGCCATCAATCCCTCAACAGAATGTACATATATAACATAGATAAGCAAGCCCTGAAGTATGTTATACATGCATGTGCATGTGTTTCTCAGCAGAACCCTATGAGAACAAACGATAACTTTTAGGATTGAGATTTTCCTATAGAGACAGAAGGATCCAAATATATTGTCTAGCTGCAACCATGCTTATCATTCAACCATTTTACTTTTAGCTATTAACTTTGTCAATGAGTTGCTTCTAACAAAAAAATATCAACTATTATAATGCCAACTCCTTGATGATGCACTATGAAAGCCTCCACTCTGCAAACATCTATAATACCCATATATTAATTAACACCCCCTTTTAGTTGGTTCTTTAAGGAAGGGAAGCAAGAGAAATGACCAGCCAGAAGTAGAAGTGCATTCATCATGTAAATGATAAAGGGGATCACAGAATCCGTCTTCCTGTCACAAGCATCTCAAGTTCCCAGCAACAAAACCAATATACAAAATTCAGTCCCAGCATGTGACATTGTATATTTTTTTCTTTACTGGGACTACAGCATTGCACATTGCAGTCTAGAAGTTTTACTTTGAGGAAATAAACATATTTACTTCACCAATGAAGTTAAATACAAAGAGATTTACAAACTAGACAAACTAAGATCAAGCAACTCAAAGTAGCCTGCATTGATTAAAAAAGGTGGGATTTGCAAGCTTAGAAATAGAAAAAAGAAAATTTACAATATTATTGTATTTTTTAAGTGCTTATCACTGATGAAAAGAAACAAAAGAAAATTAATACACATAACATATTAAGATCCCACATGTGTTGATAGAAGATTACTCTAAATTTACAGGAAAGATAGATTTGGGTAGTCACTAATTTTGAACTAAAGCTCACAGACAATTTATTACAGAAAAACATATTCCATTAAGAGTTGGCAAAGAAATTCCATGAACTGTGAACTAAGGTTAAAAAATGCAGCTTGGAAGTAGTGGATGATTATTAATTGATCAACCAAGGCAAACGGTATGGTAATGGATGAGCACAAGAAAAAAATGTATACTTTCACATGTTTATTTAAGGCCCATGGAAAATATTGAACCTTATATATTGCAAGTCATACCAACTACCTCTGACAACAAGAGTACAAAAACATTACCTTCGCATTTGAAGTAGAGGATGCTCCTGTAGAGGACACTCCTGCAGATGTCTGTTGACTAGCTAACTGCCTTTGAATCTCTAAATGCAGCTCAGGTGCCTGAGGAAAATACGTATATTATACGTTTGAAATTACATTGACACAGGATAGCTGCACAAATAAGGCATGTTATCACTAAATGCTTAAAACTCTCCAATTTCAGAGCTGCCATCTAAGCAAGACCATTGCTGTAAGAAGGGGGTTATTAGTTAAATTGCAGTACCTGCAATGCACCACATCAGAAACTCAGAAAACCATACAGAGATAGATTGACACATACGAAGTCAAGAGAAAACACCGAGTACTGCATTGCCAGTCAGAGATCTAGAACAAAATAAAATGGAAAGAATCAAAAACACTCCAATGCTTGTAAAAATAAAATGCATGACATTGCAGAGAACCTTGGCATTTGTCAAGCTGGGCCAGATTCACGCCAGGTCACAACCCAGCATCAAGAAAAATAGGTCTGACCAGAGCCTGTCCCACCCAACTTCAGTCCTGAAATCTGGAACCCAAAAGCAAGCCATAAGGCCTGGACCTCAGCTGACAAACCCTGCCACATCCCCTTGCTCCTCACTTCCATCCCCTGTTCCTTCCTTTTATCTTGCCCTCCTATTCCACCTCGATCTGTCCAAGCCCATCAATCCTGTGCCAAATCATAGTTTCAGCTCTCTCCTCTCTCTAAGATTCCCCAGTATGATGAATATCATGCTGAAGACTCCTCAAAACTTAACCCTCGCTCCATCTTGGATCATACAGAATTAGCAGAATACAGAAGTAAGAGGACAGCTAAGGAAGTGTGGAGAAGTAGAGAAAGGGGGAAGAAGGTTAGGGCACCGTTGAACAGCAATCAAAGGGTCAATGACTTGGCGAGTCAGTGCTTGTTGATGCCGGATGGAATGAAGGAGGTGGAGAAAGGAAAAGGAAAGTAAACATAGAGGGTTTCAGCTAATTTAGGAGTGGGAGTGGAATAGAAGTCAGGGTTTAGAACCACAATTACAAAAAATATGACTTAGAATATATTATATAACAACATTGTGCATCCTGTCAGGTCAGAATGGCTTATTTTGATCAAATCCGAGCCTGATTGAATCCCCGACAGACTTTAAAAAGCTGGGTCTGGCTTGGCCTTTCCAACCTGAATCATCTACCCAGGATGGCACAAAACCAGCCTGGCAGGCCAAGGCTAAATATGCCCAATCCTAAAAGGGAGACATCAAGAAAAGTTGGAATTAAAGACAATTTTCTGGGATGACTAATCAACCATTCATCATCTAGGTTCTTGCATTTTCATGATTATTTTCCACTTTCAAAAAATTATTGGCATAAAATCTGATTTTAGTGTATTTCTTTATTGCAATGCTTGGTTTACCCTTTAAATATTCAGCGATTACACCTCATCTTCCAGGATAAACTGATAAAAGTAATTTAAGCCAGAATCTCTAACAAATGCATTCAAAACTATTCCTTTTGCTAATGCATAGGAATAAATGTCCATGCTATTAGAACCACAGAAACATAAAATAAATAATCTTTCAATAATAGCAAAACTTCTGATGTTAGTGTCTTAAACATGGCCAACAAAATAGAAGCAGCAACTAGCAGCCAAAATATGATCCTCCAAAAACCAACTGACATGTGCATAATAAAATGGAGTTGGCCATACATAAACGGACACAACATACCTTTGCAGATAAATCCAAAGACTTGAGATATAGCTCATTTTCAGGATCCTACAAGAAACCCAAACATCATTTCCTCCAAATAACAGATAACAATTAGAAAGTTTTTTACAATTATCAATTCAACTCAAATACCTCCTCCACTGCCTGCTCGAAACATTTCTTCGCCTTTTCAAAATAAACCTTTGCTTGCTCGTGATCAGGAGTGTAGAATGCATGAGAAGTGTGGGCATTTCCTAAGCACCAGAGTGTCTCATGCTTTCTTGGATTAACCTCCAAGGCTTCCTCCAGTCTCGATACACCATCTATAAGATTTATACACAAATAATAATAATAATAACAACAACAACAACAACAATAAATAAAAAATTAAAAACTACAAAGAGAAACAAATAGATTGTGCTACCTCCACATTAACAAGATGAAGCTCCGGTGCATCAAATAAATAGATATTTGCATCCTAACAATAAAATTTCCACACACACCCAGAAGATTTATAAGAAAATAACACAGTACCTTTTACCATTTTTATACAGTCATCTCCAGTTTGAAATTGTGATAGCTCGAGAAGCGCGCCTCCCCACCGTGTTAGATTCTTCAAAAAAAAGGGGAACAAGAAAAGAAAAGCAAAAATTATGTCATCCGAGTATTCCCAGATTATAGTTTCAAGACCAAATAACCACCTAGAAATACCAAAACAAACGGGAAAAAAAGAATAACGAAATCTATTGGGGCTTAATCTATCCAGTAGTAGTTCTCACATCGCCGACATAGCCGAAGGATCTATTCCACAAAAAAATAAAATAAAATAAAATAACACCGAGGGATCTATTCCCCAAAAAAACGAAAAAAAATATGGAAACGGAAAGAGGGAGGCGAGAGCTCACGTCGGCATCGAGGGGGTTTTTGGCGTAGGCGGCCTCGGCGGAATTGCGAGCATGCTCGAAAAAGACAAGCCGATCCAAATCGTCCTGCGGCATCTCCATCGCTTCAAGCGATCCAAGACAAGGCCAGAATAAATCAAAGTAGCCCCTCTGATCTCCCACGCTTGGGAGAGGTCTAGGGCTTTTGGAAGAAGGAGAAAGGAAGAGAGAAGGAGAGGGGATTTTGTACTTGGGGCGAACGTGGCGCCAGTTGCGGGACGTGGGGAAAAAAGCCTTGGATTCGGACGCAATCGGAGGCTTCCCCTTATCTCACCGTTCACAAGGGTGGAGATTGTTTTAAAATTTTATTCCTCCGGGAGGTGTGATTGTGCACTCGTGCCGAGCGAGAAGCTCAACCTCAATTCGACCCAAAATGTCTTTCCATAAAATCGGCTTGAGATTGATGATATCTTCAGCTGGATCAAGGGATAGAGATGCACATAGCAGAGCTACAATTGAGAAAGGGTCAAGAGGAACTCTGGAAGCCTAAGTTAAGCGAACTTCATCGTATGCTCTCGATGCACTATTTCTTGTTGAGACGGCAAAAGATGCTTTGAAGGCAGAAATCTAGAATTCAGTGGATCAAAAAAGATGATCGAAATATCAGATTCTTTCACTAATCTAATATACTCTTGAGGTCTGCCAAATACATCAGACAGCTGAAGAAGAGCGTTGATAAAATTGTGGATGATGGTAAAGAGATCAAGAGACAGATCTTCCAATTCGTCAAGTTCCGTTGGATGATGCTGTTAAGCGAGGACACTGCCTTTTAGGAGGCCCAGCTTGTGACATGTATCTTTGATCAGAAAAATGAAACCCTGACTCAATCGATGTCTATCAAGAAAGTGCACGGGGCTGTCTAATCTCTCGAAGAGGATGAGGCTCTGAGGTCGGACGAGTTTTCCCTCTCTTCTTCCATTAACATTGGCCTATTATTAGAGGGGAGGTAGTGCAGATGGTTTTTGAGTTCAAAGGCCTTTTGGAGAAGTAAAAGAAGACGCTAATCATCCTCATCTCAAAGCATCCTAATGTATCCACTCTGGGGCACTTCAGACCAATTAGTCTCTATATTACTCTCTATAAGGTATGTGTCAGGATCTTGGTTGGATGGCTGAAGCTGATTGTGCCTCACTTGATCAGTCCAGAACAAGATACTTTTGTTGGCGATCGCTGCATCACCAGTAATATCTTGCTTGTCCGGGAGTTTATACATGATCTTCAACGAGCACCAGCTCGCTAAAGCCTTAGAGCGATCAAGTTGGACATGGAATGAATATATGACCGGATGAATTGGCACTTTCTTCGACGGACATTACGGGAGCTCGGCTTCCAAAAGAGGTAGACCAATTGGATCATGGACTATATGGAGACCCTGAGTTTTGCTATTCTAATTAATGGTGTTTCAACGGAGTTCTTTCACTCGGCAGTCAAGCTTCAACAAGATTGTCCTCTCTCACCTTAGTTGTTTATTTTGTATGTTGATGCTCTGTCTTGGACGTTGAGGGCGACGGTTCAGGAGTCGGAGCTATAGCCCTAACGGCCCACCTCTGATGCTCAGCTGCTTTTGTACCTTTTTTTGTAGATGACTGTCTCTTCATTGGTCGGGTCTTGGTCTAGAACATGAAGTGCTTTGCATCCATTATTGAGGCTTATTGTCGGACCTCTAGCCAGCTTGTGAATCTACAGAAGTCCGCAGTCATCTTCAGCCCCAAGATGAAGCAAACGATTCGAGAAAGGTTGGAGATCCAGGAGTAGATTGGGGCCTTGACCTATCTGAAAGTTCCCATCATGGGGTGACATCTTCAGAGGGCCAACTGCAGGCCCATGGAGCAGTGGTACCAAGATTGCCTTAAGGGTTGGCAATTCAACGCCCTCTCCATAACGGACAAGACAACTCTTGTGAGATCGATGCTGAGCTCCATCTTAGTGTAGCTCTCAGTGAACATGATTATACTGAGCTTCTATCTTAGATGGTTGGAGCAGTGGTTTTGAAACTTCCTGTTGGGCTCAGGGCCTGACAGCCGGGGGATCTACTTGCTATCTTGGGAGGTAGTCTGCCAGCCTGTGAGGGACGAAGGCCTTGAGATTCAGTCTTTGTAGGTTAGGAGAGAGGCCATGATCGCTAAGCATTCTACTAGATTTCTTATCTAGTCGGCTATGGAGCAGGATGATGAGGCCATGGGATGGGGCATGGAGTCAGGGATCCCAAATCTAGGCTACCACAGTTGCTCCTTCATTTGGAAGGAGATTTATGCTCGCAAGCCAGCAGTACTGGTCTAGATCAAATGGTTCATTGGATATGAGATTTCGATGGATATGATCCAGAAGGCCTGGATTTCCAACCTGACTCTTTTCCACTAGCTAACCTACATCAACAGTGTGGTGGATGACCATCTGTGGGTCTGCGACTTGCTCACTGTTGATGGTAGAGGTTGGAGAGCTTAGGATATCATCTGATTTTTTTGATGGTCCGCTTGCTGATTGGATCCTCGTCACTCCAATTTTAGTTCATCACAGCCAAAATTTGAGGGTATGGGGCCGCTCGTGTTGCCCTAAGATTTCCATAAGGGATCTGTCTGAGATGTATAGGCCGATGATGGGCAGAAGGATCGAGGCTGCTTAGATTTGGAGAGCGATTGCCCACTACAAAGTGAGGCTCTTTCTCTAGAAGCTTGCATGGAACCGGCTTCTAACGTGCATACTTCTTGGAAACAGAGGCATGAACTTTCAGTTTCTTATCCAATCTATAGGATGGAGGACGAGACGACAAAGCACGCCATTCCACATTATCTGAGGACGAGGCTGATTTGGAGGAGGATGGGTGGGCAACCTTGGGAGGTGAATAATGGCCTTTGGCTGGAGTCCTTCCTAAGTGCGATCCATCAGAGTATAACTAAGGGGATGATCTCTACCTAGGAGGCAGGATAGCTTATGTCACCTACCAGATCTGGCTTTCCAAGAATAACTTGATCTTTAAAGGCGAGGTGGTGCCTGCATAACGGGTGCTGTAGAGAGTCATTTGCTTCACTGCAGAGTATAGCCATTTCGAGACTGCTGGCCCACTACTTGACACCCTCGATTCTTGAGAGATCCAAAGGGTTATTTTTATGTTCTGGAAGCCCCCTTCTTCAGGATTTGTCAAGGTAAATTTTGATGGCAAAGTCAGGGATGGTAGGGATAATGCGACTTTGTCATCTGAGACTCAGATGCTAGGTTACTGGCGGTAGGAGGCTCTTATCTTTTTGAGCCTTCTATCTCGAGAACAGATCTTCATGCCGCTTGGATGAGCAGTATCTATGCCAGACAGGAGCTACGGATGGAGAGAATTTTTATTGAGGATGATTCTACCATCATTATTGATTGGATCTGGGATAACGCGAAGAAGCTGAAGACCCATCCACTTCTTTACGACAACTAGACTGCTATTCATCTTTCAGTTATGATGTCAGTCTGGCTTGTTTATCGAGAGACTATAGTGTGGCAGATTGAGATGCTTCTTATATGGTGGAGCACTTTGAAGATTAGATCTGGATATAGGGCGAGATTTGCCTACTAGCCTTGTGGGATCTTTTGTACTTTGACTTTTTGGACTGCTCTCATACTAGAGTAGTGTGACAGCCCGCATATACAAAAAAAAATTGATTCAAGATCCATTATGTTTTAATATTCTAAACTCAAATTCAGCTCGATAAATAATATTGAATATCGACTCAACTCAAATATTAATTGAGTCATATTTGAGTTTAGTTCTAATTTGAATTCAAATTTTTGCCTACTAAAATTATATTGAGATAAATTACAAAATCTCCCTGAGATTTGCATTATTATAATTACATGTATTAGTTTCCAAAACCTACATCTACACCTTTGAAATATAACGGTGTTAATAAAAAATATGAAATGACCAAATTGCCATCCATCATAAATCAGTTAAAAGAATCTAGAGAGGTGGGATGTAAGGGATGGGGTCCCGGCGAGCCTTGAGCGATAGAGAGAGAGGGAGATCAATTTGGTGAACGAGAACCCACTGATTGATGGATGAATGACAACCCACTGATCAATGTCTCTAAAAGCAAGGCTCTCCACGGTGGCAACTTTCGGGAGACACCCGTAGGTGTTTCCATGGACAACACTAGGTTGGCGATCGCCACCATTGGGAAGCTCACATTTGTGTAGTTCTCTGAGCTTGTGATTGACTTCTACAGCAATGGGCTGCCTTCCATTCTCTCCAATGGATGGAACCCAAGCCTAGATTTTGGATTCAAAGGTGCCGAGATAGTGATGGCGGCCTACTACTTGGAGCTCTAATTCCTCAAGAACCCCATCATGAACCACATCCAAAGTGCCGAGCAGCACAACCAAAATGTCAACTCCTTGGGATTGATCTCGGTGAGGAAGACGACGGAGGCTATAGAGATCCAGAAGCTCATGTCTTCCACCTACTTGGTCCAACTCTGCCAAGCCATCGATCTAAGGCATCTAGAGGAGAATCTGAAGAGTGCTGTCAAGAACATAGTGACCCAAGTCTCCAAGAGAGTTCTTACCATGGGAGCTGATGGGGAGCTTCATCCCTCTAGGTTCTACAGCACCATCAATCACCCTAGACCTATGGACCCACCTGGGGTCAATGAAAAATAGAGAGATAGAGAGAGAGAGTGAAACAGTATCATTAGATGGCTAAGCTTGCTGCCTTTTGGTCGAGACAATCAATAAGTCAGTAGGCGACAGTGATGGAGAGGGTGTTGCTGGTGCCAGTGACATGTCAGGCAGAGGTGGCAATTAGCGGGCACGTGTGCCACCTGAGGGTGAAACATCCCTCTTTTTCTTCGGTGCGATAGCCATTGCCGCCCAGAAAGAGGGCGAGGAGTATGCTGAATTGCTCGAACGCATTGGAGCCAAGGTGGATCGGCTCAAACACAGCCCAGGTCATTCATCCATGCCACTGGCCCAATGTCTCATACCACTTTGTCCGCTTTATGCCCTCACAGGGCACCATGTTGTAGATCTTACGATCAAGATACACTTTCGACATCATCAAATCTTTCTATCCTATGCTGGTGCCAATGGCCGCCTCTACTGCCTAATAATTTCTCCTGCGGCAATGGTGCCACCACCCTCCAAAGAGTTGAACATGGTCGAGTACTAGTGCAATGCCTCTATGAACCACTCCAAGAATGAGCCAGCATTATAGTTCACCTCCTACTCGTCCACCATAACAAACCTCGGCCGAACTGCCCGGATCGTGCCTAGAACCTTCTCCAATGCCCCTGGTCGAGCAAGAAGCTGGTGGAGCTCGAGCACTAAGTTCACCGCCACCACTTCCGGCTCCTCATCAACACCAGCATTGCTGTTGCCATTATCACTAGCCTCTGTCTCGAACATGCAAGTTTCGAGGTCAATGAGGTTGATGGAGACATAGCCACGATACTAAAAATTGATATGGATGGCATCCACAAGCTAGGCAAGCCTCCAACCGACCTATTGGAGGTTATCGGTGTTGTTGGTCTGGGGAGGGCCAATGCCAGTTAACCAGAGCGATGGTGGGCTACATGGGCAAAGGGAAAGGGCTTGCTTTAGTGCCGACTATTGCATTCCTTGCTTCATATTGAAGTCAATGATGTAGATGCAACGATAGCTGGTGAAGGCCTTAAGAATGGCTTGGTTGGCGGTGAAGTAGGTGAACTTGAGGTAGAGGCAGCTGTCATAGAAGTGCATCTCAAGAATGTCGGAGAAGGCGGAGTCGAGGGAGCAATCCTGTTGGGGGTGGACTTGGTAGTTCCGATAGAGATGACAAGTCAGTAACAAGGCAAAGCCGATTTTCAATGGGAGAGATGAACCTGCAAGGCAGCTCGAGATGACGTCTTTGGTGCACAGAAAATTCTGCAATGAGAACTACACCAGAGTAAGAGAACAATGGAGGTAGAGAAGACCGGAGGAGAGGAGGGTTTTTATTTTGCTTATCCTTTATTAAGGACCATTTCAGCCATTTCAAAAAAAAATTATTACATGGCACTTGAGTCCCAATTTGGATTAACTGACTACCTAACTATTTGGGTTAAACTGTAGGATTAAACTAAACATAAAGGGTGTAGGTATAGGTTTTATCTTATAATTTCTCTATCTATGATACTACTACCTGGATATTGGATATCGAAAGTTCAATTTATATCTATAATTTATTGCAGAAACTTCAAGTTAGTAGAGAATTTGAAAAGCTAAAGCGAACAATTTCTGAATGTTAGAGATGGAAGAGCTGTTCCAGTTCTAGCGATAGAAAAAGTTCAGCTTACTTTCAATTCAAATACCATTGTTTTAGATGACTGTCATTATTGTCCATCTTTTTTTATAAATATTATTTCATAAGCTTTTTAGCCAAGGATGGTTATAATTTTTTTATTAAGAAAAATTATCATGATATCATTATGAATGGTGTCACAATTATGCATAGAAAATTGAAATATGGCATTTACACATTATCACAATCTATTAGTGTAATATACACATCGAACAAACATCCTAAAATAGATAATGTCATGGATATCTATCTTTGGCATTGTAGGATCGGTCATATAAATAAGAATAGGATAAATAGGTTAACTAAAGAAAAAAATTTTAATATCAATGATTGTGAATCATTACCGATCTGTGAGTCTTATCTTCTCAAAAAGATGATCAAATCATCTTTTACTGAAAAGGATGAATCAGCCAGTGATGTTCTAAATCTAGTACATAGTGATGTATGTGGACTTATGAATATAGACACCAGAGAAGAATATTACTATTTCATTACATTTACTGATGATCTATCTAGGTATAGATACATCTACCTTATGAAGCACAAGTCCGAATCATTTAAAATATTCAAACGATTCCGTAATGAGATAAAAAAATAAACTAAAAAGAGTATTAAAACTCTTTGATCTGATCGAGGAGGTGAATACCTTTTTAATGAGTTTTTGATATATCTAGGAGAAAATGAGATTCTCTCACAATGGACCCCTCTTGAGACCCCATAATATAACAGAATATCTGAAAGGAGGAATCGAACTCTGTTAGACATAGTTCGATCTATGATAAGATTTGCGAGTGCCGATCTCTTTTTGGGATTATGCTCTTGAGACTGCTTGTCAAATTTTGAACAGAATTCCATGCAAATCAATCGTAAAAACACCATATAAAATATGGACTGGATGTAGGCCAATTCTCTCTTACCTTAGGGTTTGGAGGTGTCCGATTTATGTCAAACATTTGCAGACCGACAAGCTTGGATCATGATCCGATAAGTATTATTTTATAAGATACCCAAAAGAAATTAAAAGATATTATTTCTACCTTGCTGAAGAATAAAAGTTGTTCGTCAGTAATAAGACAGTCTTTTTAGAAAAAAAAAATTAGTGAAGGAACTGATTAAATTTGATGAAGTTTGATAGGCAGAAAACCAACACAGACCAATAAAAATATAGAATCAAATTTAATTAGATCAAATCTAGAGCCTATTGTTGAGACACCTTTAAGGAGATCCGATAGAATACCGCATCAGCCGGATAGATACTACGATTTCTTAATCCAGGATGATGATCCTATTAAACTCTATGAGAACAATGAAGATCCGATCACCTACATAGATGCCATGTAAGGGTTCGATTCTAAGAAATGGCTTGAGGCCATGAAATTCAAGATGGAGTCCATGAAGATTAATAGTGTATGAACAGTTGTTGATCCATCTGAAGAGATTAAATCCATAGGATGTAAATAGATATTTAAAAAAAAAGAGGTACAGATGAAAAGATGGAGACCTATAAATCCCGTTTGGTTGCTAAGAGATATCGTCAACATTATGGCATTGATTATGATGAGATATTTTTTTCTGTGGCAATGCTCAAGTCCATCTAGATTATGCTTTCGATAGCGGTACATTTTGATTATAAGATCTGACAAATGGATGTCAAAATTGCTTTTCTCAATGAAAAGCTGGAAGAAGAGGTATATATGATACAACCTAAAGGATTCTGATAAACACTTAATTTAAGTCATTTAAAGTAAAAAAATATATTTAATTTATTTTATTTATTAAGAATTTGATGCTTCTTTTTATGTTTTACAGAAAAAGTGATCGTCGATACAAAGAGTCCGATTCGTAGATCAAAAAGACTCAAGTTTGAAAAAAATTGGACTTAAAATAAAATTAAAATAAAAGAAGGATGCATATGGTATTATAGAAAATGAAGATACTATGCAAAGAATCTAAAAAAGATATTGGCGTTTTAAAACAAAAATTTTTTTTTGGTAATCAAAAAGAAACAAAAGCTTCCTGGGCGCACGGGCGAGCGTGTGAGCACGTGGGCGCGCAAGTGGGTGCAGACACAGGCGCGGCATTGCGAGCGGGCATGCACAGACGCGGCATCGCGGGGGCGCGGGTGCGGGCGCACGGCAGGCGGACGCGAACGAACAGATGCTCATTAAAGAAAAAAAATAATAATATTTTGAAATATTTTAAGAGGAAAGATTTGTATTTTCTTTATCTGTTTGTAATCTTTTAGTCCTTAGCATTTTTTTTAGTCCCACATCGGAAAATCATGTAAAACTCCTCCCTCCTAACATCTATAAAAAGGTTTTTGTACTTCCATTGGAGGGAGAGCCCAGAAATTCTTATAGAGCCTTGCATAGAGGAATAGAAAGGGACTACTTCATGAGCAGCTAAGCTAGAGTCCCGAAAGTGGAGAAGAAATTTTGTAACGACATAGAGATGGTTTATTGTTCTAAACTTTCTTGTATTTCTTTATATGCAATAAAGATTATACTTTTTATTTAAATCATCATGAGTTCTTTATTTGCTCTCTTTCATATGCTTTTATTTATGCTTTCTTGTTAGATTAATATTAGGAACAACTTTTACTTTCCGGAGACGCGCGGTGATCTACGGATACGGAGCGTGCCGAAAAAAAAAGAGTTATTTACCTAGTACTTTTCAGAGACACACCGTGATCTACGGGTACGGGGTGTGCCGAGAAAAGATAGGTATTTTTTCTAAGATTAATCGCATCTAAAAAAGAGATACAACTCTGCTAGTGCAAAATTAATTCAAAACTCCCGAGATCTTTATTTTCTAATTACATCAATTTTAAGATAATTTATTTTCTAAATCAAAACAATACTTCTGTCTTTTAATCTCAACTTAGCCCAAGGTCCCTGAGGATACGATCTCGACTCATCCTACCTACGTAGTGAGTAGAGTTATTTTTGGTGCTATCAATGACTACGCATCAAATTTAATTTTGATATGAAAAACGCAGGTTCCAATAGGAGACTTCAACTAAATGAACTTGAAGAGCTACGCAATGAAGCGTATGAGAGTGCCAGAATTTGTAAGGCTCGAACTAAAACGTACCACGATAAATTCATTACACGAAAAATATTCGAGCCCAATCAAAAAGTTTGGCTCTTCAATTCTAGGTTGCGTCTGTTTCCTGGACAACTTCGCTCACGTTGGGACGGACCTTTCATTGTAACTCAAGTATTTCCTCATGGAGCTATAGAACTCAAAAATTCTAAACAGAAAAATACCTTTAAAGTGAACGATCAGCGATTGAAACCTTTCATAGATGGAATTAGTGATGGAGAATTAATTGAATCTGTTGATTTAGTGGATCCAATACCGCCATAATACTCAATTCAGTCTGGCTGAAGACGTAAAACTTAGCACTTGTTGGGAGGCAACCCAACGATTTCATATTTTTTTTTACTTTACTGCAGCTACAGAAATTTAGAACAAGAGCCTATTAATCAATGAAGCTATCTTCAACTTCCAAAGTAAAATTATCCCAGGTGCACTCTCTCCTTTTATTTTCTTTGCTTTCCTACTCCATTAAAGATAATGTAGATTAAGTTGGGGGGGGGAAGGAAATGAAAATTAATCAAATCCTCGAGTATGGTCAGAAATACAGTTTTGTGTATCCGAATTTTATTTTGATTAAGAGTCAATTTGGCATCCTAATCAATGAATGATTAATGGTCAAGAGAATTTTAGAGATACTGAGGAATAAATTATTAAGAAAATTCAATAAATGGTAGGGTTTGGACTAGATCAAATTTTAGGAGTGATTCTACAACCCTCTACTTACTGATCTCAATAAAGAATCTGCTTCATGAGAGATTGGGTGGAAAGGTCGAGGTATGCAAAAATTCTCCTTAAAATATACTTTTTATAAATTTAAAAAAAAAATATTGGTTTCCTACTGAGTAATCGGGCTCCTTCGCCTAAGTAAGTGTTGTGGTTCACGTAAAAAGGTAGGCAATGTTAAAAAAAATAGTGGATAATAAGGGGACTAATTTGCAAGAAGATAATAAATCCCTCTCACATTAAGTTAGAAGATTTAAAGAGTAAAGTGGGGAGTTGGTGAAAGAAAAGCTCTTAAAATTTTTTTAGTTAATACTCAGCCACTAATTGGGCCAAATTGATAATCCAATGAAGTATCTCTTTAATGGTCTGACCAGATATCATCTATCTTTTGGGATGCCTAACCTAACTTTTTATTCAAGATCGAGTCAGTACACAATGCTGATATATCTATTTTACTCGAAGATGAACAAAATTCAAGTTGGGGGGTATGATAAACACTTAATTTAAGTCATTTAAAGTAAAAAATTATATTTAATTTATTTTATTTATTAAAAATTTGATGCTTCTTTTTATGTTTTATAGGAAAAGTGATCGCCGATGCAAAGAGTCCGATTCGTAGATCAAAAAGACTCAAGTTTGAAGAAAATTGGACTTAAAATAAAATTAAAATAAAAGAAGGATGCATACAGTATTATAAAAAATGAAGATACTATGTAAGAAATCTAAAAAGGATATTGGCGTTATTTTAAAGAAACAAAAATTTCTTTTTGGTAATCAAAAAGAAACAAAAGCTTCCTGGGCGCGCGGGCGAGCGCGTGAGTGCATGGGCGCGCGAGTGGGTGCGGACACAGGCGCAGCATCGCGAGCGGGCGTGCACAGATGCGACATCACGGGGGCACGGGTGCGGGCACGCGGCAAGCAGACGCGAACGAACAGATGCTCATTAAAGAAAAAAAATTAATATTTAGAAATATTTTAAGAGGAAAGATTTGTATTTTCTTTATCTGTTTGTGATCTTTTAGTCCTTAGCATTTTTTTAGTCCCACATCGAAAAATCATGTAAAACTCCTCCCTCCTAACACCTATAAAAAGACTTTTGTACTTCCATTGGAGGGAGAGCCCAGAAATTCTTCTAGAGTCTTGCATAGAGGAATAGAAAGGGACTACTTCATGAGCAGCTAATCTAGCAGTCTCGGGAGTGGAGAAAAAATTTTATAACGACACAGAGATGGTTTATTGTTATAAACTTTTTTGTATTTCTTTATATGCAATAAAGATTATACTTTTTATTTAAATCATCATGAGTTCTTTATTTGCTCTCTTTCATATACTTTTATTTATGCTTTCTTGTTAGATTAATATTAAAAATAATTTTTACTTTCTGAAGATGCGCCGTGATCTACGGGTACGGAGTGTGCCAAGGAAAGAAGAGTTGTTTACCTAGTACTTTTCAGAGACACGTCGTAATCTACGGGTACGGGGTGTGCCGAGGAAAGATAGGTATTTTTCCTAAAGTTAATCGCATCTAAAAAAGAGATACAACTCTGCTAGTGCAAAATTAATTCAAAACTCCTGAGATCTTTATTTTTTAATTACATCAATTTTAAGATAATTTATTTTTTAAATCAAAACAATGCTTCTGTCTTTTAATCTCAACTTAGCCCAAGGTCCCTGAGGATACGATCTCGACTCATCCTACCTACATAGTGAGTAGAGTTATTTTTGGTACTATCAACGACTACGCATCAGATTCACATCCACAGATGAATCAAAAGTGTATAAGCTTCAGAGATCCATTTATGGATTGAAGCAGGCATCTTGGAGTTGGAACATGCATTTTGATAAAGTGATCAAAACGTATGGCTTCGTTAGGAATGGAGAAGAACCATGTATTTATAAATGGACTAATGGTTCTGTAGTCATTTTTCTTGTACTGTATGTGGATGACATACTATTAATAGGGAATGACATTCCTGCTTTACAAAGTGTAAAGCTTTGACTATCTTCACAGTTCTCTATGAAGAATTTGAGAGAAGCATCCTACATCCTAGAGATGAAGATCTATAGAGATAGATCTAAAAAGCTGCTTGGATTGTTTCAATCTATGTATATAGATATCATGCTGAAACGGTTCAGTATGAAGAATTCTAAAAAAACTATCTTTCGATAGGCCATGAAATTACTCTTTCTAAGAACGATTGTCCGATAACTCCTCAAGAGAGAAAGTGTATGAGTAGATTCCCATATGCTTCGATAGTGGGATCTATTATGTACGCCATGACATATATGAAGCCAACATGGCACACTCACTAGGAGTAGTGAGTAGGTACCAGTCTGATCTAGAAGAGAATCATTAGAAGGTTGTAAAGATAATCCTTAAGTATTTAAGAAATATTAAGGATCAATGACTTATCTATGGAGACACTGACTTGAAACTTGTGAGATATACTGATTCTAACTTTCAGTCCGATCATGATGATAGTAAGAACGTATCAGGTTATGTATTTATCCTAAATGGAGGAGCAATCTGTTGAAAAAATTTCAAGAAGCACACCGTAACTGACTTAACTTGCGAGGCGGAATATATTGTAGCATCCGATACTACAAAAGAAGCTATCTGATTGTGGAAGTTCATCAACGAGCTTGGAGTGGCATTCTCTCTTAATGGTCTTGTTCTGCTGTACTGCGACAGTACTGAAGCCATAACTCAAGCGAAAGAACCGAAGTCCCATCAGTGCACCAAGCATATTCTACGCTGCTACCATCTGATCCGAAAGATCGTAGATCGAGGTGACATCGAGCTTCAGAAGATCAACGAAAAGAAAAATTTGGCCGATCTATTTACTAAAGCCCTCAAAATTAAAAAGTTTGATGAACACAAATGGAAGACGGATATTAGATACTATACTGATTGACTTTAGTCCAAGTAGGAGTTGTTAGAAAATATATCATAAAGCCAATCATTTAACGATTATGTTCTTTATAATTTATATATAAATTATGAATTAATAAAAATTATTTGATATTTTTCATCGCAAGGTGAACATCTTCTTTATCTGAACTTATATGTTGTGATGAAGTCCTTAGAACTACATAACAATTAATAAAGAAAGATTTATCAAATAGTTCTTAAACATGTTCGCGATCAAATGATACGTCATTCAAAGACGATAATGTTTATCGAATACAGGTCATTGTGTGCCATATAGATTGATTGTCTTTGTAACCAAGGAGTATGGAGATACTGGTATAACATACAAATGAGATGTAGGGGTATATCGTCACTGAACAAGTGACTCACCTGTGGAGCACTCTACTGTCAAGAGCAGCTCGCGAAGCATATGGACATAAGTGTCCCTCAGACTTGAGATCGTCATAATGACTTGCAAGTAACTCACTGTACTTTGGTGTTGAACTATCTGCATTTCTAATACAGTGACAGAAGGTTACTAGGTACAGTCAAGTACTTACAAAGTCTGTGTGTGGACCAAGATGGGATTGACCCCTCCATATTATAGGAGATAGGACATCACTGTATTTCAATTTAGTAAAATCTGGACTCGGATAATCCATGTGATGGATTTGAAAGATTGGAATACAATGTGGATGACTCATTCAAGGTTGACAATGAAACCCTATGTCATCCTCGAGCATTCGTGATCAAAGGGATGAATTATGTGGTAACCATATGCGTAGATTCTTGAATATCGCCTTGCATATATTCGACCTATTCGGACATCGGGAATCATTGCTAAATGACAACTTCGATTAGTATAAAAAATAGTTCCTATGCTACCATCTTAGTGTTCGAACCTATAGAGTCACACACAAGTTAGATAATGTAGAAAAAAATTAATCCAAATCTATGAGTTTAATTTGAAAGTACTTGACTTGATTGAATAAATAGATTAACTTAACTGAAAATTAAGTTAAGCATCATATGGAATTAAATAAGTTGACTATATCTAGCTAACACTAGATATAAGGTTCAGATTTAATTCGGAGATGATATTAATCTGATCAATGATCTAAGAGATTTATGAGAGATTGAATTCAAGGGCTAATTAATTTCAAATTAGATCTAATTTAATTAGGCTTGAATTGGGTTAAAAATCTAAATTAGATTTAGACCAAAATCTTAATTAGATTAGGATTGACAGGCTCTTCGAATCAGATTCGAATCGGATCCAATTTGAGTCAAATCTGATGTCATTTGATTTAGAACTAAAGAGTCTCATATACCTAAGACTCTCTCTCATGAGAGCTGACTAAAAAGGAGAGGAGGCACCATATTATTTTGCCCCATAAGTATGCGCACAGTGAAAGTTTCATGCATGAAGAGAGGAGGTGTTCTTTCTTTCTTACATCTCCTTTCTTAAGTGGGATTCCTTTTTGGACAAGGGTTTGAATCCTAACCAACTTAGAACATTGATTAATTTTGAGATGCCACATCTATTTAAGAGGGGACCACTTATCAACCGGAGGTTAGAAGTTTTTATGCAACAAACAAATTAATCATCGGTAGAGAGTTTTGTGCGACAACAAAAGGAAGCCGATCCCTTCTTTCTAGCGTGTAGGATTTCTTAGCACCTTGGTTGAAGGCATGAGGATCCAATCTTAGGCATCCCTAAGGAGAGAAAATCAGATCTCCTCCCTCCTCTTGCTTCACTTCTAAAGATTGATGCGCAGGGCTTCATCCCGCTTCCCTAGGAGCTTGGCATGCATGCGAAATAGAGGGCCTATGCTTTCAGGCCTCGCGAGGCATCGGATTCAAACAATCTCTGGGGATTTGATCCCTATTCAGCTACATATCAAGTAAATATAAAGAGTTATACTACTGCTAGATTAGATAAATTTTAAAATACACCCTGCCTATCCGATCAAATCGGATATTTTTTCTTCACCCGAGGGTGAGGCATCCCTCTTTTTCTTCGATGCAATAGCTATTGCAGCCAAGGAAGAGAGCGAGGAGCATGCTGAATTGCTCGAACATGTTGGAGGCAAGGTGGATCGGCTCGAACCCGGCCCAGGTCATTTGTCCATGCCACTGGCACAGCATCTCATGCCGCTTTGTTCGTTTTATGCCCTCGCAGGGCACCATATTGTAGATCTGGCAACCAAGATACACTTCCGACATCATCAGATCTTTCGGTCTCATGCTGGCACCAATGGCTGCCTCCACTACCTAATAATTTCTCCTGTAGCAATGGTGCCACCACCCTCCAAAGAGTCGAACATGGTAGAGTACTAGTGCAATGCCTCCATGAACCACTCCAGGAATGAGCCAGCATTGTAGTTCGCCTCCTGCCTGTCCACCATAACAATCCTCGATCGGACCGCTCGGATCATGCCCAGAACCTTCTCCAGTGCCCCTAATCGAGTGAGAAGTCAGTGGAGCTCGAGCACTAAGTTCACTGCCATCACTTCCGGCTCCTTGTCTATGCCAGCATTGCTGTTGCCATGGTCACTATCCTCCACCTCGAACATGCAAGTTTCGAGGTCGATGAGGCTGCTAGCGACATAGCCACGATACTGAAAATTGATATAGATGGTGTCCGCAAGCTGGGCAAGCCTCCAACCAACCTGCTGGAGGGCATCGGTGTTGTCAGTCTGGGGAGGGCTGATGCCAATGAACCGAAGCGACGACGAGCTGTCGGGGTGAAGGGCAAGGGCTTGCATCAATGTTGACTATTGCAGTCCTTGCTTCATGCTGAAGTCAATGATGTGGATGCGATGGTAGCCGACGAAGGCCTCGAGAATGGCTTGGTTGGCGGTGAAGAAGGTGAACTTGAGGCAGGGGCAGCTCTCGTAGAAGTGCATCTCAAGAATATCAGAGAAGCTGGAGTCAAGGGAGCAACCCTGTTGGGGGTGGACTTGGTAGTTTCGATAGAGATGACGAGTCAGTAACAGAGAAGGCAAAGCCAATTTTCAACGGGAGGGATAAATCTGTAAGTAGCTGGGGATGATGTCTTTGGCATACAGAAAAGCCTGCAATGAGAACTACAGCAGAGTAAGAGAACAATGGAGGTAGAGAAGACTGGAGGAGAGAAGGGTTTTTATTTTGCTCATCCTTTATTAAGGGCCATTTCGGTTATTTCAGAAAAAATTTATTAGGTGGCACTTGAGTCCCAATTAGGATTAACAGACTGCCTAACTATTTGGGTTAAACTAAACATAAAGGGTGTAGGTGTAGGTTTTTAAAACTATTGGCTTTAAGTGTAATTTCGACTTAATCTCAGATGAATTTTGTTAATTTATCAAATTTGAATAGACTTGTGAGTTTTCAAATCGAGTATCCTACTATTCGACTTTGACTCAAAAATTATTCAAGCTACTCAAACTCGACTTGATCTCGATAATAACTGAATCGAGTTGAACTTGGACATGAGTCGAACTCAAAGTAGCTCACAAGCAATTTAATTTATTTATAGCCCCTATTTCTTATTATATATTTTGTTAAGATGATAACCATAGGATGCACCTTGCCTCTTTTTTCTAAAGCCGTTGGTTGTGTGTATTACAAGCATTGACAATTAGCTTGCTCGGGTAGAGTGGTGCAATAGGTGACAGAGAAAGTTAGGACTGAAGACAACTACTTAAAAATTGAGGCTATTTTCCTTCTTAATTTGATTTCATTCATAGTCTTGATGGCTTAGGATGGTATATATATAATTTTGATCTGAATTCAAGTATGTCAAATACACCTACAAACTTTTCTTTGCATCATTGGATTTGAATAGCTGTATTAGAAATAGAAGTCTATAATAAAGAACCACACCAATTATTCAAATGCAAATATAGAAATTCAGTCATAATTTGATACGGCCTTCAACAAAATTTTATAGGAAATATGGCTAGAACATTTGCTTGTTAAAGTTTTCACCCATAAATCTATTGGCTTTTGCGAAGCTTGGCATGATCTAACCGGTCATAGAACCTACTGGCTACATCAAATTTAATTAGAGATTAATATTTGTAGATGGAATTATCACATATGATGATCTATACTTGGAGATGGGATTACAATAATCATAGAAGAATCAATATTAGTCAAAATGGAAAATCGTTAAAGATGTAATAATGGGGACCAAATTTTTGACAAGAGAGCAAGATTTGATCAAGAGATGGAAAAAAAATTTCTTAATCCACCCAACTCAAATCTCCTAAGAAAATTTAAGAAAATTTTAAAAATTTTGATGAAGTATTATCTAGATCTTTTTTTTAATTAATACATAATCTTTATTTATACTAATAAGACCTGCCCAAATACAATTCAAGTCAGATTCCCTTTCTAATTCAAATAGGATAGTTTTTTTTTTCAAAATAAATGTGACTAATGAAAATAAATATCAAAAATCTATTTTATTGTCTGCTATACAGATTTTGACTACTATATCAATTTTATCTTCATCGTCTACTTTTTCTCAGATTAAGAGATATATCTGATTGAAGCCTTTCCCAAACAACAGGATTTTGATTTGATTGGCTAATTTCAAGATCCATAATCTTTCAAAGTCTAACACGATATTTGACTTCTCAATGTTTAGTTTGTAAAGTATGTGTTATCCTAAATATATGGTATTACTATCAGAAACCCAACCATTCACGATCAATGCTCAATTCACTGGACTAATGGGGCATTTGGGGATTGGTGTGGTACATAAGGAGCAGCAAATATCAATTGGGCCTGGAGTGTTAGTTAGCCAATTATCAATTTCTACACAAGATCATTGTCTATGCAGTGACATAATGGTGATCTCAACAATAATGATTCATAACATGTAATGTGGGTGTAAAGATTTACACAAGTTCACGTAAAACTGTTTTTTATCCAAAAACCTTATAATATCCACTAGAATATCATCAAGTATTCCCTTTCTTCGCAAATATTTCAATAAAAGAATTGGTTTTTCTTCTTTCAAAGAAATTCTTGAATTGTTCTTAAGATACTCGTGCTAAGCTCGTTTCCATCACTCTTATCACCTAGTCATAGGGCAAACAATTTATAATATTTTTTTTCTTAATTTGACCATGCACTAGGGTTTTATCTACATTGTAGTATTCAGTGTACGCATTTCTCCTTATCCATTAATGGAGTTTCAATTTTAATAATTCTCTCACTTTTGATATCCTTGTAAAAATAATATTTTTAGATATATATATATATATATATATATATATATATATATATATATATATATATGATAGCTCTCTGATCTGTCTACTGTTAACAGATTGGTATTGCTTAGAAATAATATTTCACTTATAATCCTATAAGTGAATAACCTACTTAACTCAGTGGTTAGAGTATTGCTTTCATACGGCGGGAGTCATTGGTTCAAATCCAATATATATATATATATATATATATATATATATATATATAATATATATATATATATATATTTCAAAAAATACAACACACCTGGGTATTTAACAGGGAGCTTTAATGCACGACTCTGAACCCATCAATCTAGATATTTTATATTCAATTTGATAAACTCTATTCATTTATGACAAAGTGAAAGTGGTGCGTATTTACTCTAGTATCAGTGTGTTTGTATCAAGATTCATGGACCGTAGACAAGAAATTTGGCCTTATTCTTTACCGGTTTACCTTTACTGGAGACAATAATCTTTCTAAACCGATATATGTAAACTTCTGTGAAAAAGTGTTCTTTGGGAAAAATTTCTTAATAGTTTTAGCCAATCTCGGCATCCCAGAAAACCAAAAATATCAGTTTTATGAGAGATCTAAACATTTTTTTTTTCCAAAATACACTTTCCCAAGTCTCAATCATCAGGATATTGATGGATTTTGCCACCATTGCTTCCCAATCCGACCAAAATTTTCCAAATTACCAGTGGGTCATGTATGCCCCACTTTCTCCTGCTCTCTTGCTCCTTTCTCTCTAAATTTTGAGATCCTTTTCAATGAGTTCTTATGTGTTGTATATTGAATTGCATGAGGAAGACTTTTGACGTTATTACACAGATTTTTCTTCCTCCCATGTAATCCCCAAAAATAGTTGATAAGTCATAAACAAAACAGTTTTTTTTTTTTTTTAATCCAGAAAATTCAGACTTTTTGATGGCTTTTATGGTGTATGAACATAATTTCTTGTGAATATCTAACCAGAACAGGACGAGCCATTGCAATCTAGGAATTTTTCTAGACATATAAATCCAATGTTTGTTTTTCTTTTATTTTCTCTTCTTTACTAAGTCTACTGGAACAGTAAGATCATAAAAAATTATGATAATAATTTAGAGAAAGATCCAATATCACAAATAAGAGGTTCATCCGTCCAATTTTTCCTGATAAACTGCTGCAAATGAACCCATTCTATGGAAGCAAAATTGCAACAGTTGACATTGCTTACCATTTACATAGTCCTGAATAAATTAAGAATTTTAGGGATATAAATATTAAATAATGGATATTCCAATGATGGTCACCTGAGCATTGACCTTCCCAGTGTGTACGCCCACATGGATGTCACCACATATTTCCAATAATATATACCTTACAATTTGCTTCTCACATTAGTATTTATCCAATTTTTGGCGTTTCCAATTTTTTTTAAAAAAATAAATAAAATCTCTAGAACATTTTCTCGTGGATCACATGATTAGAATTGAGTACATACTAGACATCGCTTGTATGCTTGACGACTATAATTAATCGATCTCACCAATTTTTTATCTTAGGATAGAGTCAGAAAATAGCAAGATAAAGATTTCTATAGATTTACCAGAGAGGACCTGCTGGTCAGCCATCATTCTGGAAAAAATCAGTGAGAAAGTTCACTATCGCAAAAAAAGGCTAGCAACACATTGAAAAGCTTGCCTTCATTAGAGCACTTCTGATAACAAGTTCACATCTAAAATTCCAAGCTAAGCCATTTGTTGTAATAGACACAAGTCTTTGGTGAGATAATTCCATCTGGCGTGCATTCACCTATCCGAGGGCAAACTCCACAGGGAATTGATGATAAGGCACCTATCTTCGGACCTTCTCTACCTTTCAAGCTCTTGTAACAAATCTTTCCGGATGGAACTTTAGAAAAATCTCCTATCCCAGTACTCTTCAATTCCTCAATCTCCTTGTCCAGAACCATCGCATTAACAATTTCCACAATCTGCTGCATGGTACATTCAACTTTGAATACACGCGATTCTTGGATGGATTTGTATATAGCTTCCATAGTGGCAATCTGGAGTCTTTCAATATGCTTCAAACACTGCTCTCTTAGAATCCTAATGAATTCTATATCAAGACTTCCATCTGAATACCATGAACCACCCGAGATTTCTTTTGATGGTTCGAACTCCATAGCCATGTAAATTTTTCTTGCCTTGTTGTGAATGTTAACAACATCTTTTATAAGATTTTTGTTTTGGAGAGACTTGAGGGTTTTGGTGACAACAGTGGTTTGAAGACCTGTCTCTCTTTTCATGTCAGCTGTCCATATTCCAATGTTTTGCTTGCTCCTAATCAACTCATAGAGGATACGCTCGGTTTCAGACAGCGCAGGAAGTTTTGGCTTTGAGTCAGGATGTGGTCGCTTTTGGGGTAACATTGAAGAAGCACTCATGGCTGCTGCTGCTCATAGATTCACCACAAAAGCAGAATAAGTAAAATAAGTAAACTAAAATGATGCAAAATATTACCACAATGTCTTTTTGCTGTTTATTGCCCTTTCAACATGCACAAGTGTATAATGCAAAATAAGACTTTGCAATCAAAGAAATCTAATAAATTCGCCAAACATTATGTTCTTCTAGAGCAAAACCTTCTTTTTTTTCTCAAACTGAACGAAAGTTAAAAGGATATTTCAGGTGCAGGCATATTTAGCCTTCATAAAAGAAAATAATCCTTTAAATGTCAATATTTTTAAACATCAGAAATCGATACTCCCAGAAACTCCAAACAAGCAAGCTTCACTATAAGTGGACCCTATTTAATACTTGGATATTTGTGCGCACGCGCGCACACACACACACACAAAAAGCCAGCATAAAGCCTGGATGAAAAGTGTCCGGGACTGAAAACTATGTCAAACTATTTCTAAATCAAGTTATGGAAGAAATCGTTAGAAGATAACAGCTTAAAACTTAGAAATGTAAAAATGAAAAAATGACCATGCAATGCAAATCTATGAAAATATATGAATTTAGATGAAGCCATGGTCAAGATATAGACCTAATTACACTTGTGATATTTTAACTACCTAACTAAAGAGCCAACACACCAAGGATTTGGGTTAAAAATTTAGATTCAGTCCCCTTAAAGGTCCAAGTTTGGATGGGAGGTACCCAAACCTGACTTGATCTGATCAGACCCAAACTTGATATTGTTCTGTAAAAGTGAGCAAACATTGCCTCTTTTCAAAAAGACAAATAAGCACAAAAAGAGACCTAAGCCAGCGCAGGATTACTAAGCATAGGTGTATGGTACAAGGCAAATTTACCTCCTATATTGGTTATTTTTTGCTGCCTGTAACAAAAGAAAAATTGAACCAAAAAATGAAAGAGAAGTTGGGATCATAATCAGGCAGTGTGGCACAAAAGAGGCAAAAGCCTTTTGGCTAGTGGGAGTGGGAGTGGGGAAGCGAGAGGGAGACATACCAGGCAAGCTTAGATAAAGAAATGGGGAGGAAGAAGTACTCAGAAGGTATCAACACAATCAAATATAGCACCATGGAAAACCTGACACAGTACAGATTCAAAAATAAAATATATAGAGGTGGAGATGAATAGAAAATTGGGAAAAAAATTTCAAGTCACGTGAATACATTTTTTTCCTTGACTATTACAAAACATGATTTGTCCATTGCATGTTTATCCCAAGGCCAACAATATGTTTTGATGACTTGATTTCTATGTTCTCATGACCTAAAGTGAATCAAGGACAAAATCCAAATCCAACCTATTCATATTTTTTTGGTTCAACATACGTGATCCAAATCTTACCCAAATAGAAATGAAACAACTTTGGTCGAATAAGTGGCTTTACTGAGTCAGGGAAAGATAGGATATGGATCAGATATCCATAGTCAATTTCGTTTTGTGGATGTAATCATACCAATTGATGTCAACAAATACAAAAATTTATATCCATTGTTACTTGCAAATGGATATGGATACTAATATCTATACTCAATCCACACATACATGAAAAGTTGGTGAGGAGCTTAATGGTTTAATTATCCTCAACATGGTCTGGTATTGGATCCAACAACTATAGATGCAATGAAGCAATGAAAAAATATCGACATCTTCAATTGACAATATCTCAATGTTGGATCTATGTAGTAACAGCAGCCAATATATGTGACATGTGTTGCCCTAATATGAAAAAAATATTCTTCCTCTGTGGGAGCTAAAGTGTATGTGGTCATTGGATGGCTACTTTGTTAGCCCTCTCTTATGTGCCACGGCCGACCTGGATATTATCAAAAGAAACAGAAGATATGTAACTTCTTTTTTTTTTCAAGGAAAAAGATCAGGCAAGCCTAATCACTAGAATATACAACTTTCAGGCAGATTGGCATGCGGAGAGTAAATTTGGTGCTATCATCCACATCAATAGAACTGGGATTAAATCACTCTTTGTCAATGGTTTCTGACTGCATGATTGTGAGATACAAAATTTTTGTCCTATGGATGCAATTTGGTTCAGCTCCAAGTACCACACCTGATACCAAGGTTACCTTAGAATCTATCTAAAAAATTTTCTTGCACATTAAAAATATCCAACAACATCCACATTCAGGTACCAGCATGCAAAAACATAACATAAAGATAATATACAGTGTTGTTTAACTGCAGACTAACAAAGGATTCAATGCCCCATAAATGCAAAACATCACGTGACCGAATAGAAAAAATTGACTATAAAACACTGCATGAGTGAAGGGAACACACTGTAAATTTACTCGCATGGGCAGCATTGCATACTTGCATTTTCAAATTTTCTGGTAATATCCACTTTGGGCAATAACTAGGAATAAGCTAATACTAGAAGAAAGATAGAACAATATCTTTCGACTCAACAATTGCAAGAATTAGAACCAAGTTATCTTTTTCCCATTTGGGTTTTTTTTTTTTTTGGGGAATAGAGGACAAGGGAGTAAGACAGGCAAGAAGGGACGACGGGGACCTCTAAATCAGACCTTTGAACATCTTGTTTTCATGCGGATATCTTGGTCAAGAGCACCAAACTACAAAAGCACATTTCTATGAGAATAATATAGAGTGCCGCTAGAGTTGAAACTTACTTACTTGAGCGTGAAATTTCTGTAACGATATTCTTCCAGGGCGATCCCTTATCTATTCACAAAAAAAAAAAAAAAAAAAAAATGTCCTTCCCGGCGAGTGAGAGGGGAGGACTTGTGTCGATATGCGTCAGCAGATAGGGGGATCTCAGATTTGGGGAAGGATCAGGGAGAACGAGAGAGATGGGGGATTAGGGATGTTGAATGAGAGAGAGGGGAGAGCGGGGAGGGAAGCGGAGAGAGAGGTCGCCGGGATAGGAGTCGGAGTGGGCGGGAGGGGGTTGGGAGAGGAGGGGGAGGGAGGGAAAGGAAGTGGATGGAGAGAGGGAGGAGGATGCGAACGCCCGAAAGAGTGGAGAGCGGGGGGGCCAGATCGTCGCCTACGACAACGACTCCTTCCTCGACGACCCACTCTTCTCCTTCTCTAAAGGCCATGCTAACCCCTGCCGACGACGTGCAGCCCGATTTCCCATCTCTCTCGGAGAAGAACAGAGAAAAAAGAAAAAAAAAAAACAGAGGAAGAAAGAAGAGAAGGAGGAGTTTATTACCTATGTTCGGTGAGGAATCAACGGGACGGGGTTTTGGAGCAGAGCAACGGGACGGGGTTTTGGAGCAGAGCAGAGTGGCGAGAGGGTTAAACAACCTTTATAAAGCAGAGTGGCAAGGCGGATCCTAGAGTTTGCCTCCCTTAGGATCTGTTTTCCTAGCCGGAAACAAAGAAAAGGAAGACTCCCCAACCTGAGATCCCGCCTCCGCCACGGCTCCAACCTGAGATGGCGGGAGGGGGTTGGGAGAGGAGGGGGAGGGAGGGAAAGGAAGTGGATGGAGAGAGGGAGGAGGACGCGAACGCCCGGAAGAGGAGTGCGAACGTCTTGAAGGTGGGCGACCGAAACCGAGCGATTCGGGATGTGAAGTAACTAGGGAGGGCTGAAGGGGTGTAGATGGGGCGGTGGGGTTAAGCGGATGGATACGGGCTATGATGAATCAACGTCTACGATTGATCATATTTTTAGAAAAAAAAAATGCGGCTACAATTGATCATAATTTTAGAAAAAAAAAAAAATACGTGGTTTAACTTGTTAAAACTGGTTTAGGCTTTGCCTAAAATAATGATTTAAAGTATAAATTTTTATATATTATTTTTTTTATTTTCTTCAATATCTAATTGTTATGTATCTTTCTTAAATTCATAAATTTTATTTTTTTTTAAAATAAATAAATTTATTTGTACTTAAAAAATTTTGTTCTCACACATAATGTATGCTCACAAATACTTAGTATAAAGCATAAATTATGAAAATCATACACATAATGAATGCTCACAAATATTTAGTACATGAACATAAATTATGAAAATCAGATCTTAATTACAAATTATATTTTTTATCTAAACAATGTAGCATTTCTATCCTCGTAATTAGATAAATTCTTAGAAAGAGGAACAATCCCACTTTCTAGATTCGGCTCTAGAAAAAATCATAACCATTGTGTAAACTTCTCTATTCGGCCCCTCCAAGCCTCCCACTTGATTGAGACTCAAGAGAATGAATCTAAGCTTCTCTATTTGGTCGCTTTGAGCGTCCCACATGATTAAGACTTCTGAGAATGAAAAAAATAAAGAAAAAATCATAGAAAAAATTTCTTTTGCCTTTGAGAAGAAATAATTTAATGATGCTTCACAAATGACTGTTTGGCTGAAAAGATGGAATAGATGGATTAAGAAACTTTTATTACAACTTAACCCTAGAATGCAGTCTAAAGACATCTATCATTTGCTGTAAATAGAGGGATAGATGAAGGCAAAACATAATATTTGTTGGCTATATTGTCTCTTTTAAGCCATCTTTTTCTTATTTGAGTATTGCTATATGGATCTTATTAGAGTTCGAGATGGATCGAATATCGAAAAAAGTCCATCTAACAGCCATCCCTAAGCTTATTACAACATTAGATGCATGATTAGCTCATTGCATTTTCAAGCCAATATGTTGTATTTTAACATGATTCTTTTTGGACTTTTTAGATTGATTTTAAGAATTTATATCCAAATATATAAAATATCTAGATTTATTATATCCAGGTGAAAAAAAATCAAAAGATTAAAAAAAAGTTGGTTGTATCAACTGGATGACACTAATTTATCAGAAAAAAATTTTTTTTTTTGAGTTTTTAAGATTAATTTTAGGATTCTATACTTAAATTTATTATATTTAATTCAAAAAAATTTCAAAGATCAACAAAAAAAAAAGTTAAAAGTTTCGATTGTATGAAATTATAATATATATATATATATATTTAATTTAAAAAATTGATAATTAAAAAATAAGATTAAAATTATGGACTATATTTGGTTATTGATTTTAAGATTTAATATTTAATATTTAAATATTAAATATTTAAAATTATAACTTATTTTTTCAATCATTTTGATTCATATTTTATTATGGAACTCAATTCAGTAATACTCTAATAAAATATTTTGATATTCATATTTTCAGTTTAGATGAAAAGGTTATGGTAGATAAAGATCAGCATGAACGTAAGTTTATCGGCTAATGAAAATACTACATGTTATATTGTATAAAAAAATTATATATTGAAAAAATATTTTAAATTTTTACTTTGATTCAAGTTAAATCCGACTACGGAGCGCAAGTTACACACTCGTAACTAGGCCACGGAGTATCTACCTTATCGATACTAAAATCAGTCATTTTTATTCTTATAGAAGCTTCGCAATTTTTTTTTTAATCTAGCCATATATATTGTTGTCTTAGTAGTGGCAACTCCTAAGCAATTAGGTTTACAAACTGAAGGACAGGTATGAAAAATCGAAATGCTAAAGAGGCATCATTTAAAATCACTTTGAAAATTTGCTGAAATAATGCATTCATAAGCTGCTAGGGTTAAGATGTGCAAGATAAGTAACATAATGCTGACAATTTATTGTTATGAGTTGCTTTGCATATTCTACTCATCAAGTAAACATAAACAAAATCATGCTTTATCTTTGACAAACAAGTTTTATTTCCACTACAAGGGCATGTAAATTTCGAGGGACAGAGAAAGAAACCTCACAATAATGATGATTTACTGCATAAAACAAAAATCATGTGTAGGTTTGGATATATCAAAGAGAAAACTGCTGCTTACTACACTTAGTTTTGGCCAATTTCTTCCTTCCCTTCTCAACCTTGGGGAACCTTGTCTTGCAAGCCTCCCTTTTCTCTTCTTTCACTTTCCCTAGCAGCCCTCTTCTCAATAAGACCCATCTTGATCAAAAAACTCAACAAAATATTTGTGTAATAACTATCCTCTGCAAGAACTATTCTCAGTGGAAGAGACAACCTCAACTAAGTCTCATGTCGGGTTGGCTTAATTAAATGATACAACCATCAAACAAGAAAAGAAAAAGAGGAGACAAACTCATTTAAGCAGCTAGAAATATCATGTGATGAATCTAAAGCTGCAATAGATTAAACTATGCTGTGAAAAATTTTTTATTTACCGAGCACACAAATATTAAGCTATATCGTGAGTCCTCGTTTTGAGAACTATCAGCATGAATTAGAATTCAAGGTGCATCTTTTAATAGATTCATGATTTGAGACTTTCATAATACTAGAAGATGGGATACACTGATGTAAACCTTAGTACTTTCATAATATTACAAGATCGAATTATAAAATATTGCTTGCAGGTTCTTTGTGATGGATTAAATGACTAATAATATCAATGCAAGTCTAACAAAACAAGGAGAAAAATATAAATAAGGCTACAAAAATCCTACAATCATAGAATTGCAAGCAAACAAATTCGACAATAGTATCTACTTCATAAGAGTACCTGTAAAAACCTTATAGATATGAAAATGTTAGATTATCTTGCTAGTAAATTCTATTGGTGGTTATATTAGAGACTTAGGCTAGAATCTTACCTTCATTAGGATTGAAGGCATGTGAATGTAGTTCTACCCACTATTATAGAGCTCTTTGCTTAACACCCCCACCATCACCAAAACAAAAATAGATATAGAGGTATACATATGACACATATATGATATTTCTCAACTTTTTGGGGGGCTTTATAGCCTTTTGTGTTTTGTTAATTGTAGTTTTCCATTTATGATGTTAATGAAGTGGGTGAGTTTTATCTTATCTATGTCAAAAAAAAAAAATAAAAAAAAATGATGTGCATGTGAGTAACCGGTTGACCGCAGAAAACTAATATAAAGTAATATCTCACTATATAACAATTTATATATCCTCTAGGGTTTGTTTTCATGTTTAGTCCTTATGGACCCAATTAGGTGAGCTTTACTAATTCGCAAGTGCTTGAACACTATATGTACATGAGATGAATCTACTATTCCCACCGAGCATTGATCAATGGTGCCTGGTAGTGCGTAATTTATCTTGAGGGTCTCTTTTAAGAACATGAATTAGAGTTTAACTTAGAGATTGGAACCCTAACTTTTTTTTTCTAATGATATAAAACAAAGAATGATTTTCAAAAAAAAAAAAAAAAACAAGAATACAAGATGGATGAAGATTTTTTTTTTTTGATAAGGTGGAGTACTCATATAACATAAGTACAAATATAATCAATAAGATTAGAAAATAGAATGTCCCAAAAGGGGCAAGGCAGAATGACAGGAACCGTTCTTAAAGCTTCTCCAGAGTGCTCGATTACGAATCTGACAATCTAATCCACTGTATTGTTCCTCTCTCAATAGACATGTCTGACGTCTACAGAGGTGCAACCCTCCAACAGCCGTTCTTAAAGCTTCTCCAGAGTGCTCGATTACGAATCTGACAATCTAATCCACTGTATTGTTCCTCTCTCAGTAGACATGTCTGACGTCTACAGAGGCGCAACCCTCCAACAGCTTTCTGATGTCGGAAATAAGTAGGTGCTCCAAGACGGACCCCGCTACCCCCACGACCAGCTCACCACCATAGTAGAGTCCCCGTCAAACAATAGGCTTACCAGTCCGAACCTCTAACCACACGTACTTATTGCCCTCCCAGATAGCCCACAGCTCCACACTAGGAATAATAGGCTCGAAGAGATGGATCCCACCAGCAACAATGAGCCCAAAGTGAGAACTCCAAATCACAAAGCAAGTACCGCCATAGCTAGCAATCATGCTACCGTTGAAGTTGACCTAGAGCCAGGTTGGGGGTGGGAGCTTTCAAGTGATAACGACCTTATAAGGTGTTGCGGAGCAAAGAGGGAGTCCAAAATATCCTGAGTCAAGAAGGTCGAACCAAAGGTAACATGGTCAATGATCTCTGTGGACTAGATAATAGCCTGCTCCAACATAAATATCAGTGACTGCCATCTAGCCTCAAGCACACCACTATTTCAAACTAGCCAAATATGATAGGTGATATAGACCACCCTAATGCCCAAAAATCTAAAGGCCCCTGCCCATGTGTTCTATTGCAAGGCCTCCACAAAAGTCTGTATTGACCCACCAAATTGGAACACTGCTGGAAGGAAAATGGCACATCTCCAAACATGAGCAGCTTTATGGGATAGAAAGAGGGCATGTTCAATTATCTTGTTGACCAGACCACACACAGAATAAAAGGGTGGAATGTCCATCCCCTGAGCTCTCAGAAAGGCTCTGATGGGAAGGTGACTCGTAGAGACCTTTCAAAGGAAAAGGCTAACTCTTGGGTGAATCCTAAGCCTCCAAATCTATACACCATCAAGCCTCCTCGATGGCTCTCTCTTATAAAGATCATATAGCTCCCTAGCCACCACCCGAGAGGTGCATGGGTCCTCCAAACCCCAATATCCAGACCACCATGAACAAGAATAGCCAGGGAAAGTATCCTCTAAGCCAACTGGTCATCAAAGTAGCGGGCCACCCACTTCCTATCCCAACCTCTCTCTCTTGCCTGAAGTAAATCCTAAACCCATCTTGACTCCCCTACCTCCATGCGGATGAATGTCAACCAGTGGCACAAAGATAGGTCAGCCACCTAGCTATCCCTAATGATGTCCATGGATTGCCCATCACTTATCACCAAGTGGTCAAAGCCAGAACCTTTGGGGCATGAAAGCAGATCTCCTTCTATATGAAGGAGCAATGCTGAGTGACATGAATGTCCTCGTCGATGGTCCAAGCACCATACCTCGCTTGCATCATGGCACTCAAGACACTAACAAGCTGAAAAAAAAATCTAATAGCATGTCAAGCTATTAGGGCATCTCACGCACCTCCAAGGACTGAATGCCGAGTCCCCCTTCGCTAATTGGTGGACAGATAACCTTCCACACCAGGAGGTGCACCCTACACCTGCCAAGGTGTGAGCCCCAAAGAAAGTTCTTGAATAGCCACTCTAGCTTCTAAAGGGAAGCCTTCAGGACAATGGTGTTAGACAAGAGATATATCGGGATAGAGCTGAGGACAAACCTGATCAACATCATCCTAGCCATCATGGATAGAGCTCTGGCCTGCCAACACTCTATCCGCTCTTGGATCGAAATCTCCATATTAATACACTCTGTCCTCTAGAGTCTCCATCCAATAATAAGGATGCACAGGTAGTGCATGAGCCTGGTGCACTCGGTGATCCTCGAAATCTCCCTGATCACCTACTTGTGGCACACACTGGTCTTAGGGTAGAAATAAACTATTGACTTGAGGAGGTTGACGTTCTACTTAAAGTCAGTATAATAATCCTCCAAAATCCTTCTAAACACTTCTGCAATCCAAATGGAGGCCCGACTTAATAGAAGCAATCATCTAATAAACAATAAGTGCATGGCTAATTGGGTCCCAGGGGCCAAAATATAGGGATCCACCTCCCGCCCCAGAGATACACCTGTTAGGCACGAGAGAGAGCATCAGAACTAATAATGAACAGTTAGGGAGACAAAGGACAATCTTGATGAAGATTCACAGTAGAGTGGAAGAAGTCCATCGGTGTGCCATTGATCAAGATAGAGAAGGATAATACTGTTAGATGTATGCACTAGAAGTCAATATGACAGTCACATAGTAATAATTCTAGGATATATATTTATACTTAAACTATTGATTCATCAATAAAATAGATTTTTTCTATCCATTCTTATTTTATGTGTCCAAAAATCATCCTAGGAATTAATAATTTAAAGATACATATTTTCAAGAGTTGAAATTTAGAGATATGTATGATTAATTCTTAAAATACTTTTGATCGATGGATCATTATGTGGACGATGATCGATCTGATTAGATTGACATATGGATCGCTTTTTTCTGGATAGACGAGTCTCTAGTATACGGTATAGACACATTGAGTGGGAGTGTGGTAGTTGTTAGAGAACATCGATACTGAACGTGATTAAATGAGAGATCACATGGATACCTACTCACTCATCAGTGATCTTTTCGATATTATAGTGGTGTGAGTAGTTTTTTGATCTACGGTGCCTCGGCTACTCACAATAGAGTTACTGTAGTTTGACTGCACATAAACATGATCTCCTAGTCATTTGGATCTTTGTAATGTATATTGACTACAGTAGATTTACTGTAGGAGTAGGATATGCATCTAAATGAGATCTATCAATCTTAGTAGATAAAGAGAAATCTTATGAAATTTGAAAAAATGAGTCTTCAACTCTGTGGCCACAGCAAGGTGATTAATAGAAAGGAGTTTCTATCAGTATCATAATTTAGACTTAAGCTAATCAAATCTTTGATGTGATGGATATTTAGGTTTGATAAATTTTTATAACCTCCATCTTGTTGGGACTCACAATAGAAGGACTGAATCATACGATAACTACACCTAAAAATTTTAATTATTCTATTCTACTGGATTGCTATTATATACTGCTAGATGTCACTAATGGACTATGAGAACTCATTAAGATGATGGCCTAGTAGCACCTGAAAAACAGAGGGAAGTCATTCGGATTGGGTGCTTTGTCCTTAGCCAAAGCCTAAAGTGCCCCCCAAATCTCATCCCTAGACACTGTGGCAGTCATGATAGTATTCTCCAAGTATAACACTTGTGGGCCAGAGGGGGGCCAAAAAAATCCTGGTACCCCCTAACTTTGTCATTCATCTTAATCTGAAGAAGCTAAAGATCTTCTACCTAACCTCATCCTCACTATCAATCCGCTGACTCTGAGCAGCCCTTAGAGATTAGATTTAGTTCCTATGCCTTCTAAAGACCGTGGCTTGATAAAAGAATCTGATATTCCTATCATCCTCTTTGATCTACTAAATCCTCGACTTCTGCCACCACAAGACCTTCAACTACAGCAATGAGTAGTGCAAGAAAAGCCTGCCCTAGAGCTCAGCAAGGTCATCAAATGACAATCCTCCCACCCTCTCCTTCCTAAGTTGCAGCTCGATGATAGAAACCTCAACCTCATCCAATCTCTTGAAAATGTCATCCACCTCCATCTAATTCCACCTACTTAGCCTATGCCTAGTCAACTCCAACCTATGGGTGATCCAGCATATAGGACCACCCCAAACTGGGAGTCTCCAAACCTCCCAAGCAATATCCTAGGAATGTGGAAAAGATAATCAAAACTTCTCGAACTGAAAGGGAAAGCAATACAAGAAAATAGAATCTGTGACAATCAGAATCGGATAGTGGTCAGAGGCTATCCTCAGTAAGTGGCGCACCTGATAATTCAAGAATCATTGAATCCAATTAGCCATGGCAAAGGCCCTATCGATCCACTCCCAGACCCTAGCTCTGTCCTATCAGTTATTGCATCAGATAAATCTTAGATCAAAGATGTCAAGGTCCACAAGCCCATTTCTTACAATAAACTCCCTGAATTTTCTAGTCTCAATATCATTTAAAAAAGGTCTACCATTTCTCTTCTTCTATGGCCTATCAATACAATTGCAGTCACCTGGAACCAGAGATGGAAGGTCTAGAACAACCAATCAAAACACCTCCTCCTACTACATCCTTTGCTCTCTATACTCAATGCTAGCATAGACATCAGAAAAGATCCAAGAAGGTACATTAATCTCAAAAATAATGGCTATAATCTATTGTCTACTATTGTGTATTACATCAATATAAGGAGCCCCAATTCTCTAAACCACTATGACCTACTAACCAAACCGTAAGAGTCTATAGCATAGAAGCCCCACAAAGGAGGAAAATATCAACAGGCTCGCTCCAAACTTTTGCCGACCAAGTGTCTCGAGCAACATGTAGAGGTCAAGACAGTACTGGTGCACCAATCTCATATATGTAGAAGTGCTCAGATCTTTGAACATTCCAAAGTAGGATCCGTATTAGTTGACATCAGCAGTTGGGCTTCCTAACCTCTCAGCATGATCCAAGTATTCTGTCTTACTCTTTGCATGCCCTTTACAAATCACTAGGGCCTCTCTGATGCGGCCCACCGCCAACTTATGCAAAACTTCACCATCATGGACTGACCCACCCAACGTACATGCCCCACACTCGGCTGAATCACGGGACTAAATACCACCTAATGGTGGTTCACATGCAATGTGTGAGGGCAGTGCCCCCTCGGAAGAAGGGGTGTATGCCTCCCCGCTTCGGCCTAGCCGGGGCTGGAGTCGGTGCCACCAATGAAGGACTTGCCAGGCTCGCTATTGAGTTAGCTCAGGTAGTTTAAGTAGCAGCTTTTTAAAAAAATTATTTTCTCTTTCCTATAAAATATTGTAATAGTTGGGCCTACAGATTAACAACAACCACCACAAAAGGGAGTAAAGCCACGGCTTCTGTTGTGTGATGAAGAATTTCTTCAAGACGATGGGAGAAGTTTTTTTGATTTGAATGAACCTCCCGATGATGATAATTTGGAAAATTTTGAGGAGGTGTCAACTGGTTTGAGAGATTAAAATTTAATAGAAAATATATATAAGCCATCCATTGGTTAATGCTTTCTCGGCGAAGAAAAAGCTTTTATTTCTATGAAAATTATATCAAAAGAAATGGTTTTGCAATTCGAAGAAGCAAGTTTGTCAACAAGAAAAGATAAAAAAAAAAAGGAAAAACATGATTTTTTTTGCCATCGTGAAGGAAAATTAGAGCTCAAAATTGTTGATTTGTCTAAGAAACAATGAAATAAAGAATCACTTAGATGTGAATGCAAAGCACATATGCGAATCACATTAAGAAAATTATTTGATATTCTTTTTGAGAGATGGCATATCACTGAGTTTGTTGCAAATCATAATCATAATTTGTTATCTTCTAAAGAAGTGCATTTTCTTTCATCTTACCCTAGTATTACTAAAGAAGATGAAAAATGCATTCTCTTGCCGAAAGAAGAGGGTTTTTCGATTAGGCAAATAATGTGTGTTATGGAGCTTGAAAAGAATATGAAACATGGGCACGTTCCATTTTTTTTCAGTATATTCATAATATTTATAGCAAAATTTATTGAAAGAATGTAAAAAATGATGCTATGGATTTTCTTCAACATTACAAACATGCTAAAGATGAAGACTCTAGATTTCAATATACTTTTACACTTGATGATGAAAAAAAGTTAGAGCATATTTTTTGATCCCCAACTCATTATTTTAATTGGTACCAAAGGTACGAAGATGTTATTATTTTTGATACCACATATAGAATAAACTTTTATGACATGCATTTTGGTGCCTTTGTTGGTGTTGATAATCATGGGAGGATAGTATTGTTTAGTTATATACTTCTATGCAATGAAACTATAAGTGTATCTCAATGGTTAATGAAGGTAACATAGCGATTTTTTTTTTTAACTTTTTATACACTTTATTGTTCTATTATATATATTTTATTTGTTTGAATTTAATTGGTAGAATTTTTATATTGTTGATGAAGAAGCCACCTAGGACAATACTAACTATCAAGATCTATGGATGACATAGGCAATTGCAAAAGAAATGCCATCCATAAAACACAGTTTTTGTATATGGCATATAATGGCTCAATTTAGTGGTTGATTTATTTCAATTTTTCAAAATTAGTATTTAAATTGGTGTGCTAATTTTATAAGTTATACAAGTTAGACACCCCTAAAGAATTTGAGCATCAATGGTATTTAGTGATTGCACAATACCACTTATTCACAAACAAGCACATAAATGGTTTGTACTAAATTAAGTGCTTCAAGGTGCCAGTTTACCTTCGTGACTACTTCTTTGGTGGTATAACAACTATAGGAAGATCAAAAGCATAAATGTATTTATAAAGAGATTTGTCACTTCCCACACAAGCTTAATCCAATTTATTGAACGGATAAGTTTACTTCATTTAATGTGATAAAAATTTAAATCATAGTTAAGAATTTTTTTGCATATTGTTTGTTTAATTTTTTCTATGCCATTTTGAAACTTCTTTCTAATTTGACATGTGAAGTATAAGTTGATCTTGCCATTGAAGATGTCGACGAAGCACAATTGCACAATATTACGTTAGAGAAATACAATAGATCTTCTTTGAAAACTATTTCACCCATAGAATAGCAAGCATATGATACTTTGATACTATTTATTTTTAAAAAATTTCAAGAAGAGTTTGGAAGAGTAGTTGGGTATATGGTGCATGAAGAGAATAATATTGAGTTTATAATGCAACACCATAAAAAAATTCATAGTCAAAGGCACAGAATTTCATGGGATGGTGAGATGGCTATTTGTAATTGCAACTATTTTGAATTTTAGGGATTCTTTATCATCACATACTAAGTGTTTTCTTTCATAAAGATTATTTTGAAGTCCCTTCCAGCTACTTGCTATCATGTTGGTGCTATAAAGAATTTCAAAATGCACAAATGATGAAATGTTAGTAGACCTTGAAGCATCGCCTAATGGTAATCCTTTGATTGATGTAGCTAGCATTGTTCGCCACCCTCTAGCATCAAAGACAAAGGGGTGACCCAAGTAAAAATGATCGAAAGGTGGAAAAAAATTAGAAAAACAAGTGAAAACTTGTAGACTTTGCAAGGGTGTTGGTCACAATATTGTTACGTGTCCAAAGAAGGAGAATATTCATAAAAATCATGCTACTACAAGTGGTGCTAATAAGCAAAAAAATAAATGTTTCAAATTATAATGATTTAAATCCTATTTTTTGCTTAAAATTTTAGAGTGGAGATATGTAATGCTTTGACATTTTGTATTCCATATCACTCATTTTAAAATTCAAAAAAATATTCTTTTTTTAATCAAGATTTGTATTATGATAAATATGATGAATTATTTTTGTCAACAAAATATTCAAGAAAATATGATAAATTCTTGAAATATATAATTAAATTTGAATATATAGATAAAATTTTACCTCATGGTACCTTTTCCCCTTGGGTAGATAATATGTTTTCACATTAAAAGAACCATAAAGAAAGGTCTTTGCATCAACTGCTAATTTCCAATTTTCCCTCTATTTTCTAGTCCAAAATGGCTTCTAACACCAAGAGATCAAAGGAATAGTTTTGTCATAATAAGATTATTAAATATCTTCTTGTTATTTAAATAAAGCCCACCTAGTTAGATGGGTAGTTAATGCTCCTTAACTTGTGCCCAAAGGGCACAGGTCCTTTAAATTTCTATTTTGTTGAAACAATGAAAAATGGTAATAATTTACAATTTTTGTCCAAATTCCTGTCACATTTTTATTCAAGTTTAACACCACTTAAATATCTCATCTTCATAATGGGAGACAAAAGATGCTTCATGGGAAGTCATGAAACAGTATGTCTAGCCACGCATCACTTTGAGCTATTATCTATTGCAATCATTCCATGGGAATTTTTCATTATTAGGTAGTTATTATGGCGGAGAACAACTTTTTCTATTGTAATTCTGCATTTTTATCTCTTAAAATTTATAAATTGGGGGGAAACGTTATGCTTTTTCTCCTTAAATTTAAACTTCCGTCTCCAAATACCAATTCAACTTGATTACCAAAAAAGAAGAGTTCAAATTATTCTTCAAAGTACCCTGCTATTTTCACTACAACCAATCTTTCTGTAACTTGGCAGGAGACCCTTTTGGCCACGCTATAGCAATATACTTCGTTGAAACAGCAAAAGGAAGGGAAGAACTACAAGCAAGGGGTAAATATTTGATGAAGAATTTTAAAAAAAGAATTGGAAAACATGCCTCATAATGATCCTTCCAAGGATGGACTGGTACTCAAACCACAAGCACCACTTCTGTAATATTATTTGCAAATAATATCATTTCTTGCAGGAAAGAAAGAGGTGCAGGCTCAGCTTGAGCTCTTTTTCAGAATAATATAAAAAAAAAATTTAAATATCAAAATAATTCAAAATCAAACTTATTTACTAAACTAATACAAAAGAAAAAAACGTCATTTTGAATGGCATTTTTTCCCCTTCCACGTCACCCTGCTTTTCCACGATGGCATCATCCCAAAAAAAAAAAAAAAAAAGAAGAAACGCCAATTGGAATGGCGTCTTTAATTCAAAATGGCGTTTTCAAATTTTTCCACAAAAAAAAAAGAGAAAAAATCGTGAAATAATGAGAAAAATTTTTTTAAAAAATTTGAAATTAATAAATAAATTAAAATTTTAATTTTGATTGAAATTTAAAATATAAAGATTTGAATTTGTAATTAATTAAAAAAATTAATTTAGATTTTTTATTTCAATTTTTTTAAAAAAAATGTCAAAAAATCTTAAGAAATAAAAAAAAATTATCATAGAAAAAAAAAAAAAAGAAATATGAAAGAAATAAAAATTTAAAAATTAATTGAAAAACATCATTCGAAATACTTGTCCAAAAAATTTAAAAAAAAATTAAAATTTTAAATATTTAAATAATCAAAAAAAGAATTATAATTTAAAATTTAAAAGAAATAAAATTTTAAAGATTAATTGAAATAAAAATTATAATTTAAAATTATAAATTAGATTAGAAAAAATATATCATAAAAGAATAAAATTAAATTAAATTAATTACAATTTCTTTTTTAGGGTATTTTATAAATGTGACTTAAAAAAATTAAATTTGAATTAAATTTTAATAAAAAAAGAAATACATTAAAAAGTTAAAAAATGAGGAAAAGTTAAAAAGTTAAAATTTTTAAAAAGTCACAACAAATAAGAATTATAAATTAAAATATATAAAAAATAAAATTTTAAAGATTAATTGAAATAAAAATATTTTTTAAAATTATTTTCTCAAATTAAAATTAATTTAATTAAAAAAAATTTCAAATAAAATTTAAAAATTGCCTAAAAAAATTTTATAAAAAGATAAAGAATTGAAAAAAAATAGAAATTCTAATTATAATTGAAGAACAAAGTTTATAATTTTTAATTTTAAGAAGTAAGAATTAAAATTGTAATTGAAATTAAAAATAATATTTTAAATAACTAAATTAATTTAAACATTATTATTTAAAAAATATTTTAAATAAAGAAAAAAAAATACGTAATAGAATGTCAAAAAGATAAAAGTGGAAGAAAATTAAAATTAAAAATTAAAATTATAAAAATTATAAAAAAAATATTTCATAAAACAATAAAATGTAATTAAATTAATTACAATTTCTTTTTTAGGGTATTTTATAAATGTGACTTAAAAAATTTTAATTTGAATTAAATTTTGATCAAAAAATAAATATATTAAAAAGTTAAAAAATGAAGAAAAATGTGAAAAAAAATTTATAAATTGAACTTTAGAAAAAATAATATTTTTTTAAGTAAAGGAAAAGAATACGTAATAGAATGCTAAAAAGATAAAAATGGAAGAAAACTGAAATTATAATTTCAAATGATAAAATTCTTAAAATAAATTTTAAAAAAAATATCATAAAAAAAATAATAAAATTATAATAAAATAGAAATTATAATTATAAATTTTAAAAAAATTTAATTTTAATTTAAATTAAAAATTATCATTTAAATTATTAATTTTATTATTTAATTAAATTTATTTATGAAAAGATTACAAATAGATAATTAAAAAATTAAAAAAAAAAAAAAAAAGAGAAAACGCCATAGAGAATGGCATTTTTTCCTCCCCAAACCCCTTTTTCCCCTCCTTCCTTCTCCCTTCTCCTTCTCCCTTCTCCCTTCTCGATCTTCTCCTTCTTCCTTTACAAATTTAAGTAAAGGAAAAGAATACGTAATATATCATAAAAATGGAAGAAAACTAAAATTATATTTTTAAATTATAAAAATTATAAATTAAATTAAAAAAATATATCATAAAAAAAATAAATAAAAGAAAAAAAATGGTAATAAAATAGAAATTATAATTCTAAATAAAAAAAATTAACTTTAATTTAAATTAAAAATTATCATTCAAATTACTATCCTCATTAAAAAATTTAATAAATTAAAAAAAATTAAAAAAATAATTAAAAAAATTATGAAAAAAATTAAAAAAAAAAGAAAAAAAAATACCGAAGGGAACGGCGTTTTCTCCTTTCCCCCCTTCTTCTCTCCTTCTCCCTCTTCTCCTTTCTCCCTCTTCTCCCTTCTTCGGCGTCTCTCCGACAGCACGGCGGTGAGCTGCCTCCTCTCTCTCCCTCTTCCTCTCTCTCTCTCTTTTTAAAAAATTTAAAAAATAAAAATTACCAGAAAGAAAGCCAAGGGGTCGACTCACAGAGTGTGGCAGCCAAAAATTTTGCGTGTCGTTAAGCTCTTTTAGCCATGAGTCGATTCATGAGGTCGACTCAAAAATATAAACCTATTTTTCTTACAAAATATGCTGCCAAAAATATTGAAATTGCCTCCAATAGATTACACATCTTTTGTTCTTGCTTTTGAGACTTCAGAATCATATCTGATAAAATTACGATTTTATTCTTGAAATATAATAAATCTTTTTGCAAACCAAAATCATTAGTAATCTCTTCAAATGCTTTGTAACCATCAAAATCAATTCAAAGAGCAACATTCGATATATTATTATTTATATTATAATTTTTATAGTCCTTTCAGTATAACGTTTTCTCTCCTAATATTCTGAGATACGTTCGAGTATGTGTATCCATATGCACAAATCATAATATCCAATCATTTAAAATTAAATAATATAAAATGAAATCAACATTTAATATTATTCAATAGAATAAAAATGTCAAACGTACAAAAAAAAAATAGTACAACAAAAATATAAAAATACTAAATACAAATATAACAAAGATTAAGTCCCACAAGAACGTCGCAGCGCCCGTGGTCGCTTGGACCTTCTCAGGAAGGTCCTCGCCGGTTGCTCCTGCTGTGATGGCTCCTCCCCTATATCAGTGGAGGAGATCTGCTGATCATGCTGCTCAGGAATAACTGATGCTGTCGGATCATCTACGGACTGAGAGACCCGTTCAACTCTCTCATCTGGATACACGGATGGACCTGAAAAAAAAGTATCATACTCATGTGGCCAACTGGTACCCGGTGATGGCATCTGGGGGATGTAGGAAGAAGAAGACGCTGCCATCTGTGGATGAAAAGGCGGTGGCATCTGTGCAGCATCGAATGATGACATATGCGGAATATGCGGTTGTTGGGTATAAAATACCCACAGCCGGAACCCTCAGCGACATCAACTACAGAACAGCTCCGTCCGGACTCCTACGGGAGCCGGGCTCCGCCTCCGACATCAACTACAGAACAGCTCCGCCCGGACTCCTACGGGAGCCGGGCTCCGCCTCCGACATCAACTACAGAACAGCTCCGCCCGGACTCCTACGGGAGCCGGGCTCCGCCTCCGACCCCAACCGCCAGGAGGACCCCTCCCGGACCTCTACAGAGGCCGGACTCCGACCGCTGCCAAGCTTCAATCAACAGATCCGCGCCCCCTGGCAGGTCACAATAACAACCATGATCCTGTTCCACTTCCTGTAGCGGATTCCGCGCGGCTCCATCACCCCCTGCGGCAGACCCATTACTCTCTGACAGGCTGTGTCAACGGCCATGATTCTGCTCCACTCCCTGCGGCAGATGCTGCGCGACTCCACTACTCCCTGACAACTAGCGGCAACGAACGCCGCTCCACTACCTGCAACTGGCTCTACGTGGCAGGCCGTAACAATAGCCACGTGTCTACTCCACTACCCTTCGCAATAAATTCTCCTGACCATGGGCGACCCACTACCAGGCGGTTACAAATGTCGCCATCAATCCGTTGCCTCCTCCGCCTATAAAAGGGGGACCCATATACGTTATTCTCTAAGCTCATTTCTTATCTCAAAACTCTACTAAATTCTCCGTTCGAGCACTCCATTCTTGTTGAGGTAGAGAACTGACTTGAGCGTTGGAGGGTCTTGCCGGAGCAACCCCACCTCCGGTTTAGACTTCCTTTGCAGGTCCCGACGGCGACCGCGGCTTCCCCGACTCCAGCTTCTCCGGCGCAGGCAGATTTTTGCACCAACAAGGTTCTCCTCCTGTCCCTAACAGGGCTGTGGGGGCACATATGGGCGTTGTAAGGCCTCTCCCCCCATCCGGTCTAAAAGAACCAGGCCTTTCACTTTGCTCAAGTTAGGGCGAGGTTCTCCTCCTGTCCCTAACAGGACTGTGAGGGCACATATGGGCGTTGTAGGGCCTCTCCCCCCATCCGGTCTAAAAGGAACCGGGCCTTCGACTTTATGAGATTGCCCTTTTGTTTTTGACACAGTTTGCTTGAATTGTCTAAAGACACATGGGTATGCGATTTTCGACTAAAACGAAGTTACTGGTAGTACATCCGTAAGTTTTCTGAGCTCCACGGTCGCGGGAGGTCGGCTCCTCCGAGCTCCTTGAGATAATAAGTTCCGGGCCGAACTACTTCTTTGACCTCATAAGGTCCCTCCCAGTTCGGGGCGAGCTTCCCCCGGTCCTGAGGTTGTGAGATAGCAGCTCGTCGAAGCACCAGATCTCCTGCTTTAAAGGCTTTGCTCTTGACTCAGGCGTTGTAATATCGGGCAACTTTCTGTCTGTAGGCTGTCATTCGAACCTGAGCAATCTCCCACCTTTCTTCCAGCAGGTCGAGGTTGGCTCTGAGACTTTGTGCATTTTGGGGTTCATCGAATGTCACGACTCGTGCCGACGGGAGTTTAAGCTCGATCGGGATGACGGCTTCCGTACCAAAGGCTAAAGCAAAGGGAGTCTCCCCTGTAGGTAATCTCTGGGTGGTTCGATACGCCCATAGCACATGATATGCGGTGATGGCATATGTGAAACATATGATGACGGCGTATAACTCATATCTGGCGCCCGAAATGCTCCATACCAAGGCGCACAGGTATGTGGATCAACACCTATCACCACCAATGTTCCGAAACCTGTTCTCTCCATCTCCCACAGTATCTGAATCCGCTCGTCCTCATCAGTCGTAAATAAAGCACGACAAGCGTCCAACACGAGATCCGACATAGAATCAGTCTATAAAATAAAAATAGAACAGTTAGTATAAAACAATCAGTATAGTGTAAAATATAAAACAAAAATATAACACAAATAACATGAAATAATTTTCGTAATCTTACCAAAAGACGTACAGTAGAACTCTCGCCCTCGTATCCAGAAACTGCATACTGAGACTGTCCAATGACTCGCACCGTAATGCTAAAAAACCAAGCCATGTAGTCATCAGTATATGAACGGCCTCTCAAAATAGGATCACCATGAACAATGTGATCTCGACGTGCATCCCAAATATCGATGTACTGTGCATGTCTGATACGCCAGTCAATACGAGCTCTCCCTCGTCGATCAATAGATGAAGTCACTGACTGGTATCAAACTGCTCTGGGATGCCCTGAGTCTGACCAAACTGCCGCAGGACACGATCGGGAAGATGCCACTCTACCACATCAAAATAAATAAGTGGCACCCTAGCAGTCCATATGTCGTGTCCAACTGTACACATCTGCGGCAGTATAGCCAATATCCCATCTGTATATGGCTCCCACAAAAATTGATATAATATAGTTAAAATAAAAAAATTTAGTAAAAAATTGTAATAGATTATGAATACTGTAAATTGATATTTATAAAAAATTTAAAATTTATCCATCTAGATGTATCAACTAATGTATCCAACTGGCACCTATAAACCCATGCCACTCTTGTCGATACGTGATGAACGTTGAATGCAACGTTCCATCTATTTCACAATGTACTAATATTAAATAAATTTAAAATAATAAAATTTAAATATTAGCTATAATATTTCGATACCTGTATCCTAATGGTCCGTCTAGTCTGAATGGAACATCAGGATCCTGCTGCTCTGATGGCATCTCGAGCAACTGTCGTCGTAATGGACTGATAGTCGGCATACGCTCCCATACCCAAATATGCAAATTTCAAAAATTAAATAAATGATATATCCAATGTAAAATATAATTAAATATTAAAAATAAAAAATTTTAATTCACATACCTGTAATAATACAAGATAACCGCCAATCTCGCTCTGATCAGCATAGGAACCCCGACACATAGCTCGGTATAGACAAGCTAGTACTGCACTGCCCCAACTGAGTCGACGAACGAAGTCTAAATCCTCTAATAATGATAAAATATCAACTTCATCTTATTCGATGAAGTATCAGGTAACAGGACACCACCTAACAATCGCAGCACCTGACCCCTAACAACTGCTGCACCATCTCCTCTGGTGCATCATCCGCAATATGAAAATGACGATAACGATCATCTAAACACTCAATCCTGAGTCGTGAATGATCGAAAAAATGTGCGTCGGGCTCAAACCCTAACAATCGCAAGCACAAAGCCTGCCACTCCAGAATGGTAAGTGTGGGATCAACTCCGGTAATTGGATCTTCATCAACTGGTAGTCCAGTAAGAATGCTGACATCCTGTAAACTGATGGTTGCCTCACCAAATGGAAGATGAAATGTGTGTGTCTCTGGACGCCATCTCTCAAGCAAAGCAGTAATAAGACCAACGTCCATCTGTATACGATCGATCCGATATACTCCATAAAATCCCAGATATCGTAAATAATCTAACACTCTATCTGGGATGTCCTCTGTCCTCCAGAAATCTGCATCGGATCGTCGTAGACGAAGATGTCTGGACTCCTGCAATAAAATATAATAATTAGATAACGTACATGATTTTTAAAATAAAAATTTAAAGAGTAAATAAGATTGTAATGCTTACGCCGCCATCTAAAATAGTCTGTGATCGATGGTGCTCCTGCAATGTAAGAATGCTGCTGTCTCGAGGACCGGGATATCGTGGATCGTAAGCCATAATACGCTGTCTCAAGCAATATTATCACAGATATATTAAAAAAATAAAATAATATATTTTAAATTTTTTTTAAAATATAATATTATCACACAATACAACTTAAATACAAAATTCAGTTCATCCCAACATATTAAACACGTAAATTCAAATACAATCTCACAGTAATTCATAAAACAATGACAAAAATAAATTTTCGAAGCTTTCAATTTCTTCCACTGCTTGAAGTTGAAGTATGTTAAAATATCCTAGGACAGCGACGACGATCATGACCCTGTTCCCTACAAATACCACAGTGGTTCTTATTTCTTATTTGCCTATCATCCATCTCATTTCGTAGTCTCGTTGACTTTGGTCTACCTTTCTGCTTCGGTCTCAAATGATGATGATCAGGCATACATTTGAACATACGTGTATGCATCCAATAATCTTCATGTGGTAGTGGATTGAA
>NC_026000.2:126435243-126610173 GCF_000442705.2 Elaeis guineensis
ATATTAGGAACAACTTTTACTTTCCGGAGAGCGCGGTGATCTACGGATACGGAGCGTGCCGAAAAAAAAAGAGTTATTTACCTAGTACTTTTCAGAGACACACCGTGATCTACGGTACGGGGTGTGCCGAGAAAAGATAGGTATTTTTTCTAAGATTAATCGCATCTAAAAAAGAGATACAACTCTGCTAGTGCAAAATTAATTCAAAACTCCCGAGATCTTTATTTTCTAATTACATCAATTTTAAGATAATTTATTTTCTAAATCAAAACAATACTTCTGTCTTTTAATCTCAACTTAGCCCAAGGTCCCTGAGGATACGATCTCGACTCATCCTACCTACGTAGTGAGTAGAGTTATTTTTGGTGCTATCAATGACTACGCATCAAATTTAATTTTGAATGAAAAACGCAGGTTCAATAGGAGACTTCAACTAATGAACTTGAAGAGCTACGCAATGAAGCGTATGAGAGTGCAGAATTTGTAAGGCTCGAACTAAAACGTACCACGATAAATTCATTACACGAAAAATATTCGAGCCCAATCAAAAAGTTTGGCTCTCAATTCTAGGTTGCGTCTGTTTCCTGGACAACTTCGCTCACGTTGGGACGGACCTTTCATTGTAACTCAAGTATTTCCTCATGGAGCTATAGAACTCAAAAATTCTAAACAGAAAAATACCTTTAAAGTGAACGATCAGCGATTGAAACCTTTCATAGATGGAATTAGTGATGGAGAATTAATTGAATCTGTTGATTTAGTGGATCCAATACCGCCATAATACTCAATTCAGTCTGGCTGAAGACGTAAAACTTAGCACTTGTTGGGAGGCAACCCAACGATTTCATATTTTTTTTTACTTTACTGCAGCTACAGAAATTTAGAACAAGAGCCTATTATCAATGAAGCTATCTTCAACTTCCAAAGTAAAATTATCCCAGGTGCACTCTCTCCTTTTATTTTCTTTGCTTTCCTACTCCATTAAAGATAATGTAGATAAGTTGGGGGGGGGAAGGAAATGAAAAATTAATCAAATCCTCGAGTATGGTCAGAAATACAGTTTTGTGTATCCGAATTTTATTTTGATTAAGAGTCAATTTGGCATCCTAATCAATGAATGATTAATGGTCAAGAGAATTTTAGAGATACTGAGGAATAAATTATTAAGAAAATTCAATAAATGGTAGGGTTTGGACTAGATCAAATTTTAGGAGTGATTCTAACAACCCTCTACTTACTGATCTCAATAAAGAATCTGCTTCATGAGAGATTGGGTGGAAAGGTCGAGGTATGCAAAAATTCTCCTTAAAATATACTTTTTATAAATTTAAAAAAAAAATATTGGTTTCCTACTGAGTAATCGGGCTCCTTCGCCTAAGTAAGTGTTGTGGTTCACGTAAAAAGGTAGGCAATGTTAAAAAAAAATAGTGGATAATAAGGGGACTAATTTGCAAGAAGATAATAAATCCCTCTCACATTAAGTTAGAAGATTTAAAGAGTAAAGTGGGGAGTTGGTGAAAGAAAAGCTCTTAAAATTTTTTTAGTTAATACTCAGCCACTAATTGGGCCAAATTGATAATCCAATGAAGTATCTCTTTAATGGTCTGACCAGATATCATCTATCTTTTGGGATGCCTAACCTAACTTTTTATTCAAGATCGAGTCAGTACACAATGCTGATATATCTATTTTTACTCGAAGATGAACAAAATTCAAGTTTGGGGGGTATGATAAACACTTAATTTAAGTCATTTAAAGTAAAAATTATATTAATTTATTTTATTTATTAAAAAATTTGATGCTTCTTTTTATGTTTTATAGGAAAAGTGATCGCCGATGCAAAGAGTCCGATTCGTAGATCAAAAAGACTCAAGTTTGAAGAAAATTGGACTTAAAATAAAATTAAAATAAAAGAAAGGATGCATACAGTATTATAAAAAATGAAGATACTATGTAAGAAATCTAAAAAGGATATTGGCGTTATTTTAAAGAAACAAAAATTTCTTTTTGGTAATCAAAAAGAAACAAAAGCTTCCTGGGCGCGCGGGCGAGCGCGTGAGTGCATGGGCGCGCGAGTGGGTGCGGACACAGGCGCAGCATCGCGAGCGGGCGTGCACAGATGCGACATCACGGGGGCACGGGTGCGGGCACGCGGCAAGCAGACGCGAACGAACAGATGCTCATTAAAGAAAAAAAATTAATATTTAGAAATATTTTAAGAGGAAAGATTTGTATTTTCTTTATCTGTTTGTGATCTTTTAGTCCTTAGCATTTTTTTAGTCCCACATCGAAAAATCATGTAAAACTCCTCCCTCCTAACACCTATAAAAGACTTTTGTACTTCCATTGGAGGGAGAGCCCAGAAATTCTTCTAGAGTCTTGCATAGAGGAATAGAAAGGGACTACTTCATGAGCAGCTAATCTAGCAGTCTCGGGAGTGGAGAAAAAATTTTATAACGACACAGAGATGGTTTATTGTTATAAAACTTTTTGTATTTCTTTATATGCAATAAAGATTATACTTTTTATTTAAATCATCATGAGTTCTTTATTTGCTCTCTTTCATATACTTTTATTTATGCTTTCTTGTTAGATTAATATTAAAAATAATTTTTACTTTCTGAAGATGCGCCGTGATCTACGGGTACGGAGTGTGCCAAGGAAAGAAGAGTTGTTTACCTAGTACTTTTCAGAGACACGTCGTAATCTACGGGTACGGGGTGTGCCGAGGAAAGATAGGTATTTTTCCTAAAGTTAATCGCATCTAAAAAAGAGATACAACTCTGCTAGTGCAAAATTAATTCAAAACTCCTGAGATCTTTATTTTTTAATTACATCAATTTTAAGATAATTTATTTTTTAAATCAAAACAATGCTTCTGTCTTTTAATCTCAACTTAGCCCAAGGTCCCTGAGGATACGATCTCGACTCATCCTACCTACATAGTGAGTAGAGTTATTTTTGGTACTATCAACGACTACGCATCAGATTCACATCCACAGATGAATCAAAAGTGTATAAGCTTCAGAGATCCATTTATGGATTGAAGCAGGCATCTTGGAGTTGGAACATGCATTTTGATAAAGTGATCAAAACGTATGGCTTCGTTAGGAATGGAGAAGAACCATGTATTTATAAATGGACTAATGGTTCTGTAGTCATTTTTCTTGTACTGTATGTGGATGACATACTATTAATAGGGAATGACATTCCTGCTTTACAAAGTGTAAAGCTTTGACTATCTTCACAGTTCTCTATGAAGAATTTGAGAGAAGCATCCTACATCCTAGAGATGAAGATCTATAGAGATAGATCTAAAAAGCTGCTTGGATTGTTTCAATCTATGTATATAGATATCATGCTGAAACGGTTCAGTATGAAGAATTCTAAAAAAACTATCTTTCGATAGGCCATGAAATTACTCTTTCTAAGAACGATTGTCCGATAACTCCTCAAGAGAGAAAGTGTATGAGTAGATTCCCATATGCTTCGATAGTGGGATCTATTATGTACGCCATGACATATATGAAGCCAGACATGGCACACTCACTAGGAGTAGTGAGTAGGTACCAGTCTGATCTAGAAGAGAATCATTAGAAGGTTGTAAAGATAATCCTTAAGTATTTAAGAAATATTAAGGATCAATGACTTATCTATGGAGACACTGACTTGAAACTTGTGAGATATACTGATTCTAACTTTCAGTCCGATCATGATGATAGTAAGAACGTATCAGGTTATGTATTTATCCTAAATGGAGGAGCAATCTGTTGAAAAAATTTCAAGAAGCACACCGTAACTGACTTAACTTGCGAGGCGGAATATATTGTAGCATCCGATACTACAAAAGAAGCTATCTGATTGTGGAAGTTCATCAACGAGCTTGGAGTGGCATTCTCTCTTAATGGTCTTGTTCTGCTGTACTGCGACAGTACTGAAGCCATAACTCAAGCGAAAGAACCGAAGTCCCATCAGTGCACCAAGCATATTCTACGCTGCTACCATCTGATCCGAAAGATCGTAGATCGAGGTGACATCGAGCTTCAGAAGATCAACGAAAAGAAAAATTTGGCCGATCTATTTACTAAAGCCCTCAAAATTAAAAAGTTTTGATGAACACAAATGGAAGACGGATATTAGATACTATACTGATTGACTTTAGTCCAAGTAGGAGTTGTTAGAAAATATATCATAAAGCCAATCATTTAACGATTATGTTCTTTATAATTTATATATAAATTATGAATTAATAAAAATTATTTGATATTTTTCATCGCAAGGTGAACATCTTCTTTATCTGAACTTATATGTTGTGATGAAGTCCTTAGAACTACATAACAATTAATAAAGAAAGATTTATCAAATAGTTCTTAAACATGTTCGCGATCAAATGATACGTCATTCAAAGACGATAATGTTTATCGAATACAGGTCATTGTGTGCCATATAGATTGATTGTCTTTGTAACCAAGGAGTATGGAGATACTGGTATAACATACAAATGAGATGTAGGGGTATATCGTCACTGAACAAGTGACTCACCTGTGGAGCACTCTACTGTCAAGAGCAGCTCGCGAAGCATATGGACATAAGTGTCCCTCAGACTTGAGATCGTCATAATGACTTGCAAGTAACTCACTGTACTTTGGTGTTGAACTATCTGCATTTCTAATACAGTGACAGAAGGTTACTAGGTACAGTCAAGTACTTACAAAGTCTGTGTGTGGACCAAGATGGGATTGACCCCTCCATATTATAGGAGATAGGACATCACTGTATTTCAATTTAGTAAAATCTGGACTCGGATAATCCATGTGATGGATTTGAAAGATTGGAATACAATGTGGATGACTCATTCAAGGTTGACAATGAAACCCTATGTCATCCTCGAGCATTCGTGATCAAAGGGATGAATTATGTGGTAACCATATGCGTAGATTCTTGAATATCGCCTTGCATATATTCGACCTATTCGGACATCGGGAATCATTGCTAAATGACAACTTCGATTAGTATAAAAAATAGTTCCTATGCTACCATCTTAGTGTTCGAACCTATAGAGTCACACACAAAGTTAGATAATGTAGAAAAAAATTAATCCAAATCTATGAGTTTAATTTGAAAGTACTTGACTTGATTGAATAAATAGATTAACTTAACTGAAAATTAAGTTAAGCATCATATGGAATTAAATAAGTTGACTATATCTAGCTAACACTAGATATAAGGTTCAGATTTAATTTCGGAGATGATATTAATCTGATCAATGATCTAAGAGATTTATGAGAGATTGAATTCAAGGGCTAATTAATTTCAAATTAGATCTAATTTAATTAGGCTTGAATTGGGTTAAAAATCTAAAATTAGATTTAGACCAAAATCTTAATTAGATTAGGATTGACAGGCTCTTCGAATCAGATTCGAATCGGATCCAATTTGAGTCAAATCTGATGTCATTTGATTTAGAACTAAAGAGTCTCATATACCTAAGACTCTCTCTCATGAGAGCTGACTAAAAAGGAGAGGAGGCACCATATTATTTTGCCCCATAAGTATGCGCACAGTGAAAGTTTCATGCATGAAGAGAGGAGGTGTTCTTTCTTTCTTACATCTCCTTTCTTAAGTGGGATTCCTTTTTGGACAAGGGTTTGAATCCTAACCAACTTAGAACATTGATTAATTTTGAGATGCCACATCTATTTAAGAGGGGACCACTTATCAACCGGAGGTTAGAAGTTTTTATGCAACAAACAAAATTAATCATCGGTAGAGAGTTTTGTGCGACAACAAAAGGAAGCCGATCCCTTCTTTCTAGCGTGTAGGATTTCTTAGCACCTTGGTTGAAGGCATGAGGATCCAATCTTAGGCATCCCTAAGGAGAGAAAATCAGATCTCCTCCCTCCTCTTGCTTCACTTCTAAAGATTGATGCGCAGGGCTTCATCCCGCTTCCCTAGGAGCTTGGCATGCATGCGAAATAGAGGGCCTATGCTTTCAGGCCTCGCGAGGCATCGGATTCAAACAATCTCTGGGGATTTGATCCCTATTCAGCTACATATCAAGTAAATATAAAGAGTTATACTACTGCTAGATTAGATAAATTTTAAAATACACCCTGCCTATCCGATCAAATCGGATATTTTTTCTTCACCCGAGGGTGAGGCATCCCTCTTTTTCTTCGATGCAATAGCTATTGCAGCCAAGGAAGAGAGCGAGGAGCATGCTGAATTGCTCGAACATGTTGGAGGCAAGGTGGATCGGCTCGAACCCGGCCCAGGTCATTTGTCCATGCCACTGGCACAGCATCTCATGCCGCTTTGTTCGTTTTATGCCCTCGCAGGGCACCATATTGTAGATCTGGCAACCAAGATACACTTCCGACATCATCAGATCTTTCGGTCTCATGCTGGCACCAATGGCTGCCTCCACTACCTAATAATTTCTCCTGTAGCAATGGTGCCACCACCCTCCAAAGAGTCGAACATGGTAGAGTACTAGTGCAATGCCTCCATGAACCACTCCAGGAATGAGCCAGCATTGTAGTTCGCCTCCTGCCTGTCCACCATAACAATCCTCGATCGGACCGCTCGGATCATGCCCAGAACCTTCTCCAGTGCCCCTAATCGAGTGAGAAGTCAGTGGAGCTCGAGCACTAAGTTCACTGCCATCACTTCCGGCTCCTTGTCTATGCCAGCATTGCTGTTGCCATGGTCACTATCCTCCACCTCGAACATGCAAGTTTCGAGGTCGATGAGGCTGCTAGCGACATAGCCACGATACTGAAAATTGATATAGATGGTGTCCGCAAGCTGGGCAAGCCTCCAACCAACCTGCTGGAGGGCATCGGTGTTGTCAGTCTGGGGAGGGCTGATGCCAATGAACCGAAGCGACGACGAGCTGTCGGGGTGAAGGGCAAGGGCTTGCATCAATGTTGACTATTGCAGTCCTTGCTTCATGCTGAAGTCAATGATGTGGATGCGATGGTAGCCGACGAAGGCCTCGAGAATGGCTTGGTTGGCGGTGAAGAAGGTGAACTTGAGGCAGGGGCAGCTCTCGTAGAAGTGCATCTCAAGAATATCAGAGAAGCTGGAGTCAAGGGAGCAACCCTGTTGGGGGTGGACTTGGTAGTTTCGATAGAGATGACGAGTCAGTAACAGAGAAGGCAAAGCCAATTTTCAACGGGAGGGATAAATCTGTAAGTAGCTGGGGATGATGTCTTTGGCATACAGAAAAGCCTGCAATGAGAACTACAGCAGAGTAAGAGAACAATGGAGGTAGAGAAGACTGGAGGAGAGAAGGGTTTTTATTTTGCTCATCCTTTATTAAGGGCCATTTCGGTTATTTCAGAAAAAATTTATTAGGTGGCACTTGAGTCCCAATTAGGATTAACAGACTGCCTAACTATTTGGGTTAAACTAAACATAAAGGGTGTAGGTGTAGGTTTTTAAAACTATTGGCTTTAAGTGTAATTTCGACTTAATCTCAGATGAATTTTGTTAATTTATCAAATTTGAATAGACTTGTGAGTTTTCAAATCGAGTATCCTACTATTCGACTTTGACTCAAAAAATTATTCAAGCTACTCAAACTCGACTTGATCTCGATAATAACTGAATCGAGTTGAACTTGGACATGCGTCGAACTCAAAGTAGCTCACAAGCAATTTAATTTATTTATAGCCCCTATTTCTTATTATATATTTTGTTAAGATGATAACCATAGGATGCACCTTGCCTCTTTTTTCTAAAGCCGTTGGTTGTGTGTATTACAAGCATTGACAATTAGCTTGCTCGGGTAGAGTGGTGCAATAGGTGACAGAGAAAGTTAGGACTGAAGACAACTACTTAAAAATTGAGGCTATTTTCCTTCTTAATTTGATTTCATTCATAGTCTTGATGGCTTAGGATGGTATATATATAATTTTGATCTGAATTCAAGTATGTCAAATACACCTACAAACTTTTCTTTGCATCATTGGATTTGAATAGCTGTATTAGAAATAGAAGTCTATAATAAAGAACCACACCAATTATTCAAATGCAAATATAGAAATTCAGTCATAATTTGATACGGCCTTCAACAAAAATTTTATAGGAAAATATGGCTAGAACATTTGCTTGTTAAAGTTTTCACCCATAAATCTATTGGCTTTTGCGAAGCTTGGCATGATCTAACCGGTCATAGAACCTACTGGCTACATCAAATTTAATTAGAGATTAATATTTGTAGATGGAATTATCACATATGATGATCTATACTTGGAGATGGGATTACAATAATCATAGAAGAATCAATATTAGTCAAAATGGAAAATCGTTAAAGATGTAATAATGGGGACCAAATTTTTGACAAGAGAGCAAGATTTGATCAAGAGATGGAAAAAAAAATTTCTTAATCCACCCAACTCAAATCTCCTAAGAAAATTTAAGAAAATTTTAAAAATTTTGATGAAGTATTATCTAGATCTTTTTTTTAATTAATACATAATCTTTATTTATACTAATAAGACCTGCCCAAATACAATTCAAGTCAGATTCCCTTTCTAATTCAAATAGGATAGTTTTTTTTTTCAAAATAAATGTGACTAATGAAAATAAATATCAAAAATCTATTTTATTGTCTGCTATACAGATTTTGACTACTATATCAATTTTATCTTCATCGTCTACTTTTTCTCAGATTAAGAGATATATCTGATTGAAGCCTTTCCCAAACAACAGGATTTTGATTTGATTGGCTAATTTCAAGATCCATAATCTTTCAAAGTCTAACACGATATTTGACTTCTCAATGTTTAGTTTGTAAAGTATGTGGTTATCCTAAATATATGGTATTACTATCAGAAACCCAACCATTCACGATCAATGCTCAATTCACTGGACTAATGGGGCATTTGGGGATTGGTGTGGTACATAAGGAGCAGCAAATATCAATTGGGCCTGGAGTGTTAGTTAGCCAATTATCAATTTCTACACAAGATCATTGTCTATGCAGTGACATAATGGTGATCTCAACAATAATGATTCATAACATGTAATGTGGGTGTAAAGATTTACACAAGTTCACGTAAAACTGTTTTTTATCCAAAAACCTTATAATATCCACTAGAATATCATCAAGTATTCCCTTTCTTCGCAAATATTTCAATAAAAGAATTGGTTTTTCTTCTTTCAAAGAAATTCTTGAATTGTTCTTAAGATACTCGTGCTAAGCTCGTTTCCATCACTCTTATCACCTAGTCATAGGGCAAACAATTTATAATATTTTTTTTCTTAATTTGACCATGCACTAGGGTTTTATCTACATTGTAGTATTCAGTGTACGCATTTCTCCTTATCCATTAATGGAGTTTCAATTTTAATAATTCTCTCACTTTTGATATCCTTGTAAAAATAATATTTTTAGATATATATATATATATATATATATATATATATATATATATATATATATGATAGCTCTCTGATCTGTCTACTGTTAACAGATTGGTATTGCTTAGAAATAATATTTCACTTATAATCCTATAAGTGAATAACCTACTTAACTCAGTGGTTAGAGTATTGCTTTCATACGGCGGGAGTCATTGGTTCAAATCCAATATATATATATATATATATATATATATATATATATATATATATATATATATATATATTTCAAAAAATACAACACACCTGGGTATTTAACAGGGAGCTTTAATGCACGACTCTGAACCCATCAATCTAGATATTTTATATTCAATTTGATAAACTCTATTCATTTATGACAAAGTGAAAGTGGTGCGTATTTACTCTAGTATCAGTGTGTTTGTATCAAGATTCATGGACCGTAGACAAGAAATTTGGCCTTATTCTTTACCGGTTTACCTTTACTGGAGACAATAATCTTTCTAAACCGATATATGTAAACTTCTGTGAAAAAGTGTTCTTTGGGAAAAATTTCTTAATAGTTTTAGCCAATCTCGGCATCCCAGAAAACCAAAAATATCAGTTTTATGAGAGATCTAAACATTTTTTTTTTCCAAAATACACTTTCCCAAGTCTCAATCATCAGGATATTGATGGATTTTGCCACCATTGCTTCCCAATCCGACCAAAATTTTCCAAATTACCAGTGGGTCATGTATGCCCCCACTTTCTCCTGCTCTCTTGCTCCTTTCTCTCTAAATTTTGAGATCCTTTTCAATGAGTTCTTATGTGTTGTATATTGAATTGCATGAGGAAGACTTTTGACGTTATTACACAGATTTTTCTTCCTCCCATGTAATCCCCAAAAATAGTTGATAAGTCATAAACAAAACAGTTTTTTTTTTTTTTTTAATCCAGAAAATTCAGACTTTTTGATGGCTTTTATGGTGTATGAACATAATTTCTTGTGAATATCTAACCAGAACAGGACGAGCCATTGCAATCTAGGAATTTTTCTAGACATATAAATCCAATGTTTGTTTTTCTTTTATTTTCTCTTCTTTACTAAGTCTACTGGAACAGTAAGATCATAAAAAATTATGATAATAATTTAGAGAAAGATCCAATATCACAAATAAGAGGTTCATCCGTCCAATTTTTCCTGATAAACTGCTGCAAATGAACCCATTCTATGGAAGCAAAATTGCAACAGTTGACATTGCTTACCATTTACATAGTCCTGAATAAATTAAGAATTTTAGGGATATAAATATTAAATAATGGATATTCCAATGATGGTCACCTGAGCATTGACCTTCCCAGTGTGTACGCCCACATGGATGTCACCACATATTTCCAATAATATATACCTTACAATTTGCTTCTCACATTAGTATTTATCCAATTTTTGGCGTTTCCAATTTTTTTTAAAAAAATAAATAAAATCTCTAGAACATTTTCTCGTGGATCACATGATTAGAATTGAGTACATACTAGACATCGCTTGTATGCTTGACGACTATAATTAATCGATCTCACCAATTTTTTATCTTAGGATAGAGTCAGAAAATAGCAAGATAAAGATTTCTATAGATTTACCAGAGAGGACCTGCTGGTCAGCCATCATTCTGGAAAAAATCAGTGAGAAAGTTCACTATCGCAAAAAAAGGCTAGCAACACATTGAAAAGCTTGCCTTCATTAGAGCACTTCTGATAACAAGTTCACATCTAAAATTCCAAGCTAAGCCATTTGTTGTAATAGACACAAGTCTTTGGTGAGATAATTCCATCTGGCGTGCATTCACCTATCCGAGGGCAAACTCCACAGGGAATTGATGATAAGGCACCTATCTTCGGACCTTCTCTACCTTTCAAGCTCTTGTAACAAATCTTTCCGGATGGAACTTTAGAAAAATCTCCTATCCCAGTACTCTTCAATTCCTCAATCTCCTTGTCCAGAACCATCGCATTAACAATTTCCACAATCTGCTGCATGGTACATTCAACTTTGAATACACGCGATTCTTGGATGGATTTGTATATAGCTTCCATAGTGGCAATCTGGAGTCTTTCAATATGCTTCAAACACTGCTCTCTTAGAATCCTAATGAATTCTATATCAAGACTTCCATCTGAATACCATGAACCACCCGAGATTTCTTTTGATGGTTCGAACTCCATAGCCATGTAAATTTTTCTTGCCTTGTTGTGAATGTTAACAACATCTTTTATAAGATTTTTGTTTTGGAGAGACTTGAGGGTTTTGGTGACAACAGTGGTTTGAAGACCTGTCTCTCTTTTCATGTCAGCTGTCCATATTCCAATGTTTTGCTTGCTCCTAATCAACTCATAGAGGATACGCTCGGTTTCAGACAGCGCAGGAAGTTTTGGCTTTGAGTCAGGATGTGGTCGCTTTTGGGGTAACATTGAAGAAGCACTCATGGCTGCTGCTGCTCATAGATTCACCACAAAAGCAGAATAAGTAAAATAAGTAAACTAAAATGATGCAAAATATTACCACAATGTCTTTTTGCTGTTTATTGCCCTTTCAACATGCACAAGTGTATAATGCAAAATAAGACTTTGCAATCAAAGAAATCTAATAAATTCGCCAAACATTATGTTCTTCTAGAGCAAAACCTTCTTTTTTTTCTCAAACTGAACGAAAGTTAAAAGGATATTTCAGGTGCAGGCATATTTAGCCTTCATAAAAGAAAATAATCCTTTAAATGTCAATATTTTTAAACATCAGAAATCGATACTCCCAGAAACTCCAAACAAGCAAGCTTCACTATAAGTGGACCCTATTTAATACTTGGATATTTGTGCGCACGCGCGCACACACACACACACAAAAAGCCAGCATAAAGCCTGGATGAAAAGTGTCCGGGACTGAAAACTATGTCAAACTATTTCTAAATCAAGTTATGGAAGAAATCGTTAGAAGATAACAGCTTAAAACTTAGAAATGTAAAAATGAAAAAATGACCATGCAATGCAAATCTATGAAAATATATGAATTTAGATGAAGCCATGGTCAAGATATAGACCTAATTACACTTGTGATATTTTAACTACCTAACTAAAGAGCCAACACACCAAGGATTTGGGTTAAAAATTTAGATTCAGTCCCCTTAAAGGTCCAAGTTTGGATGGGAGGTACCCAAACCTGACTTGATCTGATCAGACCCAAACTTGATATTGTTCTGTAAAAGTGAGCAAACATTGCCTCTTTTCAAAAAGACAAATAAGCACAAAAAGAGACCTAAGCCAGCGCAGGATTACTAAGCATAGGTGTATGGTACAAGGCAAATTTACCTCCTATATTGGTTATTTTTTGCTGCCTGTAACAAAAGAAAAATTGAACCAAAAAATGAAAGAGAAGTTGGGATCATAATCAGGCAGTGTGGCACAAAAGAGGCAAAAGCCTTTTGGCTAGTGGGAGTGGGAGTGGGGAAGCGAGAGGGAGACATACCAGGCAAGCTTAGATAAAGAAATGGGGAGGAAGAAGTACTCAGAAGGTATCAACACAATCAAATATAGCACCATGGAAAACCTGACACAGTACAGATTCAAAAATAAAATATATAGAGGTGGAGATGAATAGAAAATTGGGAAAAAAATTTCAAGTCACGTGAATACATTTTTTTCCTTGACTATTACAAAACATGATTTGTCCATTGCATGTTTATCCCAAGGCCAACAATATGTTTTGATGACTTGATTTCTATGTTCTCATGACCTAAAGTGAATCAAGGACAAAATCCAAATCCAACCTATTCATATTTTTTTGGTTCAACATACGTGATCCAAATCTTACCCAAATAGAAATGAAACAACTTTGGTCGAATAAGTGGCTTTACTGAGTCAGGGAAAGATAGGATATGGATCAGATATCCATAGTCAATTTCGTTTTGTGGATGTAATCATACCAATTGATGTCAACAAATACAAAAATTTATATCCATTGTTACTTGCAAATGGATATGGATACTAATATCTATACTCAATCCACACATACATGAAAAGTTGGTGAGGAGCTTAATGGTTTAATTATCCTCAACATGGTCTGGTATTGGATCCAACAACTATAGATGCAATGAAGCAATGAAAAAATATCGACATCTTCAATTGACAATATCTCAATGTTGGATCTATGTAGTAACAGCAGCCAATATATGTGACATGTGTTGCCCTAATATGAAAAAAATATTCTTCCTCTGTGGGAGCTAAAGTGTATGTGGTCATTGGATGGCTACTTTGTTAGCCCTCTCTTATGTGCCACGGCCGACCTGGATATTATCAAAAGAAACAGAAGATATGTAACTTCTTTTTTTTTTCAAGGAAAAAGATCAGGCAAGCCTAATCACTAGAATATACAACTTTCAGGCAGATTGGCATGCGGAGAGTAAATTTGGTGCTATCATCCACATCAATAGAACTGGGATTAAATCACTCTTTGTCAATGGTTTCTGACTGCATGATTGTGAGATACAAAATTTTTGTCCTATGGATGCAATTTGGTTCAGCTCCAAGTACCACACCTGATACCAAGGTTACCTTAGAATCTATCTAAAAAATTTTCTTGCACATTAAAAATATCCAACAACATCCACATTCAGGTACCAGCATGCAAAAACATAACATAAAGATAATATACAGTGTTGTTTAACTGCAGACTAACAAAGGATTCAATGCCCCATAAATGCAAAACATCACGTGACCGAATAGAAAAAATTGACTATAAAACACTGCATGAGTGAAGGGAACACACTGTAAATTTACTCGCATGGGCAGCATTGCATACTTGCATTTTCAAATTTTCTGGTAATATCCACTTTGGGCAATAACTAGGAATAAGCTAATACTAGAAGAAAGATAGAACAATATCTTTCGACTCAACAATTGCAAGAATTAGAACCAAGTTATCTTTTTCCCATTTGGGTTTTTTTTTTTTTTGGGGAATAGAGGACAAGGGAGTAAGACAGGCAAAAAGGGACAACGGGGACCTCTAAATCAACCTTTGAACAGCTTGTTTTCATACGGATATCTTGGTCAAGAGCACCAAACTACAAAAGCACATTTCTATGAGAATAATATAGAGTGCCGCTAGAGTTGAAGCTTACTTACTTGAGCAGGCACGTCTGTAACGATATTCTTCCAGGGCGATCTCTTATCTATTCACAAAAAAAAAAAAAAAAAAAAAAATCGTGGTCCTTCCCGGCGAGTGAGAGGGGAGGACTTGTGTCGATATGCGTCAGCAGATAGGGGGATCTCAGATTTGGGGAAGGATCAGGGAGAACGAGAGAGATGGGGGATTAGGGATGTTGAATGAGAGAGAGGGGAGAGCGGGGAGGGAAGCGGAGAGAGAGGTCGCCGGGATAGGAGTCGGAGTGGGCGGGAGGGGGTTGGGAGAGGAGGGGGAGGGAGGGAAAGGAAGCGGATGGAGAGAGGGAGGAGGATGCGAACGCCCGAAAGAGTGGAGAGCGGGGGGGCCAGATCGTCGCCTACGACAACGACTCCTTCCTCGACGACCCACTCCTCTCCTTCTCTAAAGGCCATGCTAACCCCTGCCGACGACGTGCAGCCCGATTTCCCATCTCTCTCGGAGAAGAACAGAGAAAAAAGAAAAAAAAAAAAAAAAAACAGAGGAAGAAAGAAGAGAAGGAGGAGTTTATTACCTATGTTCGGTGAGGAATCAACGGGACGGGGTTTTGGAGCAGAGCAACGGGACGGGGTTTTGGAGCAGAGCAGAGTGGCGAGAGGGTTAAACAACCTTTATAAAGCAGAGTGGCAAGGCGGATCCTAGAGTTTGCCTCCCCTAGGATCTGTTTTCCTAGCCGGAAACAAAGAAAAGGAAGACTCCCCAACCTGAGATCCCGCCTCCACCACGGCTCCAACCTGAGATGGGCGGGAGGGGGTTGGGAGAGGAGGGGGAGGGAGGGAAAGGAAGCGGATGGAGAGAGAGAGAGGAGGATGCGAACGCCCGGAAGCGGAGTGCGAACGTCTTGAAGGTGGGCGACCGAAACCGAGCGATTTGGGATGTGAAGGAACCTGGGAGGGCTGAAGGGGGTGGATGGGGCCGGTGGGGTTAAGCGGATGCATACGGGCTATGATGAATCAACGTCTATGATTGATCATATTTTTAGAAAAAAAAAACACGGCTACGATTGATCATATTTTTAGAAAAAAAAACACCGTAGAAAAGCTATTACGTGGTTTAACTTGTTAAAACTGGTTTATGGTTTAGGCTTCTCTAATAAAATAATAATTTAAAGTATAAGTTTTTATATATTATTTTTTTTATTTTCTCCAATATCTCTTCGTTGTGTATCTTTGTTCTTAAATTTATATTTTTTTAAAAAAATAAATTAACTTATTTATACTTAAAAAATCTTGCTCTCACACACAATATATGCTCACAAATGCTTAGTATATAAGCATAAATTATGAAAATCACACACATAATGTATACTCACAAATATTTAGTATACGAGCATAAATTATAAAAATCAGATCTTAATTACAAGTTATATTCTCTATCTAAACAATGTAGCACTTCTATCCTCATAATTAGATAAATTTTTAGAAAGAGAAACCATCCCACTTTCTAGATTTAGCAAGAAAAAATCCTAACCATTGTGTAAACTTCTCTATTCGGCCCCTCCAAGCCTCCCACCTAATTGAGACTCAAGAGAATGAATCTAAGCTTCCATATTTGGTTGCTTCGAGCGTCCCACCTGATTAAGATTTCTGAGAATGAAAAAAAAATCATAGAAAAAATTTCTTTTGCCTTTGAGAAGAAATAATTTAATCCAGCTTCACAAATGATTGTTTGGCTGAAAAGATGGAATAGATGGATTAAAAAACTTTTATTACAATTTAACCCTAGAATGCTGCCTAAAGATATCTATCATTTGCTGTAAATAGAGGGATAGATGATAGCAAAAAATAATATTTATTGGCTATATTGTCTCTTTTAAGCCATCTTTTTCTTATTTGAGTATTGCTATATGGATCCTATTAGAATTCGAGATAGATCGAATATCGAAAAAAGTCCATCTCACAGTCATCCCTAAGCTTATTACAACATTAGATACATGATTGGCTTATTGCATTTTCAAGCCAATATGTTGTATTTTAACATGATTTTTTTTGGACTTTTTAGATTGATTTTAAGAATTTATATCCAAATGTATAAAATATCTAGATTTATTATATCCAAGTGAAAAAAAATCAAAAGATTAAAAAAAAGTTGGTTGTATCAACTGGATGACAGCAATGCATCAGAATTTTTTTTTTTTTTTTTTTGAGTTTTTAAGATTACTTTTAGGATTCTATACTTAAATTTATTATATATAATTCAAAAAATATTCAAAGATCAACATAAAAAAAGTTAATAGTTTCGATTGTACGAAATTATAATATATATATATATATATATATTTATATTTAATTTAAAAAATTGATAATTAAAAAATAAGATTAAAATTATGGACTATATTTGGTTATTGATTTTAAGATTTAATATTTAATATTTAAATATCAAATATTAAATATTTAAAATTATAACTTATTTTTTCAATCATTTTGATTCATATTTTATTATGGAACTCAATTCAGTAATACTCTAATAAAATATTTTGATATTCATATTTTCAGTTTAGATGAAAAGATTATGGTAAATGAAGATCAGCATGAACATAAGTTTATGGGCTAATGAAAATACTATATGTTATATTGTACAAAAAAATTATATATTGAAAAAATATTTTAAACTTTTACTTTGATTCAAGTTAAATCCGACTACGGAGCGCAAGTTACACGCTCGTAACTAGGCCACGAAGTATCTACCTTATCGGTACTAAAATAAGCCATTTTTATTCTTATAAAAGCTTTGCAACTTTTTTTTTAATCTAGCCATATATATTGTTGTCTTAGTAGTGGCAACTCCTGAGCAATTAGGTTCACAAACTGAAGGACAGGTATGAAAAATCGAAATGCTAGAGAGGCATCATTAAAATCACTTTGAAAAGTTGCTGAAATAATATATTCATAAACTGCTAGGGTTGAGATGTGCAAGATAAGTAGCATGATGCTGACAATTTGTTGTTATGAGTTGCTTTGTATATTCTACTCATCAAGTAAACATAAACAAAACCATGCTTTATCTTTGACAAACAAGTTTTATTTTCACTACAAAGGGCATGTAAATTTCAAGGAACAGAGAAAGAAACCTCACAATAATGACGATTTACTGCATAAAACAAAAATCATGTGTAGGCTTGGATATATCAAAGAGAAAACTGCTGCTTACTACATTTAGTTTTGGCCAATTTTTTCCTCCCCTTCTCAACCTTGGGGAACCTTGTCTTGCAAGCCTCCCTTTTCTCTTCTTTCACTTTTCCTAGCCGCCCTCTTCTCAGCAAGACCCATCTTGATCAAAAAACTCAATAAAATATTTGTGTAATAACTATCCTCTGCAAGAACTATCCTCAGTGGAAGAGGCAACCTCAACTAAGTCTCATGTCAGGTTGGCTTAATTAAATGATACAACCATCAAACAAGAAAAAAAAAAGAGGAGACAAACTCATTTAAGCAGCTAAAAGTATCATGTAATGAATCTAAAGCTGCAATAGATTAAACTATGCTATGAAAAATTATTTATTTACCGAGCACACAAATATTAAGCTATATCATGAGTCCTCATTTTGAGAACTATCAGCATGAATTAGAATTCAAGCTGCATCTTTTAATAGATTCATGATTTGAGACTTTCATAATACTAGAAGATGGGACACACTGATGTAAACCTTAGTACTTTCATAATATTACAAGATCGAATTATAAAATATTGCTTGCAGGTTCTTTGTGATGGATTAAATGACTAATAATATCAATGCAAGTCTAACAAAACAAAGAGAAAAATATAAATAAGGCTACAAAAATCCTACAATCATAGAATTGCAAGCAAACAAATTCAACGATAGTATCTACTTCATAAGAGTACCTGTAAAAACCTTATAGATATGAAAAATGCTAGGTTATCTTGTTAGTAAATTCTATTGGTGGTTATATTAGAGACTTAGGCTAGAATCTTACCTTCATTAGGATTGAAGGCATGTGAATGTAGTTCTACCCACTATTATAGAGCTCTTTGCTTAACACCCCCACCATCACCAAAACAAAAATAGATATAGAGGTATACATATGACACATATATGATATTTCTCAACTTTTTGGGGGGCTTTATAGCATTTTGTGTTTTGTTAATTGTGGTTTTCCATTTATGATGTTAATGAAGTGGGTGAGTTTTATCTCATCTATGTCAAAAAAAAATAAAAAAAAATGATGTGCATGTAAGTAACCGGTTGACCGTAGAAAACTAATATAAAGTAATATCTCACTATATAACAATTTATATATCCTCTAGGGTTTGTTTTCATGTTTAGTCCTCATGGACCCAATTAGGTGAGCTTTACTAATTCACAAGTGCTTGAACACTATATGTACATGAAATGAATCTACTATTCCCACCGAGCATTGATCAGTGGTGCTTAGTAGTACGTAATTTATCTTGAGGGTCCCTTTTAAGAACACGAATTAGAGTTTAACTTAGAGATTGGAACCCCAACTTTTTTTTTCTAATGATATAAAATAAAGAATAATTTTTTTAAAAAAAAAAAGCAAGAATACAAGATGGATGAAGATTTTTTTTTTTGATAGGGTGGAGTACTCATATAACATAAGTACAAATATAACCAATAAGATTAAAAAATAGAATGTCCCAAAAAGGGCAGGGCAGAACGACAGGAACCGTTCTTAAAGCTTCTACAGAGTGTTCGATTATGAATCTGACAATCTAATCCACCGTATTGTTCTTCTCTCAGTAGACATGTCCGACGTCTACAGAGGTGCAACCCTCCAACAACTTCCTGATGTTGGAAATAAGCAGGTGCTCTAAGACGGACCCCGCTACCCCCACGACCAGCTCACCACCATAGTAGAGTCCCCCTCAACAATAGGCTTACCAGTCCAAACCTCCAACCACACGTACTTGTTGCCCTCCCAGATGGCCCGCAGCTCCACACTAGGAATAATAGGCTCGAAGAGATGGATCCCACCGGCAACAATGAGCCCAAAGTGAGAACCCCAAATCACAAAGCAAGCACCGCCATGGTTAGCAATTATGCTACCGTTGAAGTTGACCTAGAGCCAGGTTGGGGGTGGGAGCTTTCAAGTGATAACGACCCTATAAGGTGCTGCAAGAGCAATGAGGGAGTCCAAAATATCTTGAGTCAAGAAGGTCGAACCAAAGGTAGTATGATCAATGATCTCTGTGGACTAGATAATAGCCTACTCCAACATAAATATCAGTGACGGCCACCTATTCTCAAGCACACCACTATTTCAAACCAGCCAAATATGATAGGTGATGTAGACCACCCTAATGCCCAAAAATCTAAAGGCCCCTGCCCATGTGTTCTATTGCAAGGCCTCCACAAAAGTCTATATTGACCCACCAAATTGGAACACTGCTGGAAGGAAAGTGGCACATCTCCAAACATGAGCAGCTTTATGGGATAGAAAGAGGGCGTGTTCAATTATCTTGTTGACCAGACCATACACAGAATAAGAGGGCGGAATGTCCATCTCCTGAGCTCTCAGGAAGGCTCTGATGGGAAGGTGACTCATAGAGACCTTTCAAAGGAAAAGGCTAACTCTTGGGTGAATCCTAAGCCTCCAAATCTATACACCATCAAGCCTCCTCGATGGCTCTCTCCTATAAAGATCATATAGCTCTCTAGCCACCACCCGAGAGGTGCACGGGTCCTCCAAACCCCAATGTCTAGACCACCATAAATAAGAATAGCCAGAGAAAGTATCCTCTAAGCCAACTGGTCATCAAAGTAGCGGGCCACCCGCTTCCTATCCCAACCTCTCTCCCTTGCCTGAAGTAAATCCTAAACCCACCTCGACTCCCCTACCTCCATGCAGATGAATGTCAACTAGTGGCACAAAAATAGGTCAGCCACCTAGCTATCCCTAATGATGTCTATGGATTGCCCATCACTTACCACCAAGTGGTCAAAGCCAGAACCTTTGGGGCATGAGAGCAGGTCTCCTTCCATATGAAGGAGCAATGTCGAGTGACATGAATGTCCTCGTCGATGGTCCAAGCACCATATCTCGCTCGCATCATGGCACTCAAGACACTGACAAGCTGAAGAAAAAATTTGACAGCATGTCAAGCTATTAGGGCATCTCACGCATCTCCAAGGACTGAATGCCGAGTCCCCCTTTGCTAATCGATGGACAGATAACCTTCCACACCAGGAGGTGCACCCTACACTTGCCAAGGTGTGAGCCCTAAAGAAAGTTCTTGAATAGCCGCTCCAGCTTCTGAAGGGAAGCCTTCAAGACAATGGTGTTAGACAAGAGATATATGGTGATAGAGCTGAGGACAAACCTAATTAACATCATCCTAGCCATCATGGATAGAGCTCTGGCCCGCCAACACTCTATCTGCTCTTGGATTGAAATCTCCATATTAATACACTCTGTCCTCTAAAGTCTCCATCCAATGATAAGGATGCTCAGGTAGTGCATGGGCCTGGTGCACTCGATGATCCTCAAAATCCCCCTGATCATCTACTTTTGACACACACTGGTCTTAGGGTAGAAATAAACTATTGACTTGAGGAGGTTGACGTTCTACTTAAAGCCAGTATAATAATCCTCCAAAATCCTTCTAAACGTCGCTACAATCCGAACGGAGGCCCGACTCAATAGAAGGCAATCATCTAATAAACAATAAGTGCATGGCTAATTGGGTCCCAGGGGCCAAAATATAGGGATCCACCTCCCGCCCCAGAGATACACCTGTAAGGCACAAGAGAGAGCATCAGAACTAATAATGAACAGTTAGGGAGACAAAGGACAATCTTGATGAAGATCCACAGTAGAGTGGAAGAAGTCCATCGGTGTGCCATTGATCAAGATAGAGAAGGATAATACTGTTAGATGTATGCACTAGATGCCAATATGACAGTCACATAGTAATAATTCTAGGACATATATTTATACTTAAAATATTGATTCATCAATAAAATAGATTTTTTCTATCTATTCTTATTTTATGTGTCCAAGAATCATCCTAAAAATTAATAATTTAAAGATACATATTTTCAAGAGTTGAAATTTAGAGATATGTATGATTAATTCTTAAAATACTTTCGATCGATGGATCATCATGTGGACGATGATCGATTTGATTAGATTGACATACGGATCACTTTCTTTTGGATAGACGAGTCTCTAGTATATGGTATAGAGACATTGAGTGGGAGTGTGGTAGTTGTTAGAGAACATCGATACTGAACGTGATCAAATGAGAGATCATATGGATGCCTACTCACTCGTCAGTGATCTTTTTGATATTACAGTGGTCTGAGTAGTTCTTTGATCTACGGTACCTCAGCTACTCATAATAGAGTTACTATAGTTTGACTGCACATAAACATGATCTCTTAGTCATTTGGATCTTTGTAGTGTATATTGGCTACAGTAGATTTACTGTAAGAGTAGGATGTGCATCTAAATGAGATCTATCAATCTTAGTAGATAAGGAGAAATCTTATGAAATTTGAAAAAATGAGTCTTCAAATCTGTGGCCATAGCAAGGTGATTAATAGAAAGGAGTTTCCATCAGTATCATTATTTAGACTTAAGCTAATCAAATCTTTGATGTGATAGATGTTTAGGTTTGACAAATTTTTATAACCTCCATCTTGTTGGGACTCACAATAGAAGAACTGAATCATACGATAACTATACCTAAAAATTTTAATTATTCTATTCTACTGGGTTGTTATTATATACTGCTAGATGTCACTAGTGGACTGTGAGAACTCATTAAGATCATTCTGGATTGATGATCCTTGATAGATAAGAGTTGAAAATATTCTAATCCATTAAAAGGTGTTTCGATGATACTATTATGGAGATCATGATATGTCTCACTATCAGACAGAATAAAATCTATGAAATCATACACAAAAGAGATTTGATCAGATCAAACAGTTGGATCTTGATAAAATTATCAATATGATTGATGATTTAGATCAATTTGTAAAAGTTACAAATGTTGGATCAGCTAATAGTTAGCAAGAAGGACCTAATTGCAATTATTGCAATCCAATTTGATGAGATCCAGTTGGAGATCAAATTCTAAATAATTAAATCAGATTTAATTTATTTGAGCTTGACTTATATGAGTCTAACATAGCATCTGAATTTCAGATTTGAGTCCTAATTGGATTAAGTCTGAGTCTGAAATAAATCGGACTTGAATCGAATTCCAATCGGATTCAGATTGAGCCTAATTAGATAAAGATGCAAGAGTCTCAGGTTTATTGAGACTCTCTCTCCTCTCTCATGGTAAAAAGGAGGGGTGCACATGGGGATGCACACCTCCTTCCTTTGGCATATGCAAAAAGGGAGAGAGGGCGCCAACTCTTCCTTGAGCTTCTCTCTCTTCTTACCACATGGGATTGGATTGAATTAGTTCAATCTGAATTTGAACTTCTTATCTGATAAGAGTTTAAATTTGGTTGAACTCTATCTAATCCCCTTGATGCCATCTATAAAAAGGATAGGGTTTTTAGGTGTGATGATTATAAATCAAGTCATAGAATTCATCTGTGCTGCCCCTTCTTCTTCCATCATCCACACACCCAAACTCCTTTCTGATCAGCCACACAGAGAGAGAGATCAGAGAGAGAGAGAGAGATCAAAAAAAGAGAGAAAAAGGAGGAGTTCTTCTATTGCCTCTCTGCATTCCTTTAGTGCTTCGCGATAGCAATCTATGCGTAGATCTTTAGATCTTCTTCTACGATGGTCGAAGAAGGAGATCAGATTCAAACCAACGAAGTAGAGATTTGAAAGAAAGTTAGCACTTCGATGATTTTCGATGTTTTCGATCTACTTTAGCACCATGTGGATATCCATAGAGGTCGGACATATGTCCAACTTTCAACAGAACCTGCAAACATCCTTATATCCAAATCTAAAGAAGGATTTTGCAATTCATATAGGTAATCTGATAATCAATTTTATTTTGATTTTGAAATCAAATATATGCTCCTCATGTTATTTTCATCATATGAATTAGATCTGTAGATATAAGATTATATCTATGCATGCGTAGATTAAAAGTAGTTTTAATCTATCTCTGCTATATTTTTCAAAATTATTTTGAAAATTTTACATGCATGACACCTAACGAAACCCAACAAATACCTGAATGTAGTCCATGATCCAACTAATCCAATGATTATGGAACCCAAAGCTCATAAGGACACGTTAGTGGAAATTCTAATAGATCCAGTTGTAGGCTTTCTCTATATCTAGCTTAATGGCCGTAAGACTACACCAGATCGGGGCTCTCTGCAAATCGTGCATGAATGCCTAGGCAATCAAGACATCGTGGAGATGCTGTGACCACCCACAAATGCCTCCTGCACAAGGCTGATCAGACAAGATAAAATAGGCTTCATCCTGTCCACCAAGATCTTTGTACACATCTTATAGAGGGTGTTACAAAAACTGATGGGCCTAAAGTGACCAGGTTTCGAAGTGTCCCACCTCTTCGATAGCAAGATGATAAAGGTATGCTTCCAAGAAGTCACTATCAAAGCAGTGGCGAAGAACTGTTGGATCACCTCCACCAACTCATCTTGGATGATGGCCTAGTAGCGCCGAAGAATAGAGGGAAGTCATCCGGATTGGGTGCTTTGTCCTTAGCCAAAGCTTAAAGTGCCCCCCAGATCTCATCCCTAGACACTGCGGCAGTCATGATAGTATTCTCCAAGCATAACACTTGTGGGCCAGAGGGGGGCCAAAAAAGTCCTAGTACCCCCTAGCTCTGTAATTCATCTCAATCTGAAGAAGCTAAAGATCTTCTACCTAACCTCATCCTCACTATCAATCCACTGACTCTAAGCAACCCTTAGAGATTAGATCTAGTTCCTATGCTTTCTAATGACCGTGGCTTGATGAAAGAACCTGATATTCCTGTCATCCTCTCTGATCCACTAAATCCTCGACTTCTGCCACCACAAGACCTTCAACTACAGCAATGAGTAGTGCAAGGAAAGCCTGCCCTAGAGCTCAGCAAGGTCATCAAATGACAACCCTCCCACCCTCTCTTTCCTAAGTTGCAGCTCGATGATAGAAGCCTCAACCTCATCCAATCTCTTGAAAATGTCACCCACCTCCATCTGATTCCACCTACTCAGCCTATGCCTAGTCAACTCCAACCTATGGGTGATCCAGTATATAGGACCACCCCAAACTGGGAGTCTCCAAACCTCCCAAGCAATATCCCAGGAATATGGAAAAGACAATCAAAACTTCTTGAACTGAAAGGGAAAGCAGTACAAGAGAATAGAATCTGTGACAATCAGAATCGGACCGTGGTCAGAGGCTATCCTCAGTAAGTGGCGCACCTAGTAACTCAGGAATCATTGAATCCAATTAGCCAAGGCAAAGGCCCTATCTATCCACTCCCAGACCCTAGCTCTGTCCTATCAGTTATTGCATCAGATAAATCTTGGATCAAAGAAGTCAAGGTCCACAAGCCCATTCCTTACAATAAACTCCCTGAATTTTCTAGTCTCAATATCATTTGAAAAAGGTCTACCATCTCTCTTCTTCTATGGCCTATCAATACAATTGCAGTCACCTGGAACCAGAGATGGAAGGTCTAGAACAACCAATCAAAACACCTCCTCCTACTACATCCTCTGCTCTCTATACTCAGTGCTAGCATAGACATCAGATAAGATCCAAGAAGGTACATTAATCTCAAAAATAATGGCTATAATCTATTGTCTACTATTGTGTATTACATCAATACAAGGAGTCCTAATTCTCTAAACCACTATGACCTACTAACCAAACCGCAAGAGTCTATAGCATAGAAGCCCCACAAAGAAGAAAAATATCAACAGGCTCGCTCCAAACTTTTGCCGACCAAGTGTCTCGAGCAACATGTAGAGGTCAAGACAATACTGGTGCACCAATCTCATATATGTAGAAGTGCTCAGATCCCTGAACATTCCAAAGTAGGATCCATATTAGTTGACATCAGCAGTTGGGCTTCCTAACCCCTCAGCATGGTCCAAATATTCTATCTTACTCTTTGCATGCCCTTTACAACTCACTAGGGCCTCTCTGATGCGGCCCACCGCCAACTTATGCAAAACTTCACCATCATGGACTGACCCACCCAACGTACATGCCCCACATTCGGCTGAATCACAGGATTAAATACCACCTAATGGTGGTTCACATGGAATGTGTGAGGGCAGTGCCCCCTCGGAAGAAGGGGTGTATGCCTCCCTGCTTCGGCCTAGCCGGGGCTGGAGTCGGTGCCACCGATGAAGGACTTGCCAGGCTCGCTATTGAGTTAGCTCAGGTAGCTTAAGTAGCAACTTTTTAAAAAAAATCATTTTCTCTTTCCTCTAAAATATTGCAATAGTTGGATCTACAGATTAACAACAACCACCACAAAAGAGAGTAAAGCCACGGCTTCTGTTGTGTGATGAAGAATTTCTTCAAGATGATGGGAGAAGTTTTTTTGATTTGAATGAACCTCCCGATGATGATAATTTTAAAAATTTTGAGGAGGTGTCAACTGGTTTGAGAGATAAAAATTTAATAGAAAATATATATAAGTCATCCATTGGTTAATGCTTTCTCAGCGAAGAAAAAGCTTTTATTTCTATGAAAATTATATCAAAAGAAATGATTTTGCAATTCGAAGAAGCAAGTTTGTCAACAAGAAAAGATAAAAAAAAAAAAAGAAAAACATGATTTTTTTTGCCATCGTGAAGGAAAATTAGAGCTGAAAATTATTGATTTGTCTAAGAAACGATGAAATAAAGAATCACTTAGATGTGAATGCAAAGCACATATGTGAATCACATTAAGAAAATTATTTGATATTCTTTTTGAGAGATGGCATATCACTGAGTTTGTTGCAAATCATAATCATAATTTGTTATTTTCTAAAGAAGTGCATTTTCTTTCATCTTACCCTAGTATTACTAAAGAAGATGAAGAATGCATTCTCTTGCCAAAAGAAGAGGGTTTTTCGATTAGGCAAATAATGTGTGTTATGGAGCTTGAAAAGAATATGAAACATGGGCACGTTCTATTTTTTTCAGTATATTCATAATATTTATAGCAAAATTTATTGAAAGAATGTAAAGAATGATGCTATGGATCTTCTTCAATATTACAAACATGCTAAAAAAGAAGACTCAAGATTTCAATATACTTTTACGCTTGATGATGAAAGAAAGTTAGAGCATATTTTTTGATCCCCAACTCATTATTTTAATTGGTACCAAAGGTATGGAGATGTTATTATTTTTGATACCACATATAGGATAAACTTTTATGACATGCATTTTGGTGCCTTTGTTGGTGTTGATAATCATGAGAGGATAGTATTGTTTAGTTATATACTTCTATGCAATGAAACTATAAGTGTATCTCAATGGTTAATGAAGGTAACATAGCGATTTTTTTTTCTTTTTTACTTTTTATACACTTTAGTGTTCTATTATATATATTTTATTTGTTTGAATTTAATTGGTAGAATTTTTATATTGTTGATGAAGAAGCCACCTAGGACAATACTAACTATCAAGATCCATGGATGACACAGGCAATTGCAAAAGAAATGCCATCCATAAAACACAGTTTTTGTATATGGCATATAATGGCTCAATTTAGTGGTTGATTTATTTCAATTTTTCAAAATTAGTATTCAAATTGGTGTGCTAATTTTATAAGTTATACAAGTTAGACACCCCTAAAGAATTTGAGCATCAATGGTATTTAGTGATTGCAAAACAAGCACATAAATGGTTTGTACTAAATTAAGTGCTTCAAGGTGCCAGTTTATCTTCGTGACTACTTCTTTGGTGGTATAACAACTATAGAAAGATCAAAAGCATAAATGTATTTATAAAGAGATTTGTCACTTCCCACACAAGCTTAATCCAATTTATTGAATGGATAAGTTTACTTCATTTAATGTGATAAAAATTTAAATCATAGTTAAGAATTTTTTTGCATATTGCTTGTTTAATTTTTTCTATGCCATTTTGAAACTTCTTTCTAATTTGACATGTGAAGTATAAGTTGATCTTGCCATTGAAGATGTCGATGAAGCACAATTACACAATATTATGTTAGAGAAATACAATAGATCTTTTTTGAAAACTATTTCACCCAAAGAATAGCAAGCATATGATACTTTGACACTATTTATTTTTAAAAAATTTCAAGAAGAGTTTGGAAGAGTAGTTGGGTATATGGTGCATGAAGAGAAAAATATGGAGTTTATAGTGCAGCAACATAAAAAAATTCATAGTCAAAGGCACAGAATTTCATGGGATGGTGAGATGGCTATTTGTAATTGCAACTATTTTAAATTTTGGAGATTCTTTATCGTCACATACTAAGTGTTTTCTTTCATAAAGATTGTTTTGAAGTCCCTTCCAGCTACTTGCTATCATGTTGGTGCTATAAAGAATTTCAAAATGCACAAATGATGAAATGTTAGTAGACCTTGAAGTATCGCCTGATGGTAATCCTTTGATTGATGTGGCTAGTATTGTTCGCCACCCTCTAGCATCAAAGACAAAGGGGTGACCCAAGTAAAAATGATTGAAAGGTGGAAAAAAATTAGAAAAACAAGTGAAAACTTGTAGACTTTGCAAGGGTGTTGGTCACAATATTGTTACGTGTCCAGAGAAGGAGAATATTCATAAAAATCACACTACTACAAGTGGTGCTAATAAGTAAAAAAATAAATATTTCAAATTATAATGATTTAAGTCCTATTTTTTTCTTAAAATTTTAGAGTGGAGATATGTAATGCTTTGATATTTTGTGTTCCATATCACTCATTTTAAAATTCAAAAAATATTCTTTTTTTAATCAGGATTTGTATTATGATAAATATGATGAATTATTTTTGTCGACAAAATATTCAAGAAAATATGATAAATTCCTGAAATATATAATTAAATTTGAATATATAGATAAAATTTTACCTCATGGTACCTTTTCCCCTTGGGTAGATAATATGTTTTCAAATTAAAAGAACCATAAAGAAAGGTCTTTGCATCAACTGCTAATTTCCAATTTTCCCTCTGTTTTCTAGTCCAAAATGGCTTCTAACACCAAGAGATCAAAGGAATAGTTTTGTCATAAGAAGATTATTAAATATCTTCTTGTTATTTAAATAAAGCCCACCTAGTTAGATGGGTAGTTAATGCTCCTTAACTTGTGCCCAAAGGGCACAGGTTAGGAAAACCCTTGAAATTTCTATTTAGTTGAAACAATGAAAAATGGTAATAATTTACAATTTTTGTCCAAATTCCTGTCACATTTTTATTCAAGTTTAACACCACTTAAATATCACATCTTCATAATGGGAGACAAAAGATGCTTCATGGGAAGTCATGAAACAGTATGTCTAGCCACGCATCACTTTGAGCTATTAGCTATTGCAATCATTCCATGGGAATTTTTCATTATAGGTAGTTATTATGGCGGAGAACAACTTTTTCTATTGTAATTCTACATTTTTATCTCTTAAAATTTATAAATTGGGGGGAAACGTTATGCTTTTTCTCCTCAAATTTAAACTTCCGTCTCCAAATACCAATTCAACTTGATTACCAAAAAAGAAGAGTTCAAATTATTCTTCAAAGTACCCTGCTATTTTCACTACAACCAATCTTTCTGTAACTTGGCGGGAGACCCTTTTAGCCACGCTATAGCAATATACTTCGTTGAAACAGCAAAAGGAAGGGGAGAACTACAGGCAAGGGCTAAATATTTGATGAAGATTTTTAAAAAAAAATTGGAAAACATGTCTCATAATGATCCTTCCAAGGATGGACTGGTACTCAAACCACAAGCACCACTTCTGTAATATTATTTGCAAATAATATCATTTCTTGCAGGAAAGAAAGAGGGTGCAAGCTCAGCTTGCAGCAGAGCAGGACAACCTGTCAGAGCCAAGGCCGAACACAAGTGCCAGTCTTCCAAATAGAAGCTTAAACAGGCTGCTCAGCATCAACCAGCATCTAAGCTCAAACAACAAGTCTGCAACACAAGGACCAAACTTCAAAAAAAAAAAAAGGACAAGGATATAGGTGGTGAGGATGTTGGTGAAGTACTTAGAACAGATACAGCATCAGAAATCTCCACAGCATTTTCAGGCACACGATCTCCATGATTTTTCTTAACTATCATAAGATCATATCAGCAGAGAAGAAAAAAAATAAAAATTGTCTGGAAAATACAGATGATTGTAAGAGAAAAACCCTGCATGTTATTGCAACAGGTATACGACATCAAAGTCACTACATCTTGCCCAGGCACCCAAGCCTCAGCCAGTTTCTCGAGAATTTGTGATTGCACAAGAGAATGACTAAATTGTACACCAACATATGTAACTATTGCTGTACATATTGTACTTGTTTCACCAACTCATTTCCCACAATAGAACACAGAATTTGCCATGTACCCAATGATGCTAATTATTCCCATTCAGAGGGTGAGATAGGCGCCATTTTTTATGCGTGCCTGCATTGTTATTTTGATACAATACCTGTCAACCAAAACAATATATCAGGCAAAATAATCAACATGGAATTGAACAGCAAATTTTTAGCACAGCGTTACATGGCAAGTTCATGATTCAAGACGTGGTTCTAGGGAACTTCTCTGATGAACATTGATGCTTTTATCCTTTTTGCATGCATATGTATTAGCGTCCCATTAAATAAACTTTCATTGTGAAAAAAATAACATACTTATCATCAACAATGACCGAATTACTTAAAGATCTAGCCATAATTGCGAATCAGGCCTAGCAGATTACCAAAGGCTTGTACAGACGCAATAACAAGTACTGACTGGTCTTTCCCAGTTAGAATTAACAACGAATAACAGTATCATGTTTAATGGGGCAGAGACATTTAGAAGATGGACAAAGCGAACATTCAGTTTGAGTGAAATACTCACCCACATTATGAATTGATAATCCAATCAAAGAACAAGGGCAAATTTTTTTCAGGTAGAAGAGAAACAAGGCGCTTGCTGATAATAAAGCCTGAGGATGGTTCAAGTATTTTTCCTTTACATATCATTTTCATGATGCTAGAAAGTACTCTTATCATGCATGCACACATGTTGTCATGCACAAAAGATAAGCATGAATGGCTACAGAAACATGTGGATACCTACTGATATACCCATGTATAGATTTAGATATGCATCTACCTACATAGGGCAACTTAGTTAACTTACAACTTTTTGATCATCTCCCCCTGTGCATAAGTATTCATCATTTGGAGCTACTGCAACCTGCAATTCAAAATCACATATATCATTCAAACCTAGGAGCAAGGGACCAAATAAACATTCCATTATCAATGAACGGCCAAAACATATATGATTTACTGCAATAAAGGAAGAGATTACTGACGTACAGTATTAACACATCTTGTATGGCTCATGATATGCCTGACACACGGTTGACCTAGGGCAACATTCCACATTGCCATGCTATGTACAGAAATTCATCAAGTTATAAGCATGATGGATATCAGAGAGAAAAAGAATAAAAATAAGGAAATGAGTTCACCTCCCATCACCACTCACGGTGACCAAGACAGGCTCCCTTTGAAGCCACCGAGCATCATTTACACCTTGATCACCCTCATCAACATGGCTATAGACAATCAAAAAAAAGAGAGAGAGAGAGAACAAATATGTTATTGTCTATCACTAATAGCTCTCAAAATAAAAGAAAAAAAATATACAACTCATTGCACTACATAGAACCATCCATTAAGCAGTTCTATAAATAATAAAATAAAAGAGGGAGCAAGAAAAGGGATTTACCATTAATAATCAATAAGCTAATATTATATCCACTACACGTTGGCTTTATAAATTAAATCCTATGCAGTTTTCTTGTACCAACAGCTAAATCTTCTGCAAAGGTAAGCCTCTCCAAATCCTCATTTCATGCAATTACACTTTTTGAATATTCCAATCTTTGCAAACCAAGTCATTCCCCTGTCAGACACTCCTTTAATTGTCCTTATACCATCATATCTAATGCATGCAACTCTCAAGTTTCATAAGTTTGACTCCCCATAGAAATCATATATTACCTGATTGTCATTGTGCATGCACATGTCATATTTGTCAGCAATTCCACAACAAGATGTCCAACAATACTATATTCAAGCCTATGGTGCATGGCCCCTTATTCTGTTGCTACTGAAAGTGCTGTCCATTAAAGATCACTATGTGAGAATCAAAGTTTGCTGTACCAAGCCATATCGCTCGATATTGGGCATACCATATTGTACCAGTAAGGCACCGGTACAAAAATAGGGGCTTGTACAGCATTATGCTGACACATAGTACAATACTTTTTTATCTGAAACAGCGTACCACGTCAGTAGGGGGCGTACCATACCAGTAAGCTATCGGGATGGTGGTTGATACTAGTATCACAAACCTTGAGAAACCCTATCAAACCTGATAGAGACTGCAGACTCAGATCATGGAAGTCATGTTTGTTATTTCTTCAATCTTGGGGCACCATAAGACACCAAAATACTGCATATTTTACTTGAGATAATACAATGTATTCAATGGCACATTGTTGCATAGAAATGTAAAAAGAAGCACCAGCCAACCAGACATTTTTGTGGCACAAGTATTTAAGAACTGTTTGAGTCTCAAATCATGTGCAAGGCCTAGAAACAGGAAGAACAAGGAAAGAGAGAAGGTTGTAGAGGAAGGAGAGGAGGGAGAAAGAAAAAAGGACAAAATGCACAAGTGCAATGCCCTGAATTTGTTCTCTCCCTTAAACTTAGATTGCAATGAGGATCCACATTGTAGGTGGATAATAAAAAACAAAATTCCCCTAAGTAGGAGAATCAACAACTTCTAATGAATGTTGAACATGATTCGGCAAGGAATCATGCCAAAACCCATCCAATTATAGCCGGTATATAAAAACAAAGTTGTCAAAGTCTCAAGGTCTCTCAGAGCTTAGGCAAATGATGCATCGTAAGGTGCATGCCTTCATGAAATGAGGTGTAAAAATATAAATATACATTTAGACAAAAATGCATACGTGATTCTAAATATATTTAATAATATGGTATCAATTTAAGAACACAATACCAAAGAAAAGGCATTGGAACTCAACTTTATGCACATATGAAGGACATGGTATACTCTATCCTCTTTTCTGTTTCTAATGGACAGAAACATAGCTGCAGCTGCAGCTGAGCAGCTGAAGAAGAAGAAAAGGGAGAGGAAGTGCAGCAGAACGAAGAAGAAGAAGAGGCAAAAAAGGGATTTCAGTCCCCTGTTTCACACAGCAGTAGGAATGCCCTGTCAAAACAACAAGAAGAAGAAGAGAGAAGAAAAAAGAAGCGATTCATATAGCAGCAGGGTTCCCTGTTTCACAGAGTAGCAGGGATCCCCTTGCCCAAAGAATAAAGAAGAAAGACAAAGAAAGCATCCTACATGGTTGATGGCTTTGATGCTGCCACAAAAAAGAGGGGAGAAGCTTGCCACACCAAACTTTGGAGCTCCATCGAACCCCTTGGAGCGCCACTGCACCAACCCCCCCCCCCCACCAAAAAAATCCCCTTCCTCTCTTACTGAATCAGCCACTTAATTAATATCTTCTGGCATTGTAATTATGTAGCTTTAGTCATCACTGAGATTTATTGCTACAGATCTAATCAAGAGATTGAGCTTTATTTAAGAAAAGGTTCAGGAGATTGAGCTTTGTTCAAGAACGGTGCACCTTTTCTGCACCTTAGAGTCTCAATGAGGCACATGCCTCCAAGGCTTTTTTGCACCTCTCTGAAGGAACTTCACCTCACTACAGGCAAGGTGCTTGGGGTGGGCTTCACCTGTGCCTTGCATCTAGATGCAGCTTTGACAACACTGATAAAAAGATACACCTACAGCTACAGGCTACAGCCCTCTTATACCCAAAATTATATACATAAATTGTCAACCATACATCTTTGAAGTTTTTTTGGAAGTAGCAGTCAACAGAGGATTTAAAATGCACGTATGATAATGTGATTGGACTTACAGAGCCATTTCTTCCATATCAAACTCAGGGAAGACTTAAGGGGTGCTTGGTTTGCAACCGGAATCAAAACCGGAATGGATTGGAATCGGAATGGCCAAATCTCCCAAAGCGTTTGGTTCGTGACCGGAATTAGAATCAGAATCAGAATGAAAATTTGAATCCTTGAGGGAGAGTAGGGATTGAGTTTTAGGTAGATTGGGCTACCATTCCGTCCTAGAATCGGAATCAGAACAGGGCTCCTCTCAACCAAATGTTTGGAATGGAAGTCAACCATTCTCATTAGAATTTCAGACCCCAACTCCCTCCAACCGAACACCCCCTTAGTTCTTCTTAAAGTCACTTACTGTTCAAAAGAAATTAAAAAACTATGTCATTTTCCAGAGGTCCTTCCAATGAACTAACAACCACAAAACAGGTATCATATTACATTTTTTTATGCATCATGAAAAAAGTGATGCAACAAAAGCACTTTAATGAATGAACTTATACAGTAGATAAATACTCCAACAATCCACTATGAATCAGTGGAATCACTATAGATTCACTTCAGCTTCACTGATGCCACCAGTCTTGTTTGAATAGGTAGAAGTTTAATTGTATGAATAGTAAACAACTGCAACAAGTCTTTTTTTTTTTTTTGAAACTCACCCTGGCAGTTGACCAGCATGTTCTGCAGTAGGCATTTGCTTCCCGTGGCTCAGACAATGTAGAGGCCTAAAGAAACGCATATCATTGCTTTGACAGGATGCACCTAGAGCAACCTGCCCACGGTTCATTGGCAGGAACCGTGTATCCCATACCAAGGTGTTATTTGATGTACTAGAGGCAGTAAAATAGGTACCGCAACCACTAAATGAAACACATGTAACCTGTGATAAAGAAACACAAATACACATATAAAAAAAAAAAAAAAAAAAACAGTTGATAATAAAGAGATCAAAATAAAATAAACAAAAAAACTAAAGGCAAGACCAAAAAAATCAAATAATAGATGTTCTTATGTGGTCAGGCAGAATGCAGCTGGGATTTCTCCAAAACTGCCAAATTCACACATCAGTCCCATTATTTTATTTAGCAAAAAATGTTTTCATATTCCGAACTTCCTAGGACGGCCGGGGAAAACTTGCCGCTAGTGACAGTTTCAAGAAAAATCTCAGGTGAAGAAAATATCGTAATGGACATGGCACGAAAATATGAATACAGGTGTGTGCAGTGTCGCTAAAGGATTAAAAGAGAAAACCTCCAAATGAAACACATAAATTTCTATCAGAAGCACACATAATCTTGGAGCTCATCTTACATACTACACTTGATTGAACCGTTGCAATGACAATTATTTGTGATTCTGGCCCAAGAATGTGCCCACTCACCTTTCATGAGTGATTAAAAAAAAAAAAAATCCAATCAAGGTAACAACCACTCCTATAACCGCACACCTAAAGACTAAGTTCTTAAGAACGGTAAAGCCAGTGAACCCAATAAATCAAATAGGCCGGAAACGAATAAACATATCACTAGGTTTAATTTTAAACACTAGATGCCCTAATTGTCTGCTCAAAAGAATAGAAATTAGTCTTCTTGAAATCTTAAGATCACTCCAAAATGTTTAAAACATCCCGGATGAAGGGAAAAAAGGAAGCTATAGAATAAAACCAGCTTGGTGTTCACATTATTAATTAATCTTCCTCTAAACATGAGAAGAACTGGTTGAAAAGATGCAAGAATCAGTGTTACTAGCAAACTCTATGGATCAAGGATGGCTGAACCAGCCAGTCTGGGATTGGCATGGTTCATCTTTGATTTTCGAGATGGTTCCTTTCTCAAACCCACTCTAGCTCATGATGTTCGAGTGCCACCCTCCTCACTCACAATATTCAAATGCCCCCCATCCACCCCACACGCGAACATCCCCACCACCCCCGCGACCACTTGTGATGGTCCGAGAGGCGGGTTTCCGCCCTTCTGATAAGTCCTCTCTCTCTCTCTCTCTCCAAGAATTAGGGTTAGGGTTTCTCTTGGTTGGTCCGCCTCTCACCTTCGATTGGCTGATTCAGATTTCCCTCTCTCTCTCTCCTCTTCACTCCAAGGGTTAGGTTTCCACCTTTGCTCACCCTTCTCATGCCTCCCTATCCGCGGCCTCTTCCTAAGAAGACTGCACACACGGGTGCGACACCAAGCCCTGTGCTTGCCACCGGTGCCTTCACACATCAACGCCAACACCACCTCCTCTGGATTCAAACTAGGTGAGTCTCCCCTCTCCCCCCTCATTCCCTCTCTCTCCTTCCACTTCCCCTTCTCCTTCTCCCTCCCTCTCCTTCTTCCACTCCAGCCCTCTCCCTCTCTCTCTCCATGGTTCCAGTAGCGATGGTTCGGTATGACACAGACTGATACCGCATTGTACCAGTTGCTGGTCAGCATGCCTATTGGTACCAGTTCTTCCAATCTTACTAACATATTACAATTGATTCTCTCATGTAATTTAACTCAGTGGTGCAACACATACACGAGACAACTATATGCAGTCCAAAAAAAATGCAAAAGTAAAATTTCATGATACACCTCAATCTCATAGTGGATCAAGGATAAAAGTCTATATGTTCAATTTAGTGAAAATGTGGCATCTGGATCTTGTTAAATAGAGAATAGCAAATCTCATAGACTAAATGCATAGAAACAATAGGGTAATGTAGGAAGTCATGGCTGAAAATGTCACAGTCAATCACAGGTTACCATTTATTTAGTGCATCAAAATGTATAATAGAGAAATGAAAGGAAGATGAAGGCAACAATTATGTTAATGACAAAGTATTAAAGCCAAATAATGCAGATAGTAATGTCAGTCATAACAAGAAGCATAACCTTGAAAGTTGAACTAAGAATAAGAAATATCCCATCGTAAAGCAAAGAGCAATTAAATAAGCCTCAAATTTCTCAATTCAACCATCCAGCAAGACGTGATATTTTAGACCAATAAGCAAAATAAGTTAACCTTGTTTACATGAGGGACTAAATTCCAATTATATGTTTGTTCACTGAAGAGCTCAAGGCTTGTCAAACACTGATGCTGGCAGTCAATGATACTAGATAAGCTAATGATAAAGCAAGGAATGTTAATAATATAAAAAACCAGAAATAAAGACAAATTATCATACATAGGTCATAACCATCATCCGTGAAGGGCCGGCAGGGAATTGGGATAAGAAGACAGGGATAAACAGAGTATTCAAGGATCACTGATGCATCGAAAGTGAACCTAATTAACAGCTAGATGGTTAGGAAGCAGTACAGAAGTACATAGTGAGAGGAGTTTGAGGATAGCACAAGCACAAAAATGAAGTTAAAAGATCCAGGATACAACAGAACCAGAGAATTAGGAGAATCAGAATAATCTCACAAGCAAATGACAAATATTATATCTGGTTTCCAAATCTAAGTGTAGTCTGACACTCATGCATTGGACTCAGAAATTTACATAGTTATGTCTTAGATAAGTAGAACTATGAAACTTTAAAAAGCATAACATATTTTTAATTAACGTCTAGCAAGGATTTTCTTTAGCATTTTTTTGGTTTCTAAGAGCCTCTAAGAGTTTTTGTAATTTCATACTTTAATCTGAAACACGAAATCTACTCCAATGGTTCCAAAAAAATGCAAAATTTTCTCAATTATTTTCTTGATTTGCTTTTATGTTTGACTGTTTTTTTTTATATATTTTGACTTTCTTTTTTATAGCAAAACTGCAAAGGTGAAAATTCAATATGCCGAACCAAAACCAAGATTTGGAATCTTGATCTCAGTCAATAAATCATCCCTCAATCAGCATAACTCTTGAGCTACCTCTACTATTTTCTAAACCTTCCATTTCTCGATTTTCTACACATTCAGCTCTACAACTGGGAGCTTTATCCAAAATTTTGTACCTGGACCATATATACTACGCAACAATCTGACTCGAACAAAACTCTAGAAGTTTTTAATCCAAATTTTGAGAGCCTGCAGTCACAATTGGTTACTCCAAAAGAACTTAAGTATGGTCAGAAATATAAAATCTTATTACATTCCTAGTATATTGATGATTAAAAAGGAAATTTATTAAAAAATATATATATACTAGTAAAAGTTCAGCCAAGTATTTTACAGTGAAGACAAACCACCCACCTCATGACCAGAGCCCACCGAGAGATGATTAATTGCAGCACAAGTGCGGATGTCAAATAAGCCAACAGTCCCATCCCCAGCACCTATACGTCCAGGATATGAAGTACCATCCAACTAGTTAGTTGTACAGCAGAGCTGAAAATGGTACAAATTAATGCCTACCAATTATGAAAGAACAGAACACACCTGTTATTATAGTGTTGCAAGCTGGATTTGTTTTCAATGATGTAATATACTGTAGGAAAACCTATGTCAGTAAGCTGTTGAACATGTAAGCTTTTTCGGAGTCAAATGAAAACAACATACAGAATCATTTGCAGGGAAAGATAGACAGGATTCCGGAGATTCAATATCCCATAATTGCACTACAGCTGGACCACCATATTCACAATCACTTCCACAGACGAGAAGGTTTTCACTGCCAAATTCCATAGCATCAATGGAAGGATAAACCTGGTCTCGGATCCTGCATTCAAAAAATAAAAAGACAAATTCAATGAAGCTTATAACAAGTATGTTCAGAAATTAGAATAACTACATGTATATTTGACCTGTACACAACAGAACTGCAAATCATAATATATGATTGCATGAGACAAAGGTCAGATTTTCAGTCATCAATAAATATTATAAAGCACTCACACACTCAAAAATCCACATATGCAAGCATAAGCACAGCAGGCACATGTAGACCCCCCTTAACACAAACAAGGCACAATGGACAAAATGACCGAGCACTAATAGGTATCAGATCAAGTTTCTCCTGAATTCAATTCTGTTGTGCACACAGTTATGAGCATAGCAGGCACACGCAGACCCCTAACACAAACAAGGCACTATGGACAAAATGAGTGAGCACTTATAGTTATAGGTATCAGATCAAGTATCTTCTGAATTAAATTGATGCTAATCATTCGGGGAACTTTACCCATAAAGCTTCATCTTAAGTGGGCTCTCACCAGTGGCAGAGCCACGATTTTAAGTAAAGGGGGCAAAAATTGAAGCAATGTTGAAGTGTTGAACAATTTTATCCAAAACTAAAACATTAGGACAACCATACAACCACTTGTGGTTACTCAAGATCGTTTAATAAATACAACTGAAACATGTAATGGACAATGGTCAATGAATAAAAATAAGACAACATCACAAATTAGAAAAAACAATGATTCAAATTTAAAAAAAAAAAAAAAAGAATCTAAGCATGCATCAAATAAAACTTGAATCTATACTTTTTTTTGTTCTTCTTCTTTTCCTTTTTTTGGACAAAATGATGGGCATAAACGAAAGAACAAACCCTTTGTAATCCCAAGCCACCAGTTGGGTATGTTCATTCACTTGCACAGCTCTTTCAATACTATATCCTCTAAAATACTTGTACAGAGAACAAAATAAGGATCTCAATTTTAGATTTTTTTTCTTGATTTAGTAGCTTATTTATTTTCATTGAAATTGTAATTTAACTAGAAAATCTCTATGACTTTGATGGCTTATTTAGTTCCGATACATTCTAGAAAGAAGCCAACAATTTTGGAGTTACCTGTGAATCTTTAATAGAATATTCTTTTTTCAAAAGAAATCCCAAAATACTTGGAACAGCACTGAATGGTACTTAGAAACATAAAATACGAGTGGGGGCAAGTCACTAGGATATTATCACATACCAAGGGACTGCTGGCTCTGCCATTGGCTATCACATCAATGTTACACAATTCATGGTTCAAGTCTAAAAACTTAATTTGACAAAAAAAAAAAAAAATTATGCCTCATCTGATGTATTAAACAGATTGAGTTTGCTCAAGAAATATTTTCTATGTTTAAAGTCAGAAAATGGTGTACGAAGGCAAAGTAAGCAACAGGCAGCTACCACATTTATTTCATATAGCTGCAATGTCAGTCTCTATATATGAGTTCTATAAAGAATTACAATGTAAGGTAGAATATTAAATATTTTCTACCATATACTCAGCCACTTAAGGAAATCAAATATTGTACCAGTCATTTTTGAAACAACGGTCCTCGCACCATCAACACTCATCAGCTAAAAAATAAAAATAAACCTAAAAATGTAGCTTTTATAAATAAAAAAAAAAAAAACACAACCGCTCAGCTCAACTACCAAATTTCTCTAATATAAACATGTCAAGTACTTGGAAATGGAAATTTTTACAAACATACTGGTCATGAAAATTGACCATATCACTTCCACCCCGATTCCATATATATTTGGAAGCTCTTCTGTATTGTCTTCGGCTCATAGCTAAGGAAGCCTCTGCATCGAATAACAGAAGAATAAACCCCCAAATTCTATCTAAGAAACTAAGTCTTGAAAAGTACGCATACCTAGATCGCAGCTAACCTTGTCTGATCAGAATGGGACAACTTAATGGCTCAAAATACTACACAACAATCTTTAAGATATTTTTTTAAAGAGCTCTAACCCAAACTAAAATTTATTAGGCCTGGTGTCAAAACATTATTAAGCATAATTGGGCAAAAGTGAAGGATGCCACGAAAATGAATTCTTTGATGAATGTATGTAGTTTGAGGCCTAAATTTCAAGCTCACACATTCCTAAAAAGAAGAGAAAATACAAGAAAAAGAACGGAGAAAAAGTGATGCTGCAATGCGGCTCTACAATGAATACATTTGTCACAATAAGTTATGGAGCTCACTGCATTCCCTTCAAAATTTCTCTTATTGCATGTTTGACTCTCTAAAGTTGCAAATTGCATATATGTCCTCACAAAAAATTGATCCTTACATTTATACCCCTCTTGATGTACAACAATTTCAAAAGGTTGAATTTGATAGTTTAGAAGTGAAATGCTGAAAATGTTCTCCTTTTGCATCTAGGTCCTCCAAAATGCGAAATGACTTTCAGACATTTCATCAGCAAAAATAAAAAAGTAACCCTTCTCCACCTTCTCATGTAGACATTCATTAGTCATCACAGAAATGGCGTGCCATGCTAACAAAATTAATAATCAAATAGCATGAGATTTTAAAGACAACATACGAGGTTTTAGAAAATGGACAGACATGTGATAGGTGGTCAAGATTGGCAGGGGCAATGGTGGGAAAGTTCATCCATTCATCAAGGGGCATTTAATGGGATATGATTAACATTGCAACAGATAGTTTCTCGATAGCCTTGTAGATACAACAGTAGTCAAGATTATAGAACCCATCAAATTGACAATCTAAATGCCATATGCTCCCCGAAGTCTCGATCTTAGATCCTATTTGACTTAGGCAAGGGTTTTAATCAACTGCAATCCAACACTCCTTTGACTTAGATGTCACTCCCGGTCATAAAGCCTTATACCAGCACCAGCAAGACCCATCAGTCTCGATCCAATATCAAATTGACTGCCTCAACATTAATGAGCTGCCCATCATTTTTTTATGGGAGGATCTAAAAAGATCTAATACATGTATGATTTCAGCACCATAGGAGCATTTGCCTACCACCTACAAGTGGAAAGCTTCACAAAGTACCCATGCGACTATTCCAGAGAAAGAATGGTAACACCCACTCACTACTTGTCTGGTTGGAGGCCTCCATTAGAACTCAAGCCAGACACATAAAACCGTGTGCGCTTTTTGGCTGGGAAACCACCATGTCTACTAACCATTCCATCCATAGTAGGTACTACCGCGCAATCCATCTATGCGAGTACCCCAGGTCCACACCCAAACATAGGTGGGAACGAACGTGAGGGTAGCATAAGATTAGACATCACACCTCATTAAAATGCCACAGCAATAAGACTCAGGGATGGACATCATATTGCGGGTAAGGAAGGTGGGCATAGTCTTTGATGATGTCAGGGAATTAGATCATGCAGCAAATTTCCCACTACAACGGTCTGATTGCAAGCAGCATTCAGGATCCTACCGGAGCATCAAAGTCATCTGATGGCCCAAATTGTTCTTGTATTGAGTCTGCATTTTTCTAGTATTTTATTGAAGTCTTGTTCGTTACATAACTATGAACTTGGGCCTTAAGTTACTCAGCAGTCAAGTTACTTGATGTACAAGTTAGTTGGGCCCCACATCATTTTTTAACGCATTTGGTTACTTGGTACTTGGGGTAGGCTATATACAGGATATAGTCATATAAGAGAGATAAAAGATAGACTTGAATCATGAATTATGTTGCATGAGTTTGTATTGATGAGAAAGAAGACTGTTCCTCTCTTCTCTCTACCCTTTCTCTCCCCTTATCTCTAGTGCCTTCTTTTTCTCTTCCTTCTCTCTTTTAGCTTCTTCCCCTTTCTTCATCTAGTCCTCTTAGTTTTTTCTGAAATTTGAAGCATATCCTGAAATAAATTATAGATAAACACCAACCCCTCTACATAAGAAAGTTCATTCTAACACCAACGCTATTCTCTAAACCCGATGAAGGACCTAGAATGCATCCCTCTTTCCCTTAATTCACTAAATTGTTCACTTCTGCCCTGTTTTCTGCAATAGCATAGCAAGCGTAAAAGGTCGCAAAGCCCTTCCAAACTGTTAGGTCTGCTAATGCATAAGCAGAGCACCCCAAGAGGTCCTGCATCAAAACTTGTTTAGTAGAAGAATAATTAAAAAGGAAGAGAGATGGACATCATGGGTCGTATTGTAGGCAAAACTTTTTTTTTTTTTTTTTGGTGTAACCAATAAATATGTTTAGTATTTTCTTTGAAATTGGACAAAGCTAGCCTAAATAAATTCACATTGCCAAAATCAATGAAACTGTTGAAACTGCTGAAACCGACTGAAACTGACAATGTCAGTCAGGATAAATCAGTTTGGGGCAAATCTTTAAACTTTGCCAGACCCTTTTATAGCAATCTGTACGTTTAAGTTTGTATCTTCCATCTAATTTCATTATTCTGGCAAATATGCCCAACAAACTTTTTATTTCAAAAAAAAAAAAAAAAATCCAGTGGCATTACTTTTGGGTCATATATCTACATGAAAAGATGGCCCTTTAGGTGAATTGAAGTCCAACATGCAATATAGGTAAACATGTAGAACACCACTTTGCAAGTACACAGGAACAAATGGTTATTGTCAAGGACCAAAGGCAAAATGGTAACTGTCGGTGGAGCACATTCCAGCATAGAAAAACCTTTCAGGCCATCAGGATTCTCCTAAATTTACTTGATCCTGAATTTAGAATGGCTTTATACGATCTCCAAGATTTTCATGTGAAAGTAAGACAATCAATCATGTAACATGCACAAAAATTTTTGATATGAATTACAGGTTCAACAGACTCAGTTGATTTAGACCTGAAATCAGCAGAACTTTGTACAATTCAGTTCATACAGATTCACAGATGGGGTTTTGGACTTTAGCCATTCCAGCTTGACCAAGTTTAAACTTGGATTAATGAGTTTTCATAGTCTGGTGCCTGCATCAGGTGTAACATCAACACCACAAAAAAGATTAAAAAAATGAAAGCAACTTGACATATGGTGCAGGAATTCTTAGGACTACAAGCATATATGGTCTTCATATTAGCTTGCAGAAATTGACCAACAACAAGAAACAGACTAGCAAAATCACCCAAAGAATAAGAAGGATGACATGAATAAACATTACAAAATCTCTTATGAAATTTCAGAAAATTAGTTGTTAGTTGAAACTAAAACATTTGATATGAATAAAGCACTTTTTTACATGATAACCTCTAACAATATAAAGAACTATAATTGAAATAAATGGTGTTTAATAGAACACAGATTTGATAGGGGTTAAAAAGCAAGCAGTGAGGTCATTGAGCTAGTGCATCACCACAGTTTGACAATTTCATCTATTTGAAGATTTGATGAATCTGTAAACACTACTGTGCTACCTAGGCAAATTTCAGCTAGCACCTTATGTGGAAGTACATTGAGAAATATGTAAACCAATTAACAAATAAAAAGTCACTCAGCTAAATTCCAAATCTCATAAAATAAAGAAAATAAAACGAAAGTAGGCATCAGATAATCTGCATTCTATTCAAGAAACTACTGCTTTACCTTAAATTTGAATTTAAATCAGCAGCAAGCTCACCCCTCAAAGCATTCCATAATAGAAGTTTTCCATCCCCTTTCGCTCCACTTGTGACCACTAGGCCTGAACAATTTTGAGCATATCACATAATTGATAATACCACAAGGTACAGAACTACGCAATAAACACTGCAATAAATGGAAAATATGGAGGAATAGAGACTTTATTGGCAGGCTACTGTTGATTACATCAAATAATATACAAAAGCAACCTGACCTCAATAGGACAGTTAGAATTCTAAAGCCAAAAAAAAGGCAAAACTAAATTAGAATAGACTTTATAGGCAAATTACAAACCATATGATCAAAAAAGGTTGACAGTTTCTGCATCATCTAACTAGTTGATGATCCAAACACAGCTACAAAACAGTCTGAGAAGGAGCTGGCATCTTTGCATAGAGGTCAAAGCAACAAGAAAGGTGGAGATGATTAGGGTTGTTGTTAGTATGTGCAGATCCATGCGACAAGGACTCTAGCCGGACCAAATCAGGACACCAACCAGACTGATTTTTTGCATCCAAATATGGGTCTGCTCAAGCTTACCTGGCCTGGACTTGACCTGTCACAATCACACGTTACATTGGGGTATCGGTTTGATTATTGCGAACCCAACCCAACATGGATCCGATCCAATCCAGATTTGATGGTTTACCCGGTAAATAATATATAGTTTACCATTACATCTCTCACATTTCTTACAAAACTTACTAATTATGCCTTGAGGCTAAGTCATTACTAAATAGTTTTGAGGGCACAGCAAGAATTGACCTTTCCAAATAATAGTACCCACATGAGACTCAGATCTAATCCCAATTGATAACCTGCCCAACCAGAACCCAGTCCCAGAAAGTACATGATCTATCCTGGATCCGATCCCTATCCAGCCTAATCTCAATCCTGTCCTACCTAGATCGGGACAAACCAATTATTTAATGGGTAGGCTTTGTGATAAAATGAAGGCCTGAACCCTCCAATAGGTCTGGATCCAAGTTATGAGGTTCTTGGTACAACCCAATCAGACTCAGTAGCACCCTGGGAGCTGATTTTGGAGTAAAAAGCAAGAATTGAAGTCTATCTTTAGGTGCAAAGAAAAATGTTAAACAAAATCAGTATGATATACAAAATACAATTATTTCTACTAGAACAAAATGAAGGCATCTAGAAGAAAAATGTCCAACTTTATGTTGTTGAATAAAATGTAGCGAATGGATTACAGCATCAAACATAACTCAAAGTTTTGGGTTTTAAAACATAAATCACCACCTCAAGATAGAATGGGCAGATGGTGCAAAACTAGTGTGGAATATAAATCAAGACAGGTCAGGATGTCAAACAAATTTTGTCATACACAATGATAAGAAGCTGCAAGCACAAATTAATACATGCATCAACAAGAACTGGCATCTATACGTAGACAGGGCAATAATGAATACAGAAAGCATTTGATGATTATTTATAATATATCATAATATTGTAGTATAGCTAGAATATAGCTATTGGTTCAGAAAACATCTATTTCAAACTTCATGTGATGTAAAATGGATAGATTGAGGAGCTATTTAGGAGAACAATATACAGTGAAATGAATTATGTTCTTGAAAACATTCCAAAATTTCAGTTCAACACGTGTCATCCATCCCACTATACTCAATATACAACTTACAATTTCCTTTTAAAAATTCTATACCTGCTCTGGCTCTTGACCCAATAGCTTGCTTTAAATCAAACTTCACTAATCAACATATCACTCTGAAAGACGTGTAGATTTTCATGCACTTGATAGTGATTTATGCAATGAATACACAAGGTATGCAAAGCTTAAAGAGAATTATCAGAATATTAATATGCATACTTTCATGTGCTCGTTAGAGGTACTTTAAGATTTACTTGAGGTGCAATTGAACTGAGCTGCTCAGAATTTTTATATACATACATTTACGTGCTTGTTAGAGGTACTTTAAGATTTACTAGAAGCGCAAATGAACCAAGCTGCTCATGGGCTCAGCTCATTAAGAGCTCATTTGAACTTGGCTCAGCTGGGAAACAAGCCAAGCTTAAGCACTTCTCGAAGCTCGTAAAAGAGCCAAGCCTGAGCACCTACGTTGTTCAGGTATAATGGAAAAGCTCTGAATCAGCTCAACTTAAGCCTTAGCCAAGCCTAGTTCGAACAGGTTATGCAGAAGCTTGGCTTCAGTTCGAGCTCAGCTTAAACAGCTTGTTTAGTTTCTGAACTGAGCTCAAGCAGCCTGTGTACTCCGCTCTGCTTGGCTTGTTTGCAACCCTAAGATTTTCATATGCTGTTTAAAATGGGATTGGTTAATATCAGATACTCTACATTTGCATTGCGGAAAATGATTGCATGATTTTTAGTACAATCATGCATGTAAGAGTTGTTTTGAGCATAACAAATTGAATGGTAGCCATTTTCCTTTTAGATATCAAAAATACGAAAAATGATGAGATAAGGAATTCACACCTTAAGTTTCTCCAAGCATTGTAAAATATAAGCAAAGCCATAAGGACAATGATGACTAATATTGACATCAGAAATAGATATACAGCAATTGCAATATATGTCAACTTACACGACTGCCAGCTATTGACTGTCATAGCATTAATTTTTTGCGTATGTCCAATTGAGGCTCGATCATCTCCCGTAGACCCCAAGGTAAAAAGACAAGAACCAGTAATACAGTCCCAAACCTAGTTCACAATGAAAAGGATGAATCGAGAAGATAAATTTATTCTCAACCTTATTTCTAGAGACACTTTAAATTTCTGTTCGTAGAAACTACAGTGCAAATAAAAACATATAAATTACCTTTAACCAGTTAGAACCACAGGAAACTACACTAGCACCTTTCACTGCAAATTCAACAGCCTGGATCTATCAAACAAACAAAGTTACAGAGAAAAGGTCACATCACTCTGAACACCAAAATGTGCACAAGCGTAAATTTAAAAAAAAATGAAAAATAAATCTTCTACCTCAAACTTCACAATCCAACACAGAACATGATTAAAAAAATCGAAGTTAAGGAAAAAGAAAAGATCAATCAAAACATTAACATAGAAGCTATAATGGTAAAGTGAGATCTTGTACATGGGATGGACCAGCTTTACACCTACAACCAGAGTTCAACAATTCCAATATCTCTAAGTAAATTCTACCATATATTCCATTCTGATCCTTAACAACCTAATTCATAAAAAAAGATCCAGGTATACATTTTCAATTTGCCATCCAGAACAATTTAACCCACCAAATATCTACATCTTTAATTGGAAAATTTTACATAAGTCGTAGAATTGTCCATTTTGGTTTTCTCATGGTTATTTGATGATTACACTAAAAGGTTAAATGACATCAATTGGTGGTTTTTGGTGAGGCTATTACATGTATTTCCCTTCATGCCTCTAGCTAAAACAGGAAGCTTGTTCAAACAAAGCGAAAGGTATCCTATGCAAACAAGTCTGTTCCAGACCAATATTAAAGAAACCCTACTTGTTTCATTAAAAAAGATACCTTTCCGAAGATGACCATGCTAGTCAGGAACCGATATGACCGATGTGCCCCGATTTTCTGCAACCCAGAGGAGGCTCGCCCTAACTCGATGATTACCCAAGCAATACAGCCCATACCGCTTAGTAAAGCCTTAAGCCTATCTCGACATTTGGAAGGTTGGAAACAAGCAAAGAATGGAGAAGGCATTCTCAACGTGGGAAGTGCATTAATTGGGTCCATTGCGGAGATTTTGAGCTAGAAATTCTTCTAGCTTGGAAAGCGTCATCCCTTTGCCATTTCATCAAAAATCTGAATTAAAATTAGAGTTTATTTGACAAAATTGGATGAGTGTGGCTACATAGACCATATTAGGGGCATATTAGTCTCCTCAAAGCATGCTAGTCAAGACCCTTGTTAACACTGCATAAGTGTGGCACCCACTATACCAAGCTTACCAGTCTTTTGTCAATATGGGGTTGAGTCATAATATTTCGAACAAAGGTTCGCAAATTTGGTACCGGAAACCGTGCCGATTGCCAACCAGTACGGTACCAGACCGGATCGGACCGTATCGGATATAAAAAAATCAAAAAAAAATCCCACCCAACAGCACCAAAAAAAAAAAGAAAAAAAAATCGGGCCAAACCTGCCCCGAACTATACCGAACCAGACCAAATCACTCGATATCGGGCGATTCGGGCCAATACCATACCGAATCAACCGGTTTGATCTGGTTCAGACATTTTTCGAAAATCCGGTCTGAACCGGATCGGTTCCCCGCCAGCACAGTATAGTATGGGGTGTACTGGTCGGTTCGGGCCAGTACGAAATACCATGTTTCGAATCTTGTTCCAATAAAACCAACTCAATTGAAAACAAATACTATAAAACAGAAAAGAATCTTACAATCTTCCAAACAACCAATCCTCAACAATTCAGCTCTGTTGAATTTACAATGACATGTAAAAGTGTTTACTTTTATTAGCAATATGTTAGACTAGTTTACAATATACTTCTAAAGATTATCTACGATTCTACATTAACCATTCTCTCCAAGTAGGGGAAGCATGCAAATGGTTGGATTATATGATGCATCAATTGATTCCATCTTCTACTAGAATTGTCTACTAACCCCCCCCCCATCAATTGATATGAATTTAACTTAAGGTTCAAATCTACCTATTGCTATGCAATTCCAGGTCTATACCCTTAGATTTTGCAACAAGTACAATAATTAAGAAAAAGAAGATAATGACATGAAAACATATTTTTGAAAATTACTTGGATACGAAGAGAATATGAAAAAGTCCTACCTTAACTCTTATTTTGGTAATCAGTAGAATGTATAGCCAAAAAAATAGCAAAAAACACTATCCGTGGGCTAAAAAAAATCTAATCAAGTTATATATTGGTCCACCTATTGATCATTTTGCAGATCTAAGCATTTTTTGCGCAGGCCTAGCCAACATTAGATAACAACATAAGGAATTGCCACTCTAGGCCCAAGCTGGCCAATTTAAAATGAGGGAGCCCAGGCCTGGCCCGACCCAGACATAGTGGTGGCAGACCCTGCATGCTAGGATGAGGGCAAGAGAGAAAGAGAGTGAGATAAGGAGGGAAAGGGTTTAAGGGGAGTGGCGGTGCTTCCAACCAAATGAGGATAGGGGGAGAGAGACAGAAGGTTAGAGTGAAGGTGGAGCAGCTATTTAAACTAGGATAGGAGGGAGCACAACAGAAAGAGGGAGGAGCGGAGAAAGGGATAGAGATGAGGCGGCAGCTCTAGCTAGGGGGACAAGAGAGAGGAAGGATTAGAAGAAGACAGCAATTCCAGGTCATATTAGGTAGGAGGCCTGCAAGAGAAAGGGGATGCACATGCGAGAGGAGGAGAGAGAGAGAGGAGAGAGAGAAGCATACATTGGGAATTGCTGGTGGCTGTCACCGGAGAGTGGAAAGGCATCACCTAAAGGAGGCAAAGAGGAGAGAGAACGATTAGGGATGATGGTTCCCATCTACCACTCTGTAGCTTTCCCTAGTTTTTAAAAAGAACTTTAATAAAATATAACATTAATTCTATATTATAAGTAATATATTAATATATATTATGTAGTCAGGTTGACCCAGGCTAAAATATGGCCAACACAAACCCAGCCCACTTTTGATTCAGGCTTGAAAGTTCCAACTCAACCCACCCATCAAATTGGAAAACTTTGCACAGGCCAACCAAAAATCAGGCCAGGCAGTCCACATCAATTTTGCACAAGCTTATTTTTTTATGGATGACTAACCACTTTTGTAGCAATAATAAACTATTAACTATTTCAATTTTCATGAACTTTCTGGCAAATGGTAAGTAAAATCACAAGGTCGCAGTGATGTAAGCAAGGTCCGTCATTTATCGCTATATGCGGTGCAAGAAAATACTTATAACTAATCAATGGAAATTGACCATCTACATATGTTAGAATGTAGGTCTCAAATATTTATGTGGAAAACCTATCATCTCAAGTCCACATACAAGTAGTGGAGGAAATGCCAGGAAAATGTATTGTAAGTGCATTATCTGAGCAAGAGAATTAAAAAGGAGTCACACTATGCAAGAAAGAACAAAGTCTGGGTGAGTACAAGTAATAAACCAAGTACAACAACACAATACAAATATAAAAATCCATAGTACAAATAAATTTATACATATTGATGAAGCATATGGACATGTACTGTTCCAATGCTCATACACAATCATACGCCATGACACCAACTGTAGAAATTCCTTTAGAAATTTCATAGAATTGGACAAAACAATCTTGATAATTCAAACAAATGAATATATATTTTCAACTTACAGACCTTATCAACAAATCTTGTAGGCAGTTGTTTCCTTAAATGTTCCATGCCCTTCAAATTACTAGATTGATTACCAAAAACCTCATCTAGTTCCAACTCTTCTTTAGCAATCATCAGCATATAAAGTAATTGTGAAGTAATGGACTGACTTGTTCTCCCCATATCCATCTACATTTTTCTAATCATTCTCCAAATCTTGAGAAACTCACTATCTGTTAAGTAGAGATCTAATAAGAAGATTACTATTAAAAAAGCTATAATTGACTTGCATCTATGCCAAAAAGATATTAATTTCTTTATTTTACCAATCCTAGTGAGCATTCTCTGTAGATCACCTGCTTAATAAAAGCACTTAGGGGTGTTTGGTTCACGACCAGAATCGAAAATCGGAATTGGAATGGATTGGAATGAGGATCGGAATAGCCATATCCCCAAAGCATTTAGTTCGTGACAGGAATCGGGATTGGGTTTTAGGGGGATTTGAATACTTGAGGGAGAGTTGGGATTGGGTTTTAGGGGGATTGGGCCATTCCCATTATGCTCCGGAATCGGAATCGGAATAGACTCCCCCCAACAAATGGTTGAAATGGAAATCACCCATTCCTATTCCCACTCCCATTCCAGACCCCAACTCCCCCAAAAAAAACACCCCCTTAAACTCTTTACATACCCAATGCATATGTCTTCCAAAATGATAGTCCGGCAAACATGAACATTCCTAACTTGCCCTCTAACTTATCTCAGTATTTATGTCACATCATGCAGTTTTTTTGCAAACACTAGCATTTTTATTTCCATTTATAGGTCTCTGAACCATGTCTTAATTTCAAAAATATAAATGAAACCATTAACTTCATGCATCATAACGAGAACCTAACAATGGTAACGTTAGGCCATAGTAAAACAATCATGTAGAAACCAGCATCTCCAACCTTATTGGTTAAGCTAAGGCCTAGGGCCAATGATTTCCTCGTTGTACCCCTAAAATATCATGTTAATTTCTCATAATTACAAATAATCCCACAACAGTGCTCCCTACCCGTGTCAAACCTCATAACCCTTCTCCTTTGCCAACAGACAAAAATTTCACCATAAATTCATGCTTTGCAAACCTCATAACCCTTCTCCTTTGCCAACAGACAAAAATTTCACCATAAATTCATGCTTTGCAGTTCGAATTTAATGAAATTCCAAACTCAAGTGGAATATTCCAGAAAAAATGAACTGTAATTTATTGTGACTTTAGATTCCATCAAACATCTGAGATTCATGTTCCCTTCTCCTCCTGCTTCACCTTTCATGTTAAAGTTAAACCTTCATCTCTTATGTTTTACAGCATCAAGTTCATATCATATAATAATTAATATGAACAAAGATTTGGCTGGTTCACATACCCAGAAGTGCAGCACCATCTAATTTCGCACAAAGATATTCTTAGGATGGTTTGTTAATTCAGCAGACATCTTGTTGGACTTCAATATGTCTCAAGCTAGAAAATCAATGGTCGGGAAACAACTTGTGGAAGGAAGGAGGGTAAAGTAAGCTGACAAAATCTCAAGAATTAAAGCTACTAAAGATAGATCTTTTATATACAAATATGAAGACAACATTGGTGGCAGATGTAGACTTTAATTTCTGTTGGTATTTACTCAAAATTGCCGAGTGTTTTCACCAAGTAAGCTCTGACCAGTGAACACCAGCAATTGAATAATCTTCATATCACCAGGTATGAGATTCCAAAATGGAGCACCCCTAAACTTCAAATTCTTCTTATTCTTGACTAATAAAGCATACTCTTACCAACTACATGAAAAGAAACATCTTTAATGGCAACTTTTTGTTAAATCCATTGTCTTCCTATACAAAAGGTAGTAAACATTTAAAATACTAAAACTGGAATGAATCACAACTAATTTGATACCTGACAGTTATGACCGCTGAGTTGAACCGCCCTTCCAGATAGAAGATTATATAGTAATAATTCATTTGGGGCCTGCCATACAAGTTTAAAAAAATCCCAATCAGATCTGGTGTCATCTTTCAATTCAGAGTAAAAATTCTGAGTAAGATGACCCACAGTTCAACAAGCGTGCATTAACCAATTTAAAGGGATTTTTTATATTAATATTTGTATCAACAATTAATTGTGATTTAAGCATCACATAATCTGTGAATAGTAGCTACTCGGTCCCTGTAGACATAGGCTAAAACATTCCTGACCTCATTAGAGCTACAAACAAGTTGAGGCAGCCCTTCTGGGTGAAACCTTACGTCAAGAACCTTTTGGACACCTTGCTGAACGCCAATAAGATAAAATAAAATTTCAGTGAGGTATTAACCAAAAGTAAATAAAACAAATTTGGTACAATAGGAAAAACGATGATTCATTTTTCCCTAATTAGAGTCAATAATTGACTACCATCATCCTGCCCACATCTGGCAATGTAAGATACTGAAATAAATAAATAAATCTCAAATTTACTGCTAATTAAAATATACAGACATCTATGTCAAGAGCTTGAGTATCATTGGCACCGGGCATGCTGGTCCCATGCCAACACGTGGCTATTCACAGGCATATTGCAGAGGCACACAATTTATAGCACAGACAGAGGATCTTTTAGGTTCAAAAAAAATGATATTTGAGCTAAACTTCTTCCCAATCTTCCTAAGTCCTAACAATTTAAAATGTTACTGAAAACACCTATATACTACCACAATCAAAAGATGTAGGTACATAAGCATTTTGAATGTTTTACAGTTTTGCCTTTCAAGCTATTATGACTTCTTAATGATGCATTTAGACTCTTCAGCTCTCCACTGGCTTCAACCTTCCATTATCATCAAATGCGACGAAACAAAAAAAAAAAAGGGGCTTACAAGCACTTCTGCTTGAACCAAGCAAGGCTGCAAATGGCTCGGGTTGACCCATGACCCAACCCTTTTTTACCCAATCCAGTTTGTTTTTAAGGACCTACAGGCCAGGTTGGGTTCCAAAACTGGACCCATTTGACATTCCGGGTTCAAGCTCGGTTTGCTGAACATTGACCTGACCCGACCTGAACCTATTAGACCATTAACCCGGGATCTAAAATGGGGGGTGACTCAGGATTCAAGACATTCTCAGCACTTTCCAACCATAGGTGCATGAACAGGAATACCATACGCCTCAAAGATTGAAATCTTTGAGTATCAAGTAAATGACTTCTACCTATACAAGGGCATTTTAAGGTCTATGAGATTGGCACTACAGAATAGGAAACAGAGTGACACATCAATCACATATGCATACAGCTGCTATGGAATTGGCCTTCCATTACCAAATTGACAGAACAGCTGCTGCGATATTGGCCTTTCTTTATCTTCTACTATTCATGTTTTAAAATGTATAAAGTCTTATTTCTACAAGCTAAGAGTATAATATATAGATCTTATTTCTACTTAGTCAAAAGATGGTACCCCAGTCTCTGGTTTGGGTTCCTGATATACAATTGGATCCTTGGTGATTCAATTTGATAATGGTAGCCTGGCAGGATTTAAAAAATTGATTTTTCAAGGGATCATGAGCAGAATAGTCTTTTGCGAATTAAAAAAAAAAAAAAAAAAATCTATTGTCAGATAAATTTGTGCTCTTCAATGACCATTTTTCAATGAACATATGTGATTTTTTAGCAAATTGGTTTTTTTGCTTCAATTTGTATCGGTAGCTGGCAATTACCAATGCAATAAATATATGAGGCCCTTTTATCTGAGACAATATAAGCTGATCGATTTTGAGTTGTACACCTACCTTTCAAGAATTTTTATCTGCATTTTACTGTTTTGAAAATAAACTCAACATAGTTGTTAATCTTTTCTTTGCTATATCAAATAAGACAAATCAATCTCCATTCATATTAGTACCAACCAAAATATTTAGATATCCACCTTTAAGAACCTTATCGAAGAGAGAATGGACTGGCCACTTTGGTTTTAAAACATCAGCCATTTCACAAACCGGAGGCTCTTTTCCTTGAAAAATAAATTAGAAGCTATCAAAATGCAAGTTCTATCGGTCAAAGAGTCTTGTGCAGCTCTCATTTCCCTGCATTAGTTGGACCCTACCCAGACCCAAACTGGACCTGACCTGGGTGCAAATGTTTTGGGTTGGAATTGGGTCATGCATCATCCTAACCCGACCTGAACAACCAGCTGGATCTAAAAACTTTGTCGTGGACCCAACCCACCCAACTCTATTGTGTTAGGTCTGGGTCCAACATCAAGACACGAACATGAAACTGGGTCTAGTCAGGGTCAATCATGACCTGCTCTGACCTAACCTATTTGCAGCCCTAGAACCAAGTGACATCAAGCCTTACTAGCCAGCACCAATCAATATCAAGCAACTTAGCTAATACCAATTATGTGCTAGGTGTTGGAACTTTCTTGCCGGCTGGCACCAACAAGCACAGGCCAACAACTGACACCTAGTTATGTACCATGGAGAAAAATAATAATGTGAAAATCAAAGAATTAGCAACCAGAAGCAATTAAATAACTAATGTCATCATGTCTCCCTTTACCGAATCCAGGCACGCTCTTCAAATAAATCAAATGATGTTATATGCCAATAATCCAGAATCCACACCCATTTTTTAAAACCAGGACCATTATACATGGGGCCCATCCAAAACTATCATTCACTGCTATAACATGTGTCAATTTGTGAATGGTGAGTGCTTGAGGAGTGTCTTAACATGTCCTTTTTGAATCCAACAATTCTACATTATTTCACAATTTTCTCCCAGGTTTAAATCAAGGTTCCTCAAACCGATACTAGAGGTCGTACTGGCCGATGACCGGTTAGGTATGGCACAATCTATACCATGCCGTTCCAAGGCATCTGAAACAAGGAGAGGGAGAAGGAGAGGAAGAAAGAAAGAGGGAGGGAGGAAGGGGGAGAGAGATGGGGTGGCTTATTGGTGACTCTCCTCCTGGCAACTCTTCTGGATCTCCACCACGAGTGGGAGCGGTGTGTCACTTACCAATGATGGCCTTATCAATGAGGGCAGGTTGTTTACTGCGGCTCCCTAACCCTAGGAGAGAGAGAGGGAGTGGAAGAAAACTTACCAGTGAGAGCTAGATCAAAGAGTCGGGCATGAGCGGTGGAAGGTGGCTTGGTTTCGACATATTGATAAGCAAATCTATAAAGGGCGGGAGGGGGGCAGGTGGAGTGGTTGAACCTCAAAAACTCTTGAACCATCACAAGAGAGCCTCGAAAATTTGGGATTTTTTAAAGGAGTGGCTAAACCATCCTGGGCCGGCATCGGTACGGGCCAAACCACCCAATTCGGATTGATTCAGCAATCACTGGTTTAAATAATATTGGTGCCTCCTAAGAACTGACCCCATCCAGAATTGTCATTAACTGCTATCATGAAAATTAAGGTTCATTGATTTCCCAATCAAGACTTGAACTAGATTTGGCTTTAATAATGGCCATATTAGATGCTATACTAAGAAATAAAAAGATAAACAGTAAGATAATAGAGTTATTTATTGACTGCCAAACAAGATAATAGTTCAATAGCTATTCTTATTCAAGTGTCCATTTTGCATATGTATAACATGAGGAGGGGCTTCCAAGAAAAAGGTTACTGATAGCCATGATTTTAAACCATGCTTCTATATTTCTTGCTTTCATTTCTTGTCTTTTATATTATAGAGAGGAGTCCCATTAAGTGCCACTAAAGGCCCATTGCTACATGGTAAAGGCCTTGATGCTTCTGCTTATTTCTTCATTTTCTTAGCATAAGATTAGATATCGACAACTGTTTTAGCATTTCAATGGCCGGATACCAAAACTGCTGACTATGTGTACCAAGATTCGTGGACTCGATACCGAAATCCATGCTGGTCAACCGACGGTATGAATCGATATACCGTACCGGATCAGAGCAAACTGACAAAGAGGAAAAAGAGCGAACCGAGAGGAGGAAAAGATAGAAAGAGGAGAGGGGGAGGGAGAGTACAGCCAGAGGAGACATCGAGGGTGGCCACAGACGGGCTGCTAGTGCCCTCGGAGGGCCGTCAAGGCTCCGCTTCATCCGTCGATCCTCGGCCGAGAGAGAGAGATAAGGAGAGGGGGGAGAGAAAGAAAAGGAGGAAGGGGGCAGCCGCCGTGGCCGTCGGACAGTGCAAGCGCGCCTCCAGCACCGCGAGCATGAAACAAGGGCAATCGCCCCTACTTTATCGAATTTTTTTTTTAAATCTCAATTACAATGAAGCCAGCATGGGTTTGCCGACTTCATTATTTTTTAAGTTTTTAAAAAAAAACTTTCAAACAATGAAGCCAACAATGGATTTGCCGGCTTCACTATTCATCTTTCCTTTAAAAAAAAAAAATCCGATGAGTGAACAAGGATGGCGGCCATGGAACAAGAACGATCACCCCTGTTCCATGGCTGTGGCTCCGTTCGCATGTTTTTCGCCGTCCGGTGGCCACGATGTCCACCCAACACCCTTCGGCAACCCCTCCACCGGCTGCTCCTCCCTTCGATACGTTTGCTCTCCCTCTCTCTCTTTCTCACTTGATTAAATGCCCTATCAGACGATGCCGAGCCGTGGAGGCCTCCGCGGCCCTCTGACAGCCTCAACGGGCCACCATCGACCTCCGACGGTATCGTGCCATCTCTGTCTCCCCTCCTCTCTCTCTTCCTCTCTTTTCCTCTCCCTCCTTCGGTGTGCCATTTTCCTCGATCAAACCATCCCGATTTGCTATCGAGATGGCTTGAAATGCCTGAACCATCCGATTCGAGATGATTCGGCGTTCCATAATGTATACGTATGACATCTAAAAGAAAAATCTTTGAGCTACCTATACATGAGACTTTAAGCCACCTGCCTTGAGTCTAGTTCGATATACTACCATATTTAATGAATACAACTTTGTTCGATACCTTCACTTTGAAATGAGATAAAAAGTGAAGTGCATGAAGCAAAAAATAGGAGCTTATTTGATATTCTAACTAAATAAATAAACAAACTTGAATTAGATACGAGCATAGCAACCCATGATATTCAAGTGTATTGCATGTGCTCAACACTAGTATATAATCCTAACAAGTGTTATACGACCACGATACAAATCATCTAAGATAATATTGAATTTATTTATCATAATGGTCATTATGCATATATATGACCATATATGGAAAAAATATTATACAACACTCTTGGCAATTGTTACTCAAATATTTCAGTGTTCAACCCAAGGTTTATTGTCTTGGTATTGGACCTCATACTGGTACCATCCTATTACAATGTTGGTATGTGGTTTAGTACGGTATAAGAAAACATACCGATATAAGATCCGTATGGTATGATACATCCTGTATCGGACGGTATGGGATGGTATGGCAAACCATGGTTCACCCATTATCAAAATTCGCGGACTCGATAACGGAATCCATATCGGTTACCGATCGATATGGTACCGTACTATACCGTATCGTACTGAATAAAAAAAATCCCACCCAACAGCACAAAAAAAAAAGAAACAGAAAATCGGACCAAACCGTACCGCACCGGACCAAACCATCAAATATCGAGCATTCAGGTCGATACCGTACCGAACCAATTGGTTCGGTCCGATTTAGGCCATTTTCCAAATATCTGGTTTAAACCGAACCAGTTCCCCATCGGTACGATATAGTACGGAGTGTACCGATCGGTTCGGACCAGTACAGAATACCATGCCCATTATAATATTATTATCTTAGACTCATATATAATATATTGACAAAGAATTACACAATTAGTAAAATAATAGTTTGTCACCATATTATAACCACCAACAATAGTTTTAAGAAAGTAGCGATTAGGTCAAACAATGCTAACTTTTCATCTTATAACATCAATATCTCCCATCTACCCAAGAAATGGCTTGAAAAAGCATATTAAAGAAGGATGCAATGTGGCTTGCACAAGCAAGCATCCGCAGGAAAGCTAGGAGAGAAAAAAAAAGGGATAAGCATTCCAAAAACAAATAAAACAAAAATCTTAATCTTCTCCCAAGCCACATTTCTGAGCCATATGTGGCTTATTTGGTCGATTCTCTTGGCTGCCGCCTCCCCCCTTCTTACGCCACTAGGTCCATCATCTAGCCTCCTTCCCCTTCCCCTTATTTTACCCATTGACATGAAGGAAGTTTTGTCTACATTAAGGCTTCTCTTTGAAGTCATATCTTTTTTTGGCTTGCTCATAATCATAGAAAAGCTAGGCCACTCCAAACCCTAGAAGCACACTTGTAGTTCCTCCCGATGGTCGCCACCATAGATCCATCCCCCTTCCTCCCAAAATCGGAGCTCTATTGTCAGTCAGAGATCACAGTGGTATGAGATCTTGGAACACATTGCCTTCGGTGCCTAGGTCAATGTCTAATGGGCCTGCCCATGGTCTGACAGGCTCATGGTGGCCCTTAAGGAAATCCACAAACCACAACCACCATAGCTCATTCAGGGGGATTGAGACCCTCTAAGATCCTCCAACATCATCAATCTCCATGAATACTTTTGCCAAGAAGACAAGGATGTCATTGACAACCCTTAATTTAGGTGGCTAGAAGCACTAGACGAACTAAACCATATGCGGCACTGAAGACTGGTCTAAAGGAAGATTAAGATTTTTTTTTTAACTTGGTTCCAAGACACGTGTCCCTTCTTGCACACTCGCTTCTTGCACACTCGCAACTTTCCCATGAAAGCGGTACAATGCAAGCAAAGCAATGTCCATAAAAGAATCAAAAGACTAATAATATTTCATCCATGATTTAATAGAATATGCATCACCATTTTAATGTCTTTGTTCACTTTGTTCTCACAAATCATAAATTTCCTAAAATTCACACCATCTCATGTTTCCTCAATTCCAAGCTCATCATCACTAATCTGCTTTTCACAACAAAAATATACACGTTGATTTCATAACTTCGCAAAGAATTATAGCATTACTCACTTTTTCTGTGCAAGATGGAATTTTTTTACTAGAATATAGAACTAATATACAATGTGTCCAAACAATGAAAGAAGAGATTCCTTCTAGTATCAGCAAGCATTTCTCTTCTTTCTGGTACAAATATCATGACTGCAATTGCTGGTCGTCAGCTTGTACAATTTAAAGCTTAGTTTTAAGCATTTCAGTATTAAAAAAAAAAGGTAATAAGAAGCCAACATAAATTTTTCTTTCAGTCAATACATAATCTATTGGAAAAGCACAAGGCACGCTATAAAAAAAGTGGAAAAATCAACACCACTTTAATTATCAATACATGTACAGCAGTAAGCATTCAACATATTTACCCTGCCATTAGGTTGAGGAAGAGCCATGCTAGATGTATAGGCACACCAAGTGGGAACCCATGATGAATAACTTCTTTTTGTGAGCCAGACAGCTGGCCCTTCAAACTGATTCTCAAGTGATCTCCACCCTATTACAGAACATTAAAAAATCAAGATATCAAACTAAATATGCATCAACCTGCAGAATCTCTCCATTACCATCTGAAAACAAAGTAAAGTCCTTGAAATTAAAATATGTTTACAGATTCAGCGGCTGTCCAATACTCAAAAGACCTTAGGAAAAAAAAAATAAAGGAGAAAAAGACAAGAAACATGCCTTCAAGAAAAGGGATCCATTTCTCCTGATTCCTTCCTGCATAAGCACCATGAGAATAGGCCAATTGCCAGCTAATACCTTTTTCTCGCCCCTGCAAACATGAAAAAATGTTCCTGGAGGAAGATCTCTGGGAGGCTGATGAATGAGTATCTCCTTTCCAAATATTGAGATTTCTTGCTTCCTCATAGTGTGAGTTTGAGGGTTGATCAACTTGAGATGCACCTGGTTGATGCAAAGATTTTTTTTTTAAAAAAAAAAGAACAAGAAAAAAAGTTAATAGATATTTTCAGAAGTATAGTTCATCTTGTGCTCAGGAAATTACAAGTCATACAGAGGACAAGAAAAGTGCTCTGATTATAGAAGTTAGTCACTTGGAAAGACATGCCTTAGAACACATTCGTCAAATGAAGAAATTGTTGTCTTACATTAATTGAAAGAATAAAATAAAAATGTAGTTCATTGTGCCATCATGAAATCAAAGGTCATACTGAAGGAAAAACAAAAGCCATGATAAATGAACAAAGTCAACAAACTGACACCCATATAGTATGACATGTCAATCAGTGCTTCCTTTACACAAAAATGGTTCAACTACACAAGTATTTTAATAGTTACAGTATTCATGAATAAGAAGCAAAGGGACAGCATCAAGGCACCATATATTTTTAAATTAAAATTCCATGAGACAACAAGTCTTGTAAATAACAAGATTTTAAACTCATCATGCCATTTACAAAGACCTCTGATGCTTTAGAAAGAATACACTGGTGCATAGTAGAGGACAAAGTAAAGTACTTCGACCCAACAATTTACAAATGCCATTTGGGAAGGAATGTCATGGATGATGTTATACAGTACACTAGGATAGTGATTGTGGCCATGGATTCAAATATCATTTACCATGCCTGTGTCAGCAAAATTGGCAGGATAGACGCAGCCATATACCATGCCAAAATCAGACACAATTTGCACTTGCTGTGCATAAAGATACGCAAGTTTAAAAGATTTAACAAAGGCACACTAAGATATGCTACTTAATCAATTACTCCTTAAATCAATTTTAACTGATCTACAACTAGTGTATAGACATTATAAACAAATATTCTCTTTATTATTCTATAGAAACTACCATCACAAGTTATCTCACATATTTGTGTCGATATTTTTTTTCAGAATATGTGTTATACAGTTTTTAGTAGTTCATAATGAAATATACCATTGCACAGCAATCATGGTTCGCCATACTGGTGCTTACTGTCCCTTACCGGGCATGGCATACTGAGTCTCAGTATGTCGAACCAACACCCATGCCAGGCATAATGACACTATACCAGCATGGTACCAGTACAGGGTCCAATACCGAAACAACAAACCTCGTAGTATTTTTTTCATACTAACAGCATAAGCAAGCTCCCATTTCATGGTAAAGATTGTTAATGGATACATACCTATCTATGACGATTATCACATTGGAAATGTTCTATACATATTGCACACATGACCAGTATTGTGAAAACCTCATATACTAGTAGCACAACTGCCAGATTCCATATCCCTCCTTATCACTATTACAGATATGAGACAACAGTACCAACTCAAGCACAATAATACCCGATGAACATGGTTAATGTGAAAAAGGGAAGCCTCCAGGGGCAGTATCTGCTAGGCACCTAAAAGTATCTATCCATATAAGTCATCTACGTTCTTAGATTGCTAGATCAACCTCACATCATTTAATACAATGATGAACCATGTATGGAATAAAAATTACATGTGTTTGAGTAAAATCCATGTTAAAATGATGGCATGGACATAGAATTCCACCACCCATCTTAATCTTATGTCATAGATTCGCTGACTTCCACGATTCAGTTTGAACTTAACGCAAGAATAAGATGTTTTATTGATTTTATAGAATATATTTGCCAAAGAAATTAAATTAGTATAGCCTTCATTTCTAGCTTTCAAGTTAATGTACAATGATGATCTTAGATAACTAGTTAACATTAATTCAAATGTTCTAGTTTACAGAAGAACAAAGATAAACAATTGAAAAAAGATAAAAAACTCCATCCTGCCACGAACACAAATCGTGTTTGAAATGGTTGAAGATAGGTTTAAAAATAGAGAGTGGAGTTCATGCATATGGTACATTCTAACATATCGAACATTAGAGGACCAAACCGAAACAGCCATTAAACTGATAGGTGATGGCTACCACCAAGTATCAAAAATGAAGAAAACGCCTTCAATATAATGAGATCTACACTTATATATCTCACATATAAAGTTTGAATAAGAAAAAAAAAAAGCAAAGAAATGGAAAAGGCTAAATCAGGTTGGCCAGATGGATGAGAGAAATAACAAGAGAAGGCATCAGTAAAAATAAAGAGAGGAACCAATCCTAGGATCACTTTTCAATCATGTTTACCTGTCTTACATAAATATCTAATATGACCACAAGACAATAATACTTGATTATTTAACCTATATATAGAAGTTTTAAAGGCGTAAGCGGACATACGAGCAAATAGAAAGAAGAAGGAAAAGAGAAAGCGACAAGGAAGAGGAAGAAAAAAGTCGGTGAAGTGTAGCTGCATGGTTTGGCCAACAACTCAAAGCTCTTGAGCTGTAATTTAGACAAAAAGCCACTACAGTGGTAATAGCAAAAATATCATAGTAGAAGGGCCACTTAATTACACATGAAATTCTTGTGATTACTGGGAACACATTAAAGCACAAGATAAGAAATGACATAGAATAACCAACAAATAGAGCTGCATATCCATGAGACTCTGAAAGCTAGCTCCTGAAATCACATTCAGGTTCAACACAGCATTCAAGCAAAGAATTTGCAAAGAACACTAACGAGCTCTGCATTCAGGTGACTTCCTCTTTTAAGAGGTGCAGATGCATGCAATCCTGAAATATGTCTGAACCATGAGTATGCAAAATTTAAATGGCTTGATACAGTGAAAGAAAATGTAAACAATTAGATTATGTAAAAGATGCTTTTCCTTTATTTTGAGTAATAGAGTTTTTTTTAGGATTTTTTAGTCTTAACTCTTAACATTGCCATGAATTGTTTGGATATGTATACATATATAAAGGTCTTTATGGATTTCAGCAAAGCTAAATTGCATTTGCTTACCAGCATATGCTTCTACATAAATTTTCAAGACAACATCACAGATTTGGCTAATATACCATCTCGAATATTTGTTATGAGAAAAAAGTACCATGGTACATCCCCATTTTGCACAATAATGCTAATTCTAAAATGTTTTACTTAACATTATAATACCAGAATATTGTTCAAAATTTCAACTAAAACAGGTCGTTTTTTATAGAAATCAAGCCAAACTTTACCCTAAAGTCAGTTTAGTCAAGATGAACTGCAGTCCAGTTTTGGTGATTTCAACTAGTTTCACCAAAATATCATCAAAATTAGCAAATGGATGCTATATTTATTAATTATACAGGTATTCAATGCCAGTTTTAGGACATTCTTCCTGTCACTATGTTTAGCTATATATTGTCAATTTCTGGAACATTTTTCATTCTTTGAGTGAAAAGAGGGTTGTTCACAATCAATAAATGTAAACTATGTAAAATATTTTTCAAGAAAATTAGAAGTGTCCGGCTCTAAGAAATTACGAAAAAGTTTTCATGAGATATGGAATCTGTATTAGGTCTTCAAGAGATTTTTTTGAAACAAAGCCACAGTAGAACAGGAGAAGAGTGGTCTATGAAGTAGATCAAGCACTGCAGATAGTGGATTTTCAAGATCATAAGTTCAAATTTGCTGGATCTAATCTTAAATCAGGTTAGGCATTTACACAAGAAACATTTAACTGTAGTCTTTCCAGCACTTTTTAGATTATTAGTTATACGACCATATTGCTGCTCGATATGATGAGTGCTTACCAATTACCATATAAAGTTTGCATTCATATGCATTTTTTTGCTAGCACATTTCACTTCTAGGATCTTTTTGGTTGTAAGAAAGTTGGGGAAAAGGGAGGGAAGAATAAATGTCTAGTCCTTGGAAAAGAAAATCTTACTTTCCACTAGTTTAATTCAAGGTTTTAAATCCCATAGGACGAGGCTATCCTAATTTTCCCATAAAATGAGATGCACCATCATCCTAGCCCATCCCAACACTTGGGACAGCGGATGTCCCAAGACATGCCAATTGGGATGCTGGGACAATGGCGGGATGGTCCTATCCCAATACAAAGGATGATAACCCATCACAATGACATCCCACCAAGACTTGAATCCTTAGTTTAGTCATTGGAAAGTTCTGGTACTTTGTTGTAGTAGCAGGTAAAATTTGCATTTGAAGTTCTGCTTTTTTATTTTAAGGTATATGTTTTTTTTCCAGCAAATATGAAAAGGACTCCAAATTTTATGGTTTTCCTGCAAACAAACGAGTATAATAATGCTTTTCTAGATGACTCCAAGTTTTCCATCCTTTTCTCTAGGAAAACAAACCAATATTTACATTGTTGAGTGTATATTAGGTTGCCAAAAAGTTTAATCTAAATATTCTATATTTAGGCTTTTTAGATTGAGAATGCCAAAATCATGCTCCAAAGATCGCAAAATATGCAATATGCTTTAAAATACTGCGAAACATCTTCCTTCGCTTGGTTTACTTTTATCTTATTCAAGATTTGCCGTCTCGGTATCAGACCCCCTATCGATACCATTCTATTACAGTGTCGATACATGGTTCAATACAATACGAAATAGCATACCGATTGTCGATATGGTACAAGACCGGTATGGTACGATACACCATGTACCGGACGATATGGGATGGTATGGCAAACCATGATCTTATCATTCATGCTCTTTCACAATGTTGTAATCTTTTTGGTCCAAAAGTCAGAGACTCAATTGAACTACAGATATATAGGCTTGGTGGGCCTAAGCAAAACCAAGTTTTCAAAACTTGATTAGAAATGATTAACATGTGAAGGGATCAAATTATGTAAATCAGAACAATTCTTTATGAAAAGATTGCTCCAAATACTCAATAGTAAAAAAATTAATAGCAAGAGAACTAAAGTAATGCAAACAAGAACAGTGGAATTTAGATTAAATACAAAGTACAGCTCAGTCTTCTACCAAACAATTTCAAATAAATTATATTTGCTAAAACATTTAGGTGAATCATCATTCACTGACACAATTACTTATTATCATCGTTATGGCAGAGAAACCATTGAGCAAGGAAGACAACATACCACATGATGCTTCACTATAGGACCATGCTGGAGTCACAATGACAGGATTTCTCTTTCTTTTTCGCCCACTTTTTGTCTCTAACAGTAATCTAGGATTTGACTGTTCAGTGACTTGTATGCTCACCACATCACGAGAGTGAGATGTATTTTCGGGCATCACTTGAGCACATACATCCTTTCTTCCCACAGTGGATGAGTGAAGATTGGTATTGTTATCAGAATGGCAAGACTCTTTGAAATCAATCGCATGTTTGTGTCTTAACAGGACACTGGTCAACTGGCTCTGTAAATCTGTTAAACTGAACCATATCAAAAGAGTATTGAAGGCAGGAACCCTACTCAAAAAGAACATAATCTGAAAAGGTCCAAGTTTAATCACTTACAGTTCATATCTAAGAAAAGCTTCCTTCTTTTTCGAAAGTAATACTTTATTGTCTCTTAACACACTGCCTGAAAATTTGCCTGCAAAATATTGGAATGTCCAATTTTCATCCCGGCAAAGCATCCACAAAATTCAATAACAAAAGGGACATGCTTTGGTATAATTAAGCATTCTTTATTACCCAAGGAAAGCATCGACAGAAGTAATAACAGTGTTGGCATGTTAGATTAAATCCAAAAGAACATATCAATAGATTTAAGTCTTTTAAGAAGAATGGAATTGGGAAGTAAAACAACAGTGGTAAAAAAAACAATAACTGGTGTCCCTTTTTGACACTCCCCCTCCCCAAACACACACACACACACACAAAAAAGAAAAGAAAAAGATCATGCAAGTTCAATCTGCAATAAATAAATTGTAGATTTCTTTTTGGCTTCATATCACCAACATAAGACTAAATTCAATTAGAAATTGGCGTCAAAATTTAGTAATGATCACAAATTTTCACATGCATAAATTGGCGCAAACATTCATTATATAGTGATACTAGCTTAAGCAAAATGGTGTGGAAAAAAAAAATTTCTTTGTCAAGTATGCCAATATCCTAAGAAGAGGTGCGGAGTTTGTTGACATACAGAAATAATACACTAGAATAGCAAGTGAGATTATTTGGTTGGCTTTAACAAAACTCTGAATGTTGCATTTCGGTTGTTAACAGCATATATAACCATATCCATAACCATAATGGGGTCGCTAGCCATCTCTAGCCATTCCCACTACGTATGAATGGAAAAATGCAAGGCATGGTGGAGAATGTTGGTGTACTCTTACTTATTTGAAAGCTCATAATTATCTTAAGGGGCCGTTTGGTTGGAGGTAATCTGGCATAGGAAAATGATTCCCATGTCAAATTATCATATTTGGTATGAAAAAGGAAAAAAGGAGATGGTAAAAAAAATTGGTGGGCTCCATTCTTATTTTTCAAAAAGAGAAACTAAAACAAATATCATGGGAGGGTTGATATTTGATAAATTCGCAAGTGGCAGTAATCCATACTTGACAAAAATACCCTCAATAAAGTTGCATATGTAATTATTAAATTTATTATAATGTCTTTCCAAATTCATTCAATAAAGAGTTTTTGTAAAAAAAATTAAAATGAAGACGGTATTATATAAAGGACTACATGATTATAGTCACTACATAAAAACGAATTGGAGATGACAACGCTATCCTAGTATTAAAAACTTATTTTATGTTGAAAGATATATTTGTAAATTGAATCATATTCCTATGTAGATTTACCTCCAACCAAACATAATAATCTTTTTCCAATATCATTTTCCATAGTAATTTTTCCAACGACCAAACATAGTAAAAGTTATTTTCTTCTGCAATCATTTTTCCAGATAAATGATTCCCATAAATTGTCAGATTACCCCGTAATCTGACATACCCTAACCAAACGGACCCTAAGATGGTTTGTCAAATAGTTGCGAAAGATATTATCTAATATGGCAAGATAATGGAAGATGAGAACTTTAAATCTAAAAGATGCCAATTCTTTTGAATGAAATCAGCAAAATAAGCATCCAAGTTACTTGCATAGAAACAAGTTTATCCCATACTGCTCTTGATGGCATCCCAAATGTTTAAATATAAATAATTGGATGGAACAATACCTATAAGCTTATCTAATACACTTGTGGATAAAGCACCACTGTAAGTAATCCAGTAAGAGTTGGACTAAGATTGAGCTGTTAACACCCCACAGTTGCACCCCACAACACAAGTGAGTGAGCGAGTGCATGCCTGAGAGAGAAAGAGAGAGAGAGGGGAGGGAGGGAGGGAGTGGGAGAGAGAGTCCAGCTAATAACGACACACTCTATCAAAGAAATCACTAAAATACAGACATAAAAAAAATACTGTACAATATGCTTGATGATCGTAGACTTATCTCTTAGTATTTACCTGGTAGAAAGAAGGAAATTTGACCAAGTCAAGATGAGTGAAGGTTTGAATGTGAGAACTTACCAATGAAAACATTGAGATAATATTCATAAAGCTCCACTGGATTTTAGATTTGGCTCATGATCTTTAACAAAACCATCTCTATATCTACATTTTTACATTGAAAAACATAACTAATCCAGCACAGTTTAGGGGTTCCCTCCCCCAAGGAAGAGAGATTAACTAATGTTAAATGCAGCACATGGCAGAATAGCACTAATCTCATAGTCAATTGTTACATATACTTTGTGAAAGTACTAACACACACAGGTATAGCATATCAGCACTACTTCAATGCTAGCTCATTGAAATACAAAGTTCCATGTTTCACAATCCTTTCAAGAAAAATTTTGATGGCTAATACAAACATCATGCAGCAAATTGAGTGCATTATGTGACCAAAAAAATGACGAAACACAAAAAACAAAAAAAAATCAAATAAAAAGATATTATTCCAAACTATGCGTTGATATTAAAATCACATAAAGAAACACTATAAAAAGTTCTGTACAACATGAAATAAAAATTCATACATGGAAGAGGAGCTTCTCGTGTTGTGATCCCAACATTGAGGGCCTTCACAGAAGCTCTGGCGGCTGACAGCTGCAAGCTCTGTTCCAAGTATCAACTTTTGTGAATTTGGTGTCATCTTATATTGAATACAAAATGAAATAGATTTACACAAAATGAACATACAGTTGTGGCATAATTATGAAGAGAATAAGCACTGTGTTTGAAATATATATATATATATATATATATATATATATATATATATATATATAATTGTGGCATAATTATGAAGAGAATAAGCACTGTGTTTGGAATATATATATATATATATATATGCAAGAAGCAACCAGATTTAACATCCATGTTGGGAAAGAAAATCTAGGAGATAGAGTTCTCTACAAGGACCTAAAATGACCATGGTAAGATGCATTAGGACCACTACTATCCTATATGCTTCAATGTTCTATTTGTTCCTCATAGGAGATGTGGTACCCTACATGTGCTTCATCCATGTAGGATAAATAGAGATTCACTCAAGATAGTCAAAGGCGAAAAGCGCCCTTAAGGCACTTGAGGGGTCTAGCGCCTTGAGGCGAGAGGTGCTAGAAAAGTGCTCACCCGAGTGAAGTAAGGTGCTAAAATTGAAAAAAAAATAAAAAATATGATATATAAATAAATAACAACTAGAGATAACTATTATAACATGAATTATCACATAATTAACAATTTAAGCATAAAACATATATAAACCAGTAAAATGCTCAACTAGTTCAAGATAAAGTATATGATAATAAGCCATAAGCAGCTCTAAATTCATGAATGAAATAGAAAATATAACAAGCTCTAAAATTCATCAATGGGTCTCATAAATAAAACAGAAAACATAAACAATCTTAAAATGAAATCATATAAATGAAACAAAAAAAGATAAATAGCCCTAAAACTTAAAGTTCATCAATGGAATCATCAGATTCAGTTACACTTGCATAGTTGTCATCACTTTCATCTTCTCCTCCTTCATTGGACTTATATCCTCAACATCTTCTTCTGTCTCATCTGAATCAGCCTCTATCTCTTCAACACTAACTTTGCCATACTAATTGACCACTTTATCTCCTGTTAGTAATAGAGCTGAAAAGTTAAATGGATGGTCTTTTAGGTTTTTTACACTTTTCAGTCATTAAAAAAAAATAATCATAAAGTTCACTGAGGCGTCAAAGACAAGCATCTCGCCTCACTGAGAAAGGCCCTAAAAGGCGCCAAAGGTGTGCGCCTGAGTGAAGGGGCATCGTCTGAAGCATCAAGGGGTGATGGCCCCTTCTAGCGCCTCGCCTGAGTGCCTGAGGCGTGCCTTTTGGCACCTTTGACATCACTAATTTCACTTGATATTTAGAGCAATACAATTACGTGAGTGAAGCACCCAAAAATTAGCTTCGAGGCATATGGGTTTGCGCCATATGGCTTTAACTTCTAAGCACTTTAACAAAGAGTTGCTTGGCTTTTGCTAGCTTGGCTCATGGCACCATTCAGGATTGCTGTTTTATTTACATACTTAAGCCACCAGCACAGGTATAATTTTGTTTATTCTTTGTCTATGTTGGGCATCATTCCAGTGAGTTAGAGTTTCTTATATCTTTTCCACCAGTACAACATGAAACATACCTGAAATGTTCTTAACATCCAAAAAATTGTGACCAATCACCTGAAACACGCATGACAAGATACATATTTCTTTGTCTAGCAAAATCATGTATCCTTACATGAGTACACACATTTTCATATAAGAAATTTAATTTGGAGTCTGGATTCTAATTATGATGAGGTCAAAATTCTGCTTGCCAAGATTGTCATGCCAACATAAGCATCTCAATCACTGCCATGTAAGATGTGCAGAGTAATAGATTGATTCTTTTAATTGTGAATACCACCAAAAACAAGGAAATTGTACCATAAGTTTCTATGTCCAATGGTACACATGACAGCAATCATGATACGCACATGAATCGGGGCTACCGGAACTCAGAAGAAGGCATCCAATAAATTAACAAAAGAATAGAACTGGGATCCAGGAAAAGGTACACATAATAAAATGGATTAATAAGCGAAAGGCAGAGAATAAAGAACAAACCAAACAGAAAATCAGCATATTTAAAAAAGCCAAATGATATAGCAATTTGTCCACTGGAATTTTCCAATAATATCTTTACTAAATTTCGCAAGGCTCTGTTCTGATGCTGAGGAAGTGAGAGATAAGAAAGTTTGTTCAAGGAGAACCCTCTTCTCCAGTGTTTGGCTGTGAAATTCAAAAAGAAAAATTTGAATCGCATATATAATGTTAACATTTCCTCTAAACGCCCTAAAGTTTTTCCTTGCCAAAAGGTAGTGATTTTGGAATTTTCGGATGGAAAATCGCAACTTTCATTTTCCTCCCCTGGAATTTGAATTAGATAACAACAAAATTTTCCATGCCTAACCCTCTCTTGCACACCCAAAAAATAAAATTCTTCAAAACTTTCTTATTGATTTCCTTAGTGCCATCAAACAACACAAATATCCCAGATTTCTTTTTTTTTGTAAGTGATAGGAATACCCATTAATTCATTTCATGAAAAGATGAACGTATACTTTTTTATTTTCTTTCCATCAAAGACAAATTTATATTTCTTTCACGTTCCCAGCAACCAAACAGTTTGCATAGTTTTTCTAGTTTACAAATATAAAATACCAACAAATTAAAAAAATAAAAAATGAAAATGATTTATTCAAAGTTTGAATCCACCAAACAAGTCATCTATTGGTATTTTTAGTTACCATGTGGTCATCATGTAAACATTATCACTCCATCAAGCCCAAGATAATTGAGCGCACAGTAACATGAGAACAATGGTTAATACAGGATTCCAGGATAAGCCAGATAGAGCGGCATGTCAAGTTTCAACTACTATCAAGCCCATTGGATTGTGGCTATCAATAAAATTTATAAAAAGATAAGAGAAGAAGGGAAACAGAAAATAAAAGATGAAAGAAATGTCAGAAATTTGGCACCTTTGGTAACTTTCCCCTCTTCTTCAGCAGCTTCAAGTGCATTCTCTGAATGTAGTGCATCATATGGTACTGAGAATGCTTCGAGAACAACCTTTCCATGACCAATGGGTTCGCCGACAGCCACTCCGAGATCTCTTTACCACTAACCAAGACATCCTTATCCAGCGATTCCAACCACCTGTAAACTGGCTTCCAAAGGTCCGTACGCTGGAATCGGTAGGGAAACTCCACCTGGCCACTCGTTTCCACCTGCAATGCAATGAAAATCGAAACTTTCTAGAAATTTACAGCGAGTTCTACCGATTGCGCGGTTGTCAATGGAAAGAGGCGATGGGAACCTGGTGGGGACCCAGGGCGGGGTTGTGGAGGGAGAGGAACCACTTGTGGAGCTCCGGGCGGGAGAGTGATCTGAAATCCTCCGGTAGAACGGCCTGGTTCGAATCGATCCAGGTGTCGATCTCGCCAGTCGTGGGGTTGCGGTTCTTCGGGAGGGAGGAGAGCCAGGCTCGAGCGATCTCCTGCCATGGCTGAGATGCTGGAGAGCGAGAAGTAGAAGGATTAGGGTTAGGGTTTTGGTGGGGCGACTGGAATCTGTTGTCCGGTGGAACGATTTGGAGGGGAAGAGGCTGGGACATTTTCGGCAGAGTTTTGCTGACGCTCTGAGACGAAGAAGACGGGAGAGCGGGCGAGGCCTGGGCCTGGCTCTATCCCTGGCATCCGGCAGGCGTTTGGGTACTCGTTTGGAGGCAAATTAAGAAACTTTAAGTATTTTATGCATATCCTATTATACTCCATATTTTAGTTTTTTATATTATTTATTATATATTATATAATATTATAATAAAATAATATCATAATATCATATATTATAAATAAAATAATATAATAATATTTATATAATAATAATAAAATGATAAATGAGTATTAGGGATGAAATTCTGTGTTTATACGTAAGATTATAGAATAATCTCCCAACACACTACGTATCAAGTTTGAAAATCTCCATAATATTTATTTATTTATTTTTTCTGCATTATATTATTTTTCTTTTCTTTCTTCAAACCCCTCTCGAGTCGCCTCATTCCTTTTCTTAATTTTTTTATTTTTTCTCTATTTTTCCATCCTCACGAGTCCCAATCAGCTGGAAGGTTTCAAGCAGTCGGAGCGGACGTGCCATCTGGAAGGTTGACGCCGTCACTTTATGGACCCTCATTGCCGACACTTTGAGCGGTCAAAGCGGACGTGCCACTCGAAAAGCCAACATCGCAGTCCTATGGACCCTCCTTGCTGACAAGTCCGCTGAACGGGACCCTGATGTGGAGGACGCAGACGGCCCTATCCTTCGAGATTGGATGACACTTCGACCAATCAGAGTGGATGTGCTACTCGGAAGACCAATGGTGCTGCCTCATGGACTCTCCTTGTGACCAGTTTGCCAAACGAGACCCCGACATGGAGGATGTGATGGCCAACGGTCTCACACTTCACAGTCGAACTGGGTTCAGAAGAGTGCATCCGGATGCTGATGATAGCCAAAGTGGATGTGGGTCGGGCAGAGAGGGCACGATCGTAGGCATGAGTGTGGTGGAGGTGGAGCATTGATTTTCCATCACACTGTCCCATTGATTTTCCATGCATAAATCATAAAACAAAAGAAAAAAAAAGAAAAAACTTATTTTCGAATCTACAGAAGAGGACTCCTAATGGAGTCCGTCTTCCTCTTTGAATGCGAGTGGGATTGGGATTCTAGAGCTCGCTAGGGCCCTAGATTCTATCTATAAGAAGCCCTTCCCTCCCTTAGATCTCTATCTACGGTTCATTGAGAAACCATCAGAAATTAGAGGATTTTTCTAAGGCTTTTCAGGTGGGTTGCTGTTGAGAAGAGTTCACCAAATCATGACTTAAGGATTCGTCGGGCTTAGGTAAGAGGTTCCAACTTGTTCTTCTCTCTTTTTTATTCTTTTTCGGGTTCCTCTCAACAAGGTCGTCCCGTTCTTGTTTTGGTTTTCCCCAAAAATCACTAGCAATAACCACCATTTGGGCCATCACTGGGGGCCATTGCTTCGCCGCCACTAGGAGCCACCATGGGTGGCTGGCCCTTATCTTCCGCAGCCATGCATGTGAAGGGAGAAGAGGGGGAATAAACCCTCCCTATTTTGGAAAGAGAAGAAGAGAAGGAGAGAGGCTTCTTTTATCTCTTTTCTAGATTATAATTAATTGATTAAATATTTAATTAGTTAAATTTGAGAGAGATTAGATGAGTTTCTTAGGTTCCAATTGGGTTTTGTTCTCAAGCATATGGGATTTTGTGCAAGTTATGGTAGTGTGAGTCAGTCTCGAGAGGTTTTAAAAGTAGTAGATCCGGTGCAAGATTTCTTTAGTTCAAAATTATCAACTGAGAAAGTATTTTTTTTATTGTTTAAATTCTCCGTGGTCACACCAAGATTTGTTGCGTTATCGATGTCTGACTCAATTGATGAGTTTTCATTCATTAGGATTTTGAATATTTCGCAAGATCTGAGTTTTTTCTAGTTGCTGACCGACCATTCTTTCTTTTTTCTTGTTTTTATTTCTGTGGCAGTGCTTGCAGCCTCTCATACTAGAAATCAAGGTACTCCTCTCAGACGCCAGTAAAATTTTCGATGAATATTGATTAGATCTAATGTTTTCTTTGATTTTTGTTTTGAAATCTCTCTAATTATTGAATTCTTTTTATATCAAATTTGCTTTGAATGATCTTTGTATCAGAGTAAACTTGCACAAAGGTCAGAAAGAGTAAAATCCATAGATTTACATCCAATAGAGCCATGGTAATTTGATTCTTGACTTGATTTGTTTTAAATATATTTTAAACATACCTACATTTGTCTTTTCTAATATTCAAGGATTAAGATTCTGTAGGAATTCAGTGTATACAAATATAAAATCATGCATCGATCTTTTTACTACAAGATTTTGATGAGTCTTTATTCTAAAAGTGTTTGCATGTGGAACTATCCATCACAGGCAAGTAACTGGTTCTCAATAAGTTCTTTAAAACCATAATTTTTTTTTTTGAACTACAATTTATTTAGAAGGAATATCCTTTACTATATGTGTTCAGTTCTAAAAATAAATTATTGAACAAATGTGTTGCACAAACAATTTAGATAGTCTATGATATTGATTTATTGATTAAACCTTACATCTTTCGACGTGTGAATAATTAATCCTTGCCATCATTATGCTGGAATTCATACCAATTGTCTAACTAATTTGTATTAGTTAGATTAAATGTCACACTGATTAGGAACTAATCATTATTAGTTATATCACAGAAAAAAAGATTGCTATTGATGATAGTTAACTTCGATGTCTATTATTTTATTTCATGTTTTAGCAATCAAGAAAAATGGATTCAAATCTTTTCATGCGAGGAAGAGTGGTGTATAATATTTCAACTCACTTCTTGAGTAGGAGTATGAGATTTGCTACTGTATTACATGATAGTAAGATTGGATAAGTTGGACATGATAGGTTTGACAGTCATAACCAATATAGAAGAATGATCAAGGCTTTAGAAAATATAGGATTTTGATCGTATTTCATGGGTAATTTCTACTGATGCTTGAAGTCATCTTCCAATAAGTTCAATTGAGTGATCTCAATGGCCATGTTGTATATGCACATGTTTTTTTTTTTGAAACGTATAAAGTTTACTACTTCAAAAGCTAACATGGATCAAAGTCTATTTCATTCTTTTATTAATCTCTTTTTTTTTAATATGACTTACTAACTTTCTATTTTTTAATTTCTTTCTCTTTCTTTTTTTTGAAGAGTCTCAATTTCTTTCTCCTATTACTTCTAAGTTTTATGCTATGAATTCATATGTTAGAATGTCAAGATAAAATTTAAGAAAGCAGAGCTTTTCTCTTTATATCAAATAATTTATATTTTATTTTTCATGCTTATTGAATATATTCTACAAACCTACCTTATAGCATCCTTGATTTTTAGACTCACTAATATTAATAGCATAAAAATAATAATAATAATATATTATTATCAACTAAACCCCTGCAATGTGGGGGTTGAGTGCTAGTTATCTTATGTAAGGATTCATGAAAAGGTCTCCTCGATAGTGTCACTGTTTTACAACAAATCATATCTTATTAGTTTTGAGCCCACGCATTGCACATAGATTCTAGGTCCTATAATGGATCATTTTTTTAAAAAAATTATGTATAAATAATAAAATAATATCCATCCAAATTTTTTATATCCATTCATATTCTTAACTACATATATGAGTGGATTTTTATTACAAGAGGATAATAATATCAGGCTTTAAGAATATCATTTAAGTCACATAAATAGGCTTTAATAATATCATGCTTTAATTTAATATTTGAAGAATTAAGAATTGTTAGATAGGAGAGTCTAGGAACATGGCATATTGTAGGTTGATTTTAATCCAAATGGCATTCATAGGTGATAATGTGCTACTTATATAGACAACCTAAATGGCTAATCCATCTTCTCTCAGTTTCTACTTTCTAATATATATATATATATATATATTAGATTGGAGGGAGACCCAAAGATAATTTTTCATGGATTCCTACATGCTTGTGAAATCAAAAATTTAATCATCTTCTATTGATAGATATTTAGAGATTCAAATTAAGCATTATCTCATATACTACTACATATGTAAGGTTAATAAGATGGTTGATTGGATGGTGTCATACATGATAGAGTATAAAACATTGGAGTTATGGAAGGCTCCTTCTAGTTTACCAAGCCAACTCCTGGATATTTTAATAACTAATGCGAATGATTGTCTTTATTTTTAGAAATTCGGTGAAGCACCTGATCTAACTAATCAACTAACTATTTTTATACATACAATGATTTATTATAATAATGAATAATATGATATTAATACCACAAATTTATATTATATTTATTATAAAAATATTTGATTAGTCAAATAGAAATACTATGATTCACAGATAGTATTCCATCCAAATAATAATCTTATTAACATGATAATATTTAGTTTATTATTAAATACACATATTAAGATATTTCAAATAGAATGATGTATTTGCTATAATACCTTATATTAAAATATAATTTATATATACTAAGATTATATAATCATATATGTTATTGTAGTATGTAATATATTACTGTATATTGATATTATATTTAATTATTAAGATTTGATACCTCGAGATACGAGCCAAATTGAGCCCACAGCGAGGTCCGCAACGAAAACGAAAGTCCAATGAGACTAAGATCACCTCAAATGGATCTCGGACAAAGGAGATACGAGCTTTTGAAGTTGGCACAGAACTCAGGGCGATGGAGGACCGTAGGCGGCCGACAGCGGGTCGGTGGCGGTGGCGCAGTCGTGTGCGGTGGTGCACGATCGAGGCACGGCTAGCGTGCGGGCTGGGTGTGCGCAAGGTGCGACCCAGCGGGTGGGCCCGGCCCAAGCTCGGGCGCACGGGCGCATGGGCCGGCCCAGCCCAGCGCGCCATGCTGGGAGCCCAGATCCCGATCCACCGTGGATCGGAAGGTCCATGGCGGACCGTGTGGACCGTGTGGGCATTTTTCATGCATTTCTCACAGTCTACGATACTATTCCATAGATCGGAGCACGATCAGATGGTGTGGGTTGATCTGGATCTCGATCCGACGGTGTGTGGCCTTAAGTGGGCTTGATTAAGACTCCTAAACCTAATCAAACTCAGGTTTTAGCCCTTTAAAAGGGCTTGATAGCGAATAGAAGGCTAGTGTGGCTTGATCTTACACCGTAGAGGACCCGTGAAAACCCATGGAAGAGAGAGAAGGGCTGAGATGCTGAGAGAAGAAAGAGCAGGGCTCCTAGACAGTGGACAGCGATCGCTTCAGGGGTTCAGGAGGGTCTTCCAAGAGAGAGAGCTTTTGTGAGGGAGAAATTTTTTATGAAAAAAAATTGGATGTATGAGGGTTGAGGGTGAGATCTCCTCTTATAAATTTTTTTTTCATAGTGAAGTTTGTATGCCCCGTAGAGGTGAGCCATTTTTTGGTTAATCTACGTATTTTGATTATTTTTGTTTTATTTTTTCTCTCTTCCTACTGCATCACATGGTACTGAAAAGATCCTGAGAGGTGGTGTCTTGGCCAGACATCCACCAACAAGTGGTATCAGAGTGAGATGGTACAAGGACGTAGATTACAGTGGTGGTGAGCAAGACTGAAGATGGAAAAGACAGGAACAATCAAGATGGAGATCAACAAGTTTGATAGGAAGAGCAATTTCTTCTTGTGGCAGACAAGGGTGAAGGACGTGCTCATCCAACAGGGGTTGATCGATACTCTCTTATGTGAGGAGAAGCCAACCATCATAAAGGTGTGGGATTGAAAATGACTACAGATGCAGATGATGAGTACCATCCATATATACCTAGCGATGAGGTGGTGATCCATATGCTGAGCGAGACTTCTTCGATGGTGCTGTGGTCGAAGCTCGAAGAGTTGTACATGGTGAAGTCTCTCACCAATACTCTTTTCCTCTGGAAGCAGTTTTACCAGCTGCGGATGGCTAAGGAACAGAGCGTACAAGAGTATCTAAGTCACTTCAGAAGATCCTCACCAACCTCCTCAGCATTGATGAGAATATTGAGGAGAAAACTAAGACGCTAGTTTTGCTAGCGTCACTTCTACCTTTGTGCGAGTCCTTAGTAACTGCTCTTCTAGTGGGAAAGAGCACCATCAAGATAGACGAGATCACTGCGGCGATACTCCAGAATGATGTTCTAAGGAGAGAAAATCTGTCTTCGAGCTTAGGTGGCAGTAGCTCAGCTTTAGTGACTTTTAGAGGAGCAGGAGGTGGTAGACGGAGTGATAAAAGATCGTGACAAGGACGGTCCAAGTCTAAGAAGGATTTGAGCAAAATCAGGTGTTACCGGTGTGAGGAGTTGGGGCATCTAGCAAGAGATTGCCCTCAACTCAAAAATCGGACGATGGCTGCTGTAGAGATGGCCGACAATGATTCAGATAGAGATATCCTGGAGATATCTGATGAGCTATCTATTTTTTCCAGCAGTGGATATTAGATTCTGCATGCACCCATCATGTATGTTGCAGAGAGGAATAGCTTGACTCCCTGGAGAACAGTGAGGGCACCGTATATCTATCGGACGGATCGAGCTATGCGATCAGAGGCATCGGGACAATCAGTTGGAGGATATATGCTGGTGTAGTGAGGAGATTGGAGGAGGTTCGATACATATCCAATTTCAGACAGAATCTTATCTCACTTAGCAGATTGGATTCGAGAGGCTACATGACGGTAGCTGGTGGAGGAATCTGAGGGTGCTATGCGGCGATAGGGTTGTGCTGGAGGGGAAGAAGGAGAGCAAAGGACATTATTACCTGATGGAGAGTCCAATGCGAGGTGGAGCTTCGGAAGCTAGGTGGAGCCCAAAATGAGATGGAGCTCCAGATGGAGGTAGATCGAGCACGAGACAAGAGACTCGGGAGGAGAAAAGCGATGTCGCAAGGTGAGATTCCTATTTTCACAGGATGATGCTCTGAGTAGGTCTCAAGTCAGGAGGAGCACAGCATACGACAGAGATGAGATCGAGCAGCCTAGCTCGACTCCCATGTTTGCCCATCCATAATCAGCAGGTGATTGTCCCAAGGCATGGGAGCGAGGAGATCCAGAAGCTCTAGACATTAGGAGGAGGCCGAATATCCAGTCGAAGTAAAGATTGTTAAGATTTGACATCTTGAGATTCGATCCACATTGAGCCCACAATGAGATCTGTGATGAAAAATAGAGTCCAACGAAATCAAGATCACCTCAAATGGAGCTCGGACGGAGGATATACGAGCTTTTAAAATCGACATGGAACTCGAGATGGTGGAGGACTGCCGACGACCGACAGCGGGCCGGCAGAGCGACGGCGGCGCCGCCGCATGCGGTGGTTCGCTGCTCGAGGGTGGCCAGCGTGCGGGCTAGGCGTGGCCCAGCGAGCAGGCCCTACCCAAGCCTGGGTGCATGGGCGCATGGGTCGGCCCAAGCCTGGGCACACGGGGCGCGACCCAGGCCCAAGCACGCCCGTGCAGGCACAGCATAGGCCCACACGCGGCTAGCCCAACCTAGCATGCCGCACTGGGAGCCCAGATCCCAATCCACTGTGGACCGGGAGGTCCATGGCGGACCGCATGGATCGGTGGGCATTTTTATATGTTTTTCATGGTCTACGGGACTATTCTGTGGATCTGAGCGCAATCAGACGGCATGGGTTGATCTGGGTCTCGATCTGACGGTTTGTGGCCTTAATTGGGCGACTCCTAAACCTTATCAAACTCAGGTTTTAGCCCTTTAAAAGGGGCTAATAGCTGACAGAAGGCTGGTGTGGCTCGATTTTAGGCCGTAGAGGACCCGTGAAAACCCGTGGAAGAGAGAGAAGGGCTGAGACGCTGAGAGAAGAAGGAGCATGGCTTCTAGATAGCGGACAGTGGTCGCTTCAGGGGTTCAGAGGAGTTTTCTAAGAGAGAGAGCTTTTGTGAGGGAGAAATTGGGTGTATGAGGGTTGAGGGTGAGATATCTTCTTGTAAAATTATTTTTTCATAATGAAGTTTGCCTGTCCCGTGGAGGCGGGCCATTTTTTAGTTGATCCACGTATTTTGATTATTTTTGTTTTATTTCTTCTCTCTTCCTGCTACATCGCGTGGTACTGAAAAGGTCCTGAGAGGTGGTGTCTTGGCCAAACATCCATCAATATTAATATTCCATACTAATCACATGGCTCTTTAACATATGAACACACTATTAATATAATAAAATAATATATTGTCATAGTATAATATCATAATATTATTATTTATTATTATTATTAATGTACTATTTAAAAATTAATAATGTAATAAAAATATCACTGCATAATATGTTTTATTAATATCATTATGTTGTAATATAGTATTATAACATATAATTTATGATATTACTCTTTAGTAGTATTATTATATCTAAAATGTTAATATTATAACTAAAATATTAACATTATCATATATAATATATTGAAGTGGGTCATTGTATTTTTATTAATTTAAAAAATATCTAATTATTTTAATTTTTAATTTATTTTAGAAAATTTGACAAACAAACAGAATGTAGCATAAATACTAGCAAAGCTGTGTCACCTAATGCAGTTTTTCTTACTCTCATTTTTCTTATATTTCTAATCAATGCCTCCTTGAAAATTTTGGCTTAATGTTATAGTAGAACAAAATAGCTATATAAGGCCAAATAAAAACTAGTGTGATAATGTTTGTTGTTCTTAGGCTTACATGGTTTATTGGTTTGAGCTAGCTCCTAGCTACATATGGTTGCAAGATAGCAAAATAAAAATAGATAAATAATTGTCCCATCCCTAGCTATTCCTTTAAAATTCCTTTATCCCTAGATTAAGATGAAGAAGTTGTTATTCCTGCAATTAGTATAGGGAAAATAAAAAATATTTTGATTGAAAAGGCAAGAATAAGGGGATAACTAATCTTTTTTCCTAAAATGGACAAGTTTATCTCATGCAATTTTAAGAAATAACCACATGTCGAACTTCTATGACTAGTGTTTACTTCATCAAATCTAAGTAGGGAACTCCATGGAGGAAGATGAAGGCATAAATAATGAATTAAAATAGTTTTTCTTGATATATCATATGAATGGAGCCTAGATGAAGAGATGAAGATGGAGGAGCGAGGGCATCTTTCTTATCTAAGTGGCGTTGGTAAATTGGGTGTTTATTAGTGTTGTAGTGGATTCCAATAACTAAAAGGATTCTATTAGACGGTTCATATAATGGTCATGCTAATACAAGAATCTACACCGACACTTTTCAGGGGTTCTACTTGAATTTTAAGATATTTGTTGAAGTTAAAGGTCTTGCGCAAATATTGCTAGAGGTATGAGATAATGGTAGGTGGCAAGTCAAATCTCTAATGAGATGAAAAAACTCAGGAAACATTTCATCATAGTTAAAAAAATGACATCCTACAATGATAGGCAAAACTTTTAGATTAAATTTAGGGAAAAGATTTTCTACGTGGAACCTTGAAGAACCAATGGTAGTTGGAGCATGCATTCCAAAATATTCTCCTAATAGCGGACCATTTTATTTCTGGATTTAAAGTGAAGGATGATTATATTGAGGTGATGAACTAAGGTCCTTTATTGTACTGATCCAATAGCCATGGAAACTTCTTTTAAACCATCCAAGAATCTTATCGGCTATGCCTCCTTTTGATTACCATTTAATCAGCTTTTTTTAGAGCTACGATTGACAAGAATGATCCTTAGATTTTAGATGACTGGTTAAAGAGCCTAAAAAGGAAAAGTTATATGCATATTTATATGCCGATCAACTTGAAAGAAATATTTATTTATGAATCAACATCGAAGGAGAAGGGGTGAACCTTCATTGTGGTAGCTAGTTACTTACTTAGTGGAAATTCCTCCTTGTTGTTTTTTTTGAAGTTGGATAGGGCATGAAATTGAAAAATATGCCTTTGACAAGGCCAAAAAGGATTGCTAAGGTGGAAAATATTCATTTAGAAATAAGCTAGAATGATATGATTTTTGACGTTGAAACAAAAGCTTATAAAGATTGAGATCTATTTTTCTATTGCATGCCATCCTTATGTTTTTCTTCAATATAGGTTAATTCTTGTTATTGCATAATGATCCTTGCACTTTTAGAAAATATTTAGATCAATTTCTAGATTAAACTAGACTACAAAGCAAATATGCTATATTTTGCAAATGCCAAATCTTGTAAAACAAATATATTCATAACTTTAATCATTAACTGACTTAAAGAACATTCATCTGCTGTTTTTCTCCTCTCTCTTCTTCATCATCAAATTGTAAAGAAATGACAATCCTTATATGCCTTCAAGATTTATAATGAAATTTATGGGGATACTTACATTGAACTTGAGGATTAGATCAAATTTTTTGATAATGATTTTTCTTTTGTTCTTTTTATTATAAAAATTTATTAAATTGATATTACAAAAAAGATTATATTATTTTCATAGTTATTATTTTAAATTTAGAAGGCATTAGTTTTTGCGAATGCGAATTATTAGCCTCATTGCTTTTAGTAGGTGAACAATTTAGGATTTATGTTTTACATGCTTATTATCATAACATTCTGTTGTCTTGAAGTTTATAGGTTTTTGCTTATGAAAGTTTGATTTTTTTTTATTTTAAAGAAATAAATTTAACATATATTGAATTTATTTACGCATTTAATTTTGCTAAGATGTAAGAAATAGTAGTTTTTAATATGTTTGTCAAAATTACAATTAAATAATCTAAATCTCCATTGGAAGAAATATAGGACGAACTACTAATTCTTATCCGTGATAGCTAGAAAAGTGTTATTAAGTAATTATAGTTTAGGCAATTTAACTTCAACCAACCTTCATTAGGGAAGATCAAATTCCTGCACTAGATTTTAATTCTAGATAGCTTTGAATGGCAATAACTTTATTGGAGCTTATTTTATGTTATTAAATATAGAAAAATTTATTTTGAATAGAAAAAGAGAATTTTAGAAATACAAGTTTTTGCATGAAAGAAATATAAGCATGTACACAAAAAAATAATTTTTGTTTGTAATAGTTCAAGGTTTAGTTTTCTATTAGCTTAATTTTGGTTTTGTTTTCCTTTTGTTTTGTTGATTTTGATATGCTTGCAAATTTGAGATCAAATCTAGTTCACATAATTATTTACTTAAACTCCATTCCAATTGAAATATTAGAAACAATCACCTCTTGATATAGATGGATGCCATGGCTCTTGTAGTAATCTAACATTGTTTGCTTAGGTTGAGATTGAGTTAAGCTTGATCGAGTTTGATTAGTCAAACTTAGCTTGAACTTACTTCTAACCTTGAAATCTAATTAAGCTTGGCTCATATATTCTTTGGTTGAACTTGATTTCAAATAGAGTCGAAGTTAAGCTTATTTTGGATAGTTCAATAAAACTTACCAATTTAAAATCACCTTATTCTCATATAAAATCTTGAATAAAACTTCATCTGAGTTTGGTAGAAACTAGATTTGAGCTTTTTCAAGATTGATTTATCAGTTAATTATATGCTAAGGGTATATTTAGTTGCAAGAATAATTGCATGGAAAACTTACTCTTCTAAGTAAATAAATAAAAGCTAGAAAATAGCTTTAATTCTTAGATAAAATTTAGTAATTGATCATATACTAATTCACCCTAGTTCAAGCTATTCAAATCCACTGATGACATTGATGTTTAGTGTATTCATTCCCATCGTCATTCACCAAGTATATAAAGAAGAGGTTCTCTCGAGATATGATGTTGTTTCTCCAAATTCTCTCTATCCCGTCCCTTACATGTGTGATCAATATCCCTTATAGCTCTATCTATCCATTCCTATCCTATCTGACTACCCACTCTTTCATCTTCTACACCTCCTATACTTCATTCCTATCCCATGATGGGGTATCCATCGTCATGAGATCCTCTCCCTTCTCCCCCCTACCATCTCTCTTAATCTCTCTTTGGTCCCTTATTTCTCTTTAAGCTTTATCCCGAGGTTATGCTCTAGGCTTGAGAAGATGAATGCTTACCTCGTCTTCATTGGCCATCATTGAAGACCAATTTATCCCTTCCCCCTCTTCACTCCTCGAATGTAAAGAACATCATCTTTTTTCTCTATGTTTTCCTTTTTTTGCTCCCTATCTCATTCTTCTTTAGTGTGATGCTTTTGATCTATAAGTATGATGAATCAAAAAAGTATAGAATAGCTCACAAGATTTTATTACATAAATCTATGAAGAAACAAAGCGATAACTTTATATATGTATGGACCTTGCTTCTTGAAGAAAGAAATATTATATATTGAGAATCTTATCAGAATTATTTATACTTACTCATATCTTTTCACTAAAAATAAGGACTAAATTAAGCATTATAATTGAAGGATCTAGGCTGTTGTGAAGACGACAAAGAAAAAAAGGATCAGAATGGGTTGTATCTTCTTTAACAAACATGTATATTTTGTAAGAAATTGAACTCTATCCTAATACGATATAAGCTAGAAGCTAGATAAGAAGGAAAAAACCTTGCCCACAAGATCACTAGAGTTGGATCAAGATTGCATAGAAAGGAATTGGGCTTGCTAAAAAATTAAAAAAAAAATAAAATAGGTCAAATTGGGATATATGGCGTTGCCACTAATAAATGAAATAGGTTATGCTCTATGCACAACATATGTAGATTAAATTATGAACCTACATCGATGATAAATGCTACTAAAAGAATCATTAAAGGTTAGGAGAGAGAGGTTTTTAATGCTAAGTCTTTGAAGAAAAAGAGAGCCATAAGCTAGAATTTGATTTAGAAAGAGAGAGATGTTGGAATGAATTAGAACTTGATTCTAAATAAAGACATGAACGACCCATAAGCCATTTGTTGCCATGCTTGTTAATCTATAACATAATAAAGATCATTGGTTTGCTACTTTTTTCCTTGCCTTTACTGACAAGGGCCCATTCTTTTATGGATAAATATCATATGTAAATATCATGAAAAACTTAGTCAACTTTCTCATTGATCAACTTATCCATATTCTTATACTTTTTAAGATGGATAAGTTACTTTCTATTGATAGCATTTATCCATAAAATAGAGAAAAAGTCTTACTCATCTAGTGGATGGCTAAATCATTTTTCTATTAGCAAGTAAAGTAGGCATGCATTTAATTTTATTCCTAAAATACCCATTCTAATTTTTAATGCCTTCATCATACAATGTCCAATAACTCAGTCATCTACTTTCTTCAAACCCAACAAACATAAAGGATATTATGAAAAATATAAATAAATTTTAACAACTTACCTAGGAAAGTATTAATGCAAAAAAAAAGGGTAAGAAATTTCGAAGCCGCCTTCCCATGCATAAAAGGATAGATATAAATTATTTTTCTATCTAAATATTATTTAAAAAATATTTATATCTAGAAAAATATAGATTTTCAGATAAATTTTTATCCATAAAAGAATAGACCCTAAAGGGCCATCATTTTTAGTTGCTCATTTGCTTCCTTGATGGGGTCCAAGTCTGCCTCAAACTCTAAGTATTCAATTGGCCATCATTTTCATATATTTTGAATTAAGTTTAGTAATTGAAGTTTTCATCATGTGCTAACTTCTTGTTGCTCCTAACCTTCTCCATTGTGTTCATGTTCTAAAGCAGTGCAATTTTAGGATGTTGTTGATCCTTCATAAATCTAAGGACATAAATGATGTATTCACATGCCCACCATCATGTGGCACTTTTATATGGACTTTCAAGCATGAAGTTTCTAATAACTAACATATATATTTAGTTCATTAGTGTTGATAGAGGGGGCCAATCCAACCTAATCCCGGTCATCTAGAACCAAAGTCATACATATCATATCGCATATGTATAAGGAGAATTTAATAGTAGTCCTTGGCCTCTATCTAATTGTTTGGCTTTACATGATAAAAGTGTATTTAGGGAAATGAGTAGGGGTGGCAATCGAGTTGAGGTGGGTGGATATTGTTCAGCTTGGATGCAAATCCAAATATGATTTTTTTATTAAATAGATAACCCGATCTGACCTATATATTCTATTTAATAAATAGGTTGGACTAAGTTAACAGAGTTAAATGGGTCTTAGATAGATTAACTAGGTCAAGTCATGATCTAACCCAATTATTAAAAGGGTCAAAGATGGGATAAATAGGTTAGAAGTCTAACTTTTAACTTAGCCCATTCACTAAATATGTATAGGTAGGTCAACTTATTTATTATGGCCGAACAGGCTTACTATAAACTTGAACTTAATAGAGTTTGGTTGCGGTCAGATTGATGGGTCGAAACATAAATTATCATCCATATTAATAAGAATTTGCATAAAAGCTGGTTAGTGCTATATTGATCTATAATTACTATCTCAAATTTCAATTTGTATAAGCAACTAAAGCTTAGTATAGTCTTGAGCCGTTCCCAAAGTAGTTAGACCCCAAGCTTTTTCCAAGAGAGCTCATGTACCCACTCATTAGCATGACCTCTTTATTTGTCTCTCTTTGAGATGGGGTGAGGGAGTGCTATCTTGTAGGAGAAGAGAAGGTATCTAAGTTTGTTTAGGACATGAATGCATGCACTAAGGATTTTTACATAGAAATACCCCCAAAGGTCGAATGTCCTATGGAATTTGAACATTTGGCCCCTTGCTTGGAGGGAAGGGACTGTGGTACTAAGCTAAAGCTTAATTTACACTTATTGGCATAAGCTATCTAAATGAAACTATGTTGAAGCCGAATAATAATACCTTACATTATCTTACAATATTATTTATTTTGTTGAGAGTAATATAAAAATTTTATTTATGAATGTTAAATAAAATTCCTTTTATTTCTCTTGGATAACAAACCAAGCTACAAGGAATACTTTGGCAATAGGTGATGTTATGCAACATGAGATGGAAATAGGCTAAAATAGATAAGATATGGCTCAAATATTGGTATGTTCATATCTACTGTCTTCAATGAATATAAATATGAATGAAGGTATTAAGCGAATACTCAAGTTTCCATCTGTATTTCTTCTAAATGAATATAGATATGAATTGGATACTAATGAAATCTGTATTTGTTTTAAATAGATAGTAATATAAATTAGATATTATTTTGGATACAAATATTAAGCAATTTTGATTGAAAAATATTTGAGACAATACTAAAAATATTATTGAATTATACCATTTAGGGATGTTTGGATGTCGGGGCCTAAAATCCCATAGGATTCGTGGGTTGGATCAAAACAACCAAGTTAGGCTGGATTAAACTTATATATGTAAGAACACTTAATTCGGTCTAGCCCACTCTAATGATTTTTTGGATACAAAGATAAGCCTAGCCTAGCTTGATCTAACTAGTCATGTTGGTTCAACTCATGAATCCCATGGGATCTTGGGGGTCCAGACATCAAACAGAACCTTAGATATATATTTATTTTAAAAAAGTAAGAGAATGATGTGTATCTTACATTGAAAATCGCTATATGTATACTTTGAAAGAGTTTACAATTTCCTTCCAAGAATTACTAGTTTGTTTTTGCTTAAATCTTAATTGACATAACTTGTACTTCCTTGACTACATTTTTTTGTTATATTAATAATTGATGCAATCTTTTCATTGGATATTATATTCTAAACTAATGATTAGTATCAAATGCTAAGACTTGTTTTGGTGTCAATTTTTTTTAAAAAAATGAGCTTCTATATTTGATTGGTCCAACAATTGTTGGCAATTACTTATGCACTTCTTAAAGATTATAAAGAATTATCAAATGTTATATTCTCTGGCTTAAAGGATTTTTAGATAGGATTAATAATCATCTTTGTATGTGCATGCATAGGTATGTACTTATAAGCCACAACATGTTTGGTCACAATAATGAATTTGTTTTTGAATGGGTTTAGTTGCAAGTTTTCACCCACCGATTGCTGCATATATTCTTATCACCTATCTAAAGTCAAATTTACAACAAAAATCTTTTATGCATTTTGTTTATTAGGATATCTTAGAATTTAACTCATAGTTCCCACATTGAAAAAGTAATTAACGTAACATAAAATTGTGGTTATGTGTAACACAGTAGAGATATGAGGTATACTTTGGATATTCATTAGAATAATTAATGTAAGTTATATACAACATCTATTTAATACATTAAACGATAGCTCTCCCAGTATGCCATCTATTGGAAGCAGGGCGAACCATGTATCAAGTCCATGGCTCTTTCAGAATATCGTCTATCAATAGTTAGCTATGCCACGTGTTGACATAGGATGGTGCCATGTGGCTTGCTACTAGTTTTTATCTGAATGAAGTAAAAAATATACAAAAAAAAATTATAAAATAAAATAAAATAATGAGTTATGGTATTGTCATATATCGCTCATTGGAGTATTGATGTGTTGTCGCCACTAAGCAGTAGCCATCATCAGTCAATGCGCGAGATCAGCCATGGCATGTTGTCTATAAAATAACTAATCAAAAAAATATTGAAAAAACTATAAAAAAAATGAGGCACTATAGAATAGTCAGAGACAAAATTAATGCTGATCGATGATCCTTACCATCAAAATTAAGATGGCTTTTAGAAAAATAAATTAAACCTACTATATTTCACACTCCTGTAACTCCAGTGTACTACACTACAGAAAAATAGAAGCTGGGATACCATAGTGGAGGGGATGGTTTAGGATGATAGGGATGGAGAAGGGACGGGCATGTGCCATAGGGTGGAGAGGAGGCCTGCTAGCCCACTCCTTCGATCATTTCAACATGGTTTTAGGGATTACAGCATGGCCGACCCATATATAGAGGTTGTTCAGCTATGTCATCAACCAGACTTCATGTTGATATGCAATCAAGGTGAGTTTTTACATTAGCTTATTTTATCTCTCGCTTGTATCAGTACCCATCAGAGGAACTAATGAGAGATTGCTACAGGGACCTACAGCATTTTCTTTTCCATTCCACATCATTTGAGTAGCAAGGGATTTGCTTAAGTATTACTGGTAGGTTTTCTTTCCCTATTATAATTTTTTCTATTCATTAGCACATTGGCACGTTGCTATCAGTGGATGGCAGCCATCACCAACCAATATTGCATCATTTGAAAAAGGATAGAAAAATAGGTCGGGAGAGAGAATGAGGTGTGGATTGTATAATTAGAGTATTGCTATCGAGATGGCAGTAAGATGTAAGGTAGAGAGAGTGAATGCATTAGGGGAAGAGCACAAAGAGAAGGAAAAAGATTGAAATAAAAAGAAATGGAATTCCAACTTATGGTATCAAAAAAATGGTCACAGATAGGTGGATTTGTATAGGTTGGAAAAAGAAAAAATGGATCGGACCTTAGCCCAAAGCTTTTGTTTGAAGAAAACATGGGCTTCGACTAAGGATTGGGGTTGGCCCAGGTATAGTTGAGCATGGGAAGAAAAAAAAGATAAGATAAGATGGCTGTAGTTGGATCTATGGATCAGGCTTCGATCTAGAGTTTCGGGCTAAGGCCCAGGCTCATGACTTTCTGCTTGGGCTGAAGCTTGAGCCAGCTGTTGGGCCAAATGTTAGACCAAGTTTGGACTAAGGTCCAAGTTCGGGACAGGCCTCAATGGACAGGGGCAAGATAAAAATGGATAGATTTTCGATCCAAACTTTCAATTAAAAAAATTAAAATTTTGGGTTGAGGCCCAGTCTCCTGGCTAAGGCTTGGGCTGATGTTTGGGCTGAGGCTCGGGCCAGCACTTGGGCCGAGGCTTGGGCTGGGATTTGGGTCGAATCTTAGGCCAAACTTGAACTGAGGCCCAAGGTCGAGTCTGAGATAGATGGATCATCTAGGTTAGTATGGATAAAGATTCAGCCCAACAAAAGAAGTCTTCAGGTTCCAGCAGTGGCTTGCCTGTGGAGGACCTGGTAGGTGGGGCTTTTTTTTTTCTTTTGGAATAAGTGGTAGCTAGGGTTTGAGGAAAAGAAAGAAGGAAGAAATAAATGACTATCAGGGAAGAGAAGGTTCGACGATGATCCACTTAGGAATGTGGGGTGGTCATGCTCCAATAATATCATCGAAGAGATAGAGTATAAAGAAAATAAGAAAGAAATTTACATAATAGAGCTGATGGATGTAGGAGGTGGCAGTCGTGGTCGAATGGAGTTACCGGCATGTTGGAATATTCCTCTTCAGAGATCAAACATATATATGGACCCCGAGGAACACAGAATGACGATGGTGATTGAAGAAAAAATTACACAAAGAATCTTTGAGGGAGGAAAGAGGTGGAGAAGAGGGTTAGATTATGGTTGATCTATTTAGATCCACGAAGTTAGAGAAGCCCATTGAGACCTATGTCGCTAGATTTAAGTTGAAGAGGACTAGTGAAAAGAAGATTTTGGTGGAGAGAAAGAAGAGGTTGAGAAAAAGGAGGAGAAGGGAATCAGTCCGACTTTGGTAGGGAAGAGGGAGGAGAAGGGGATCAATCCGGTGAGTGAGAGAAAAGGTTGGGAAGAGGGAGAGAAGGCAATGGTTTGATGAGAGAGAGAGAAGTTGGGAAGAGAAAGGAGAAGAGGATCAGTTTGGTTTTGATGGAAAAGAGGAGAGATTTAGGGAAGAAGATTGTAAAAGGTGGAAAATAATATGATGAAGAGGAGAAGAAAATGGGAAAAAGAAAAAGGAGTGGGTGATTTTTCAGAAAACCCCCAAATATGTATTTTTAAAAAATCCTCCATTTCCTAAAAATATATGTTGACCCCAAAAAATTTAAAAATAAAGTTAGTAAATAAAAAATATTTGATTGTCCCATCTAGTGGTTATTTTTTTGCCTTAGCAAAATAAAGAAGAATTGAATTGAAGATTTTATAGTCAAAGAAGAATCCTGTCGATAAAAAATCTCCAAACCCCAAAGAATATTATGCTTCTACCAAGATTAAGCTCTCAAAACCTCAAGAGACCAACTCACACTGCCACAACTCGCACAAAATCCCAATCGAAACCTAAGAAACCCCTTTGATCTCTCTCAAGTGCCCTCTTTCCCCATAGATCTCTGTAAAAAAAAAATGAAAACAAAACAAAAAGAAGCAAAATGAAAAAAATTATCAATCTATGTGAGAAAATATCTTATCCTTCTATTTTTTTCCATCTTTCCTTTGTTTTCATTGATTTTTCCTATGTTTTCCATTGGTTTTTCCTCCATTTTCTTTCCATCCTTGGGGGTTTCAATCAGGTGGGAGGCTCGGGGTGGCCAAATAGGGAAGTTGAGATAATAAGACAAAGCTAGGATTTTGTGTTGGGTATTTATATATAAGAGTCTAAAGATTTAGATATATTATCAATTTGTTTATTGATCCTTTATTTTTTCCATCCTTGGGATTTCAATCGAATGGGAGGCTTGGGCAACCAAATAGGGAAGCTTAGAATGTGGCTAGAATTTTGTGTTGTTTATTAATATGTAAGAGTCCAAAGGATTTAAAAATATTATTAATTAATTTAAAAATAGATATGATTATGATAGTAGGTGGGCCATCTTTGCAGCTCAAATTTTTTATCCTCCTTTGAAATTTTTTCAGAAGTGGGTCTTGATTTTCTAAAAAAAATATTTTAGCTCCAATAAAAAAAATTATGATGAAATTAATATCAAAAAAAATTCTAAACTCAACTTGATAGTTTACTAAAAGATCCTGTAGCGGTTCTTCTTCATCTCAATTTCTGCAAAAATCTGTTATTTCAATACCTAAAAAATAGATTCATAATGAACTTTTTGAGGATGCAACTCCTTCAAAAAAAACTCCAAGTTCAACTCAGTAATTAAGATACTTTAGTTTTTGATATTTTTTTTATTTTTTTAATTCATGATATAGATGAACGTGTGTGTGGGTGCATATGTATATCACTTTGTATTGTTTTTGTAGGAAATCACTAACAGTAATAGCTACCAAAAAAATTACAATGGAGATAATTTAGATCACATTTTTTTTAAGAGAAAATTATAGAAATCCTCCATCAACTTTAGTCTAATTTTACTTACACCCCTGTACTTTAAAAAATATCAAACTGATCCTTCTAGTTATCGAAATATTTCAATATGGTCCAGCAGTTTATCTCTGTTAATGAAATGGTATCACATGACCATCACATGATATTATTATTTTATAAAATGATAAAAATATCCTTATCTCTATCTCTTTTCTTTCTCCTTCCTCCTCTCTGATTGATCCCCTCTTCCTCCATCACGACGATCCTCTTTCTCCCTCCTCCTTCTCCTCTCCTTCTTCCTCACCAATTTTAGCTCCTCCTCCATAGCGGCTCCCTTTACCTTCACCCGTTCCTCCTCCACCTCCCTTCCTCCTCCTTCTCCTTCCTCTTCTTTGATTGATCTCTTCCTTCTTTATTGTCAGTATCCCTCTTCTCCCTCCTCCTTCCTTCTCCTCTTCTTCTCTCTAATTTTTTCTCTTCTATGGTAGCTCCTCCATCTCCACCCATTCTTCTACTGCCTCTCCTTTCTCCTCTTCCTCCTCCTCCTCTCTCCTTTCTCTTCTCTCTCCCTCCTCTCTGATTGATCTCCTTCTCCTCTATCACGACATCCCTCTTTCTTCCTTCTCCCTTTCCTCCTCACCCATTTTTCTCTTCCATGGGAGCTCTCTCTATCTCCACCAATTCCTCCACCGCCTCTCCTTCCTCCTCCTCCTCCTCATCCGCCTCTCTTCTTCCTCTTTTTTTCTCTCCGATTGATCCCCTCCTCCTCCTCCTCCAAGCCATCCATAAGCCATTTCCATCAATGCGGCCCCCTCCTCCTCCATCTCCTCTTCCTCTTACTCCCTCCTCCTCTTCCTCTCTCCTCCCTCTTTCCTCCTCTCCAATTAATCACCTCCTCTCTTGTCCTTCTCCTCCTCCTTCAAGCCACCTATAAGCCATCCCCTCCACGACGGCTCCCTCATCCTCCTCTTCATCTTTTTCTTCCTCATTCAAACCCACCAGGAGCAAAGGTATTTCTATCGTTGAGAAAAAAGATAATACGTTTATGAGTAAATAAATGATTGAAGCATATTGGAACATATCGATAACTAGAAGAACTAGTTTGATACTTTTTAAAGTATAGGAGGTATAAGTGAAATGGAACTAAAGTTGAAGGGATGTTTCTATATATTTTTTTAATTTTTTAATTGATTACATATTTTTTTATGAAATATTTTTTATTCAATATACTTGGTTTTTTTTATAATTTGCCTGGATGAAAAGCATATGAATGATGAAGATTAAAATAGCTATTATTGCGATAGAAATTCATCTTGAGATCAGATTGATTGGAGCTTGGTAGCGACTGCAGGACTGTGATAATTGGACGACGATGGTAGGACGTGCAAAATTTTTTTTGATCATAGTTGGCTTCGATGAGGATCCTCCGATGCTCAAGTCAAATCTATATAACAAAAAGAAAGGAGTGAGTGTGTTGGAAAGAAGAAGTTTTATATATTGGAGTCCCCTGTGGTCTTTATTTATAGGTAAAGACTGAAGAGCCGTGAGAAGAAAGAAGAATTAGATGGTTAGTCTTGACTTATTAGGCGAGATACGCCTATTGTCTCCTACTTTATTAGGAGAGATATATTTGTTATCTCTTACCTCAATAAGAATGCTGGCTTAAATGGTTAGCTTTGACTTATCAGATGCAATATGCCTATTATCTTCTTTCTTATCTACTCTGTGGCCAACTGTCATGTTATGGTCATTTGAATTTCAAAAGAGATGCAGATTTTTCAGATCAGGTCGGCCCAACAAGGAGACCTCGGATCGATTAATGGCATAGCTGGTAGGGATGTCTCTCTGATGCTGAAAATTAGGATTGATGATCGAAATCGAGATCGACGATCGAAGTCAAGAGATTGATAGTATCACTCAAGGTGGTTCATCGAAAGGTGGGATTGGTAAGGTCCAAACTTAGATCTTTCATTTGCCTCATATCTTTAGCTAGTAAGAAATCACCTCCAACATAAGCTCCTTACTCCTGAGTTCGAACTAGAATTAGATCGGATGAAGGGAGTATATCAAGTCGAAGCTGTCGAAGATATGGGTCCATGCTTCTATTTTAGTTTGGTCACTGAGGTCTTCGTAGGTTCTGCTTGCAGAAAAATGAGGGATCTTCGATTTCATTGGCTCTGCTCATTGAAAAGCGAGGGACCTTTGGTCTCCATCAGCTCTGCTCACTAAAAAATAAGGAACCTTTGGTCTTTGTCGGCTCTGCACGCTGAAAAGTGAGGGGCCTTCGGAGGTCCTTATAGGTTAGCCCCCACTTGTTAGTCATCGAGATCTTCAGTCTGAATGATTTAAAATTTGTTGGTTCTACTCTACTTGTCCATGGACAAAAAGCATCATGAGCTGCTATCATCATGGCTACCTTTGTCAGGGGAATGAGGCATCTAGCATCATGATTACTTCATTGTTGAGGGAACGAAGCATCCTTCTCGTGGTTATATTCATTCAGAGATGGAGCACCTTTCTAATGGCTATATTCATCTGGAGATGAAGCATCTTCGAGAACTCCTGACTATATTCATCCAAAGACGAAGCACCTTTCTCGTGGCTATATTCGTTCGGAGATGAAGCACCTTCGAGAAACTTCTGGCTATATTCATCCAAAGATGAAGTATCCTTCTCGTTGAGAACTCATGGCTATATTCGTTCGGAGACAAAGTGCCCTTCTCATGGCTATATTCATTTGGAGATGAAGCATCTTCAAAAAACTTCTAACTATATTCGTCCGGAGATGAAGCACCATTCTCATGGCTATATTCATCCAGAGATGAAGCACCTTCGAGAAACTCCTAGTTACATTCATCCATCCTTCTTGTAGCTATATTTATCATTCGAGGAACTCCTAACTATATTTGTCTGGAGATGAAGCACTCTTCTTGTGGCTATATTTATCCAGAGATAAAGTACATTCGAGGAACTTCTGGTTATATTCATCCGAAGATGAAGCATCTTCAAGGAACTCCTGGCTATATTCATCCGAGATGAAGTTTTCTTCTCGTGGCTATATTCATCCAGAGATGAAGTGCCTTAAAAAAACTTCTGGCTATATTCGTCTAGAGACGAAGCATCCTTCTCATGGCTATATTCATCCAAAGATAAAGCACTTTCGAGAAACTTCTGACTACATTCATCTAGAAATGAAGTACCTTTCTTATGGTTATATTCGTCTGAAGATGAAGTACCTTCGAGAAACTCCTACGGCTTGACTGTGGCTTCTTTATCTCGGATGGTTGAACTTTGTAGGTTTCGCTCGATGCCTTTTAACCATTGCCATTATGGCTTTCGCTCGACTTGTCTATGGATAAGGAGTGTTGATCGATCTTGAAGTTGTGGATCACATTTTGGTCAATTTGCCTCTAGTCAGCCTTCATTGGTTGGTATTCTTTAAGTCAATCCTTTCACTCTAGTTTTCGGGAGCTTGACTTTAAGAGGTTGGCCTTTGGAAGTTCAGCTTTCAGGAGCTTGGCCTTTAGGAGGTCAGCTTCCAGGAGTTTGACCTTTAGGAGGTTGGCTTTCAAGTGGTTGGCTTTGAGTGCTCGGGGTCAGCTTCTAACTTTGCTTCAGCTGTACTCAAGGACCTATGATCCTACGAAAAGAACAGAAAATAGAATAGTGGATGGGGGCTTGAAAGCCTCTTATCATGAGAATTGAGTTTTGTTTGAGAGTCCTTGGGTTCTGCTTGATTTTTTCATGTTATTTGTCTCGATTTGGACTTGATCTTTGCTCCAACTTGATCTTGTTTTTGCTTCAATTTTATCTTGTTCCGTGCCTTGGTTCAGCCTTGATTTTGACTTCGGATTAGACTTATTTTTGACTTTAGATCGACTTGGATTTGACTTCAGACTGGTCTGATCTTGACTTCAGTTTGATCTTGATTTGGACTTTGGATTGGCCATCATTTTAACTTCAGACTGGTTTGATCTTGATTTTAGATTGACCTTGATTTCAGCTTCAAATTAACCTTCATTTTGACTTTGAATTGGCCAGGATTTGGGTTTCAGATTGGCCTTCATTTTGACTTCGGATTGGCTTGGTCCTAACTTTCGAATTGGATTTTATTTTGACTTTGGATTGGTCTGGATCTGAATTTCGGATTGACTTTTAATTTGACTTCAGATTGGTCTGAATCTAAACTTCAGATTGGCCTTCATCTTGACTTCAGATTGGTCTGATTTTGGCTTTGGATTGGCCTGGTTCTGAGCTTCGAATTGACCTTTATTGTGTTTTCAAATTGGCTTGGATCTAGCTTCGGATTGGCCTTCATTTTGATTTCAAACTGGCCTAAATCTAGCTTCAGATTGGTCTTCATTTTGGCTTGGATTGGCTTGGATTTGGCTTCGGATTGATCTTTATTTTGACTTTAAATTGACTTGGATCTGGCTTCAGATTGGCCTTGATATTGCCTTTGGATTACTTTGATTTTTACCTCAGATTGGTTTGATTTTCACTTTGGATGGACTTGATTTTGACTTCAGATTGGCTTGATTTTTAGCTCAGATTGGCTTGATTTTCACTTTACATTGGCCTTAATTTTGACTTCGGATTGCTTTGATTTTTACCTCAGATTTGCTTGATTTTCACTTCAGATTGACTTGATTTTGACCTCGGATTGCCTTGATTTTTACCTTGGATTAGCTAAATTTTTACTTCGAATTGGCTTTGATTTTGATTTTAGATTGCCTTGATTTTTATCTTGAATTGGCCTTGATCTTCACCCTCTTATGACATGTGGACCCACAGGAAGAAAAGAAAACATAATGATGGAAGAGGGCATATGAGCCTCTTACTATGAGAGATTTGAATTGTGGGAGTCTCTCCCTCTTAGGGTCTGTTTTCTTGGAATGTCTTTGATTCTATTCAAATAGATGAGGAAATATGGATCCATTATGATTTAAGAGGCAGAATTTGGGAGATTTTCATAATTTTTTTCCTTACTTGGATTTCAATCTATCGCAATCTCTTTCTTTGTTTGGATCTCGCTAAGAATTCAAATTTAAAATATAGGTAAAAAAATAAAAATAATTTATAAATTGAAGAACTTTTGTAGTCTTCTTTCTTAGTTGGACATTGAGATCTCCTTCATCATTTGGATCCTCCTTTTTTATCTGGATATTAAGATCTCCTTCTTTGTTTGGATCGTAAGCCCCTTGATTCTGTGGCCAATTAGGATAGTTTGGAGGACGTTGATTGATTCGGAGGTGATTAGATCGGATCAATATCGGTCGATTATGAGATGGCCAGCCTGGATCTCATCGACATCTGATAGATTTGATTGTCGGGATCTTAATGGCGTTGGGATGATGCGATGAAGTTTTTTTAACTAGAGGCTTGCTCCTTCCTGTTAATGGGCCTGGATCCTTCTTCTAGCATTAATCTATTACGGCAGAAATCTATTTTGAGATCGGATTGGCTGGAGCTCGACAGTAACTATAGGACTGCGACGGCTGAACGATGGCACATGACTTGCAAAAAAAATCTCTGATCGAAGTTGGCTTTGATAGGGATCCTCCGATGCTCAAGTCAAATCTTTAGCACAGATGAAAAGAAGAGAGCGTGTTGGAAAAAAAAAAGTTTCATATCTTAGGAGTCTCATGTGGATCTTTATTTATAAGCAGAGACTGAAGCGCTATTAGAAGATGGAGAATTAGGCGGTTAGCCTTATTTTATCTGATGAGATTCAACTGTTATCCTTTCCTTATCTGAAGAGATTTATTTGTTATTTATTCTTATCTACTCATCATCATTTATTCCTGATGGTTACGGAATTTGAAGATTTGCATGGGGACTGAAGGTCAATCTTTCCCATTATACCGAACAAGATCTGCTCAAGTATCTTATTGGGTCGGCTGGCATCAAGGCTTGGTGGAGATAGATCGTCGAAGTAAGAACAGCGATTAAGGGTCAGGATTGGAGAGACTGCCGAGCCTCTATCGGATTTCAGATCAGAAACTATCCAAAGTAAGGAATCAGGGAAGCTGATCAAGCCTGAGGTACCTTTGTGTCCTCGTATCCTTTTTGTCTTTAACTAGTACGAATCCATCCCCAACAGCTATAAATTGATTGATTTTTCAAATATTATATTTATCATTATATATATATATATATTTATAGATTACTTAAAAAGTTTCTATGATTGCAGATGGATTTGATCATATGTTGCAAGCTATGGATTCCCTATTTATCCTAATTTTTTGAAAAAAATCTCACTACGTAGAATGGGTTAAACGCTAGTTTCCTATGAATCATGTATATCTACTTATACAACAAGTATAAGAGACACAAGAATAATAAATTAAAATAAAAAAACAATGCCTCAACAATAATGTATTATATTGTTATTCTTTTAAATATAAAGATGTCTTAAATTGGTCATGACTAGGCCATGAATAAATTGTAAAATCTATATTTTGATTCCTCTCACAAAATAATTTGGAAAACTATTAATCCATGAGAAAAGCAGGAATCATTTAAAAATTTTTTAATAACCAAGAAAATATTGTCACTAATGCCTTGGTTGGGAGAGAAGAATACAAGAGAAGAAAAAAGAATAGAAAAAAAAGTTTCTCATATGTGAAAAAAAAAATTAATATCGCTGCAGCATATTTATTTTCACAACATACTTATTTTATTAAAATTTAAATTAAAATGGGCGAAAGATGGAAAGATAAGAAAATAAAAAAATAGATGAGTTTCTCTAATGGAAGAGAAGTTGATGACTAGCTGTCGCTAAAGTTATTTATCGTATTATAAATTTTATGGTACGATGTAGGTTTCATCGTTGTTGAAATTATATTGATCGTCTTATTAATCAATCTTCTATATAAAGGTGTGCAATATATAAGCACAAATGAAAGTATCGTGATGTTATTTGAATAGATATCATGATGTTATTTGAATGGATACACAAGCTTGTATAAATTTATGTGAGATTTTAGAAAAAAATAATGGTCTTCAACCCACCCAAAGAGCAATAATTGAAGAGTAAGTTGCTAAGTTCTTTATACGTTTCACATAATGTGAGGAATAGTATGATTTTATTCTTCTTTCATCACTCTAATGAGATCAATAGTCATCATTTTCATAGAGTACTAAAAGCAAAAATATCTTTAGAAGATCGATTCTTGATTCAAGCCAAAGGAAAACAAGTTCCCTTAGAAATACTTAACAATAGTAGGTTTTATCCATATTTCAAGATAAATCAATTTTTATTTAATTTATTTCTAATTGTGTAAACATGTATTTAAATGAATATTTTCATAAAATTCATATATTAGGATTGTGTGGGGGCTATCGTCAGGTAAATATTAACTTGTTGATGTGGGATATATGCTAAGAAGTGGACTTATCATACTTATAGAGAAGTATGCTATCACTTGAAAAAAATACTCCACTCAAGCATCAAAAAATTTTCGAGAGTTATTTACCCTTCAACATGCATCATTGCGTAATGCAATAGAATGAGCATTTGGTATATTAAAGAAATAATTTTCTATCATCGGAAGCACAATAGAGCTCCAATTACTCGATTAATACACAAACAAAGATTATTTTGGTATGTTACATCTTGCATAATTATTTAATAGGGATAGATCTTAATGAAAAACTTATTGATGAAGTAGATCAAGAGATTTTAAACCAATCTTCACCTCAATAAGAAGTTCTACTCCAATGGATGATGATGAAGATGTTATACGAGAAGAATTTTTAAGAAATCACATAATACTTGATATATGGAATGATTATATAGTGAATGGCATCCTGTATTAATTACTATATTATTTATTTATTTATTTCATTATGTATTGGGTTTATTACAACTGATTGTATTTGAATTTTTGTATAGTATTTATGGTTAAAACTTTTATACCAGTATTCAATATGCATTATATATATATATTGTATATTTTTATGATTTAGATATTATTAATGAGTGATACAAAAAAATATCAAGTGAAGAAAAAAGAACATTTGGGATGGATAGTTCATATGGATGATGCGTTGATTGAAGCAATGGTTTACCAACAGCGTGTAGAAAATAAGCCTGATGGAAATTTCATATCCACTGCTTATACTTAAATGATTAAAGAAGTGAGCGAAAATTTGGTATAGATTTGAACAAGGCTCATTTAAAGAATTGCTTAAAGTCTCTTAAGATTGATTTCAATGAATGATTTGAGTTATTTAGAAATAGATTAAGTGGTTTTGCTGGAAGTCTAATTACAAAACTATGTATAGCAGCATCTGAGGTTTGGAAGGAACTAATAGAAGTATATTTTTTAATTTGATTATTTATTTATTTTTATTTTTAATTTGATTATTGTTAATATAATATTTACATATATATATATATATATATATATATATTATATTTAGACTCATTCTAATGTAGAAAAATGGAGGACTAAACTTATTCATAATTATAAGAGTTTAATGAAACTATTTACTAAAGATAGGATAATAGATGAAGGTGTCAAACTGCAACAGAGAAATGGTGAAGGTGGGCTAGCTCAATTGAGAGTCATATAGATATTATTTATGATATTGATCAACTGATATCCCAAAATGAAGATTGTTGGAGGGCCTTTGATGATACAAATGATGGAATTGATACACCATCCCTAAAATCATAAGTTCTAGTTCAGACTAAAAGTGAAATAAGTTTAAAAGATAAAAAAAAAGTTTTCAACTAATATTAATCAAGAGATTGAAGTTTTAAAGTCAACAATTGACAATATTACCGATGTAATTAGAGAGAAAAATTCTATTATCCAAAAAAATCAGTCATGTGTCTATACAGAAGAAGAAATTTTTAATGAATTGATGGCCATAGGATTGGAGTCCCACTTACTTGATGATTCTTATCTTTTTCTCATCCAAATTCTAGAAAAAGTAAGGGCTATTTTTTGTTATTCAATTGAGAGGCATAAGAATATATTAAAAATGTATGACACCTAAGTAAATTCTTGATGGAATATAGTAATGACTATTTTTGATTGTCTGGTTAATTTGGAATTCTTACTAAATTATTAGTGTAGAACTCTTACTAGACTGATTTTGGAATGCATGACTGGGATATTTTGATCATCTTTGATCAAACTCTTACTAAACTAATTTTGAAATGTATGATTGGTATATTTTGATTGTCCTTGATGGAACTCTTATTAGACTCATTTTGGAACTCTTACTAGTTGGTTAGTGATGTATTGTTGCTGGTTCTGGCTGAGGTCGGAAGATGAGCGACTGAGTCTTGAGCAGTGGTATTGGAGTGACCTGTAAAATAAAATCTAGACTGAAGATTTTTACTTCGACGAGAACCCTCCGACACTCAAGTCAGGAATCAGTGAATAATAAAAGCAACAAGTGATTTACTGAGATGGATTGCCTTAGTCCTCAGGGCTTTGGTTATTTATAGAGTATGGTCAAACAACTTTGGAATGTGTAGTCCTGAGATTGTTGGATTGTTGGACGTATTGTTGTAGGCGAGATATTAATTCTAGCCCTTATCTGCTCCACAAGATTAGAGGGAGTTAGTTACATCTGAGTTTATCCACTTAGGATGGACAATTACTGCAAGTGCCAGAAAATTGATTGATTGAGATAATAGAAGAAGCTTACATGTCAGATGGGCGCACATCAGACTAGATGCACATAGCTCAACTTTGTGTACCTCAGCTTGATGTTCAGATCAGCATAGCCCACTGATTTGAAGTATCATACTGATCCGAGGTATCCATGATTATCACTGCAATACTATCCTCCTATTCTTGAGTTTGAGAATCAGATGAAAGGAGTACCTCTAAAGTCATACTTTAAATTTGGGGATGTACACCCTCGCATTTTCACTTATATCCCCAACATTTAAGGTTGGAGATGTCAGCCTATCGGGTAGGACTGTTGCAAATGATCACGACTAATGGGATTACTCAGCGGCGGTTCTCTCAAGAATTTAATTTTTCAATGATGGCTCTTTGTCTTCTCCTTTGTTTTCCTTTAAATCTACTTTTGAGTACCTTGAGAAGGTGATTGCGACCTCCTTGCTCCAGACTCTCACAGTGACTCTTAGAGATAGGATGAATCTGAAGCTCCTAAAAAAGCTTGAACTGGCATCAGCTCGAAGAAAGCAGACTAAAGTTTCGTCTGTTGGTCCTTCGACCTCAATAGGCAGTGATGATAAGGTTTTGATCACCGAATCAGCTACCATGGCCATGGAGAATGAAAATTCTCCTTTGATTATTGAGTCCACAGTTTCATCATTGGAGGTCATGATAAAAGCTCCATCAGAGAAGATTCTAACAAAGGAGACTCCAATGGAGGAGACACAGATAATAGATACGGTCAGCCATCTGGAAGAAATTTCAATGGCGGATGTGGAGATCGAGGATCCTTTGGAGCAAGTGATTCCTACCTAGTACCTTCCCCCAACTGTTTCCCAGGTGGGCCCTTCACAACCGGTGCCTTTTGCTTTGCCCGTAATGGAGAATCTCAAGACTACGATGGAGTTTTTGAAGAGTTTTTTTTTCGTCTGGTGAGAGACAACACTTGAATGGACAAGGGCTCAACATCAAATGACTGACATCCTAAGGTCTCTTGCTCAGGTAAGGAGTTTTTAGATCTCTTCTTTCGATCTCCTGTAACTCATTGTATTTAATCTCACACAATCTTATGCAAATTTTGTACAAATAGGGCATTATTTGGCCAGCTTCGTCGGCTCCACCTTTAAGGCTTTGATGTTGGAGCTTACAACAATGAAGGAGGAGATAGATTGGCTGAAGTACATTTTGGAGCAAGAGAAATTGGCTAACACTGAACTAACCAAAGAAGTCAACCTTTCTGAAGAGACCCTTCGAGAAGCCTGAGAGACGATCGATCATCGAGATGATGAGATAAGGAAGGCTGAAAAGAAGATCGAAGACCTTAAGAGGTAGAGATCTGAGGCTGAGAGAAACTGTGCCAAGCCCGTGATGATATAGAGTACCTAAGGAGGACACTCAAAGAAAAAAGGAGTCGAGATTTTACCCCCTCCGATATTCATTCTCGAAGGAGTCCCAACAGGCGCTCGACTACAAGGGCCAGAATCTCAGACAGATCAAGCCACATAGAGAAGACACTTTAGAGGGATGAAGGCTCTGCTTCAAAGGAGGTTCAGGTGACTCAGGATTGTCTGTACCTCAGACTGAACTTTAGAAGGCTCCATCGAAAGTGGAGCGTCTGAAGGAGAAACTAGAAGAGGAAAGAGAAGGTAAGGCTCTTCTCTATCACCGACTCTCAGATTAAGAGCTTCTTACTGTGAACGCTCTCAAAAGGATAGATCCGCTGGCGAGGAGGGGAGCCAAAATTATAAGCCAAGCTTGCAAGACAACATTCTCCATGAGCTTCTAGAGATGCAAGATAATGGCCCGAGCACACTTTTTGCTGACAGTGCTGAGGTTCTACAAGCCAACTTTTGAATGAAATCCTCAAGGCCGTGATGGAAGATAGCACAAGAAGATTCGCAAAAGTATCCCAATGCCTTATCGAACCGAATAAAGTCGATGTGGCTATCCAGACAGAAGGGACTGTTGGTTCTGAGGAAGGCTGCTCCGAGGCAAGTCGCCCTGATGGTGCTCCAAGGTATGTACTCAAACGTTCATATGAATGAATAAATTTATTTTTATCATTGTTCACTATGTTCAAATGTGTGAATGTGAACCATATTTCAAGTCATATTTGCTGAATTTCGATCTATACTAGTTAAGCATTTAACTATGATCCAAATCATAAGGCATGATCTGAGCCATAATCTAAGCCATGATCCAAGCTGTATGAATTATTTTAAAAATATTTATTACCTATTGTATAGGTTTGAAAGGATTGGGATTCGAATCACCTCCATGTGGTAAATACCATCGCACATCCCTGCACGTCTCTTCGAAAGTGATGCAAGGTATGATTTGCTTGTCACTAGTATTGATTACCATATCAACGGTAGGAGCTGTAATCAATCTGTGGTCACCATGCATCAAGCATCCGTTCAAACCCATTGATTCACACCTCCAATAATCAATGCTCTGAGAAGAAGTATCGTTAAGAGATTTTTGAATTGGGTATACTTAAACCCTCGATGAGACTGGATGCAGGATTCTAAAGTTTTCAATCATCCTTATCTTCTTTCGCTATAGGTCTTCCTTCTTCTTCATCTTTCTCTTCTAGAGCTACTTCCTGCAAAGGGAATGGATTCTTCTGGAGGCTCGACTTCATCCCACTGGTTTTCTCGATCGAACTAATGGAGATGGATGTGGTACTACTCCATGAGCAGTTTCAAATCCCTCTGAAGTTTCAATTGAAATTTCTAGGACTGAACGATCGAGTTTGCCAATCTCTCCCAGATCGGATGAGCCTCTATAAGGAATGCTTCCAAACTGGCTGAGGCTTCCTTTTCACCCATTTTTTGTAGCCTTTTTTAATTTTTTGAAATGTCGCTATGTTCGGTGGTTTCAAATTCATGGTGACACATCTACAATTTTACCGCAGTGTGTGTATTGGCTGGGATTGATCCCAGCATTACACTTTTTCGTTCTTTTTTCTCCTTCAAGATATATTTCGGATCATGTAGGTGGTGGTATGTGACACCTCAAAAGAAGAAAGGTATTCGTCCATGGATCCAAGATGCTGTTTCCACTGTCTATGGCTGGAAAGAGTGCTTTCTGTTCATCTAGCAACGTAGGCAAGAATTGGAGATTTGTCGCCTAACGTGAGCCTTGAGAAGAGGTGTTGAAGGAGCCCTTCTTAGATTAGCATCTGAGGTAGGAGTCGAAAAGGTTGTGTAGCTTTAAGATTTCGATGCTGAAAGAGCTTCTATTAGAGCAGACATTGTTTAATGCCGGCATCAGTCAGGTCGGTTCCTAAGCTGTGCATGGATCGTCTGCCTCAGAGCCACATATTTTTTTGATTCATGCATAATTTTTATGCTAACTACTTAATCGCTCTGTTTGCAGCAATTGATATAAAATTATTGAAGAAGTTGGACCAGAAGGCCCACCGAAAAAGGACAACAGAGCCTGCGGATGGCCGGAGCACCCACATCAAGATTAGTAGTTCCCCCTGCTACCGACTTTTGGGTTAGAGGGATCCGAACCTCCCCACGTCGATGACTTCAAAGTTGTAAGGGTTCAATCTGCTCGACTTCTTCAGCTTCTGATGGAGATCGAAGAAGCCAAATAGGTCGAGCCCCTGAAGAAGCAATTCTGAGCTTGCCACCCCTCCAAGTCATCGACTTTTCTCCAGAAGAAGAACCAGCCGAGGTAGCTGGGACTTTTGGGACCGCATCTACTGGTCTGAAGTTCGAGGCTTCAGTCTTGAGAGATTATAAGCTGGCGCACGAACTGTTTATTGGGATGCTCCTCCCGATCGATGCAAACGAGCTGCTGGTCGAATTGCATGGGGCGGTAAAGAAAAGAGTTGTGGAGTACTTCATCTAGGTAAGCTGAAGCTCCTTAAGTTTTATTTGTTTTAAGCATATACATGTTCTGTTACTGATATGAGATTTTTCAATAGCTTTTTCATTATTTGAATGGGTACATGGAGCACTCCCGTGAGCTTTTGGAGGCGAGAAAATACAAAGTCGATGCTGAAACGCTCAAGGTGTCAAAGGATAAGGTCAAGAAAGAGGTTGGAAAAGTCTCCATGAGGATTGATGCTGCTACAAGGAGAGCTGAAGACGCCAAAGCGGTCTGAGAGGAGCTATTGAGGAAAACTCCTGACCGCTAGGCATCCAAGAAGCACAAACAACAAGAATAAAAGAGCTTGAGGCCTTGCTAGAGAAGAATAAAGCTACGTTCGAGGCAGCAGAGAAAAAGATAGCAAAGGTGGAAAGTGATGCCGAGGCATAGGTTAGGGCCACCACCTCAAAGGTCATCCAGGATTTCGAGCATCAGAGAAGTATCATGACGAGAAAATTAATTTTGCCACTGATCCCTACATCGGTGGGAGCCAACTGGTCTGGGACAGAGTTGTCGCTCAGTATCCAAAATTAAATTTGAATTTTTTGGATGAAGTCTGGGAGCCCACTGCAATCGATACACCCACAACAAAGACTCCCATGCCAGATGCTACCCTTTAGGCTTTTTTTTTTTCTTTTTTTGTACTTAGACCTTTCGAGGTCATTGTAAAAAATTTTGAAAAAATGAATGAAATTTATATTTTTTCATACTATCTATATTGTCATTATTTTCGATGGGCTATGCTTGCATATTTTTATTCAGCACGTAAGGACTAATTTGATCCAAAAAACTCAAAATTATCCCAACCAAAAGAATATCTAATTCAATTCCGATCTTAGAAATTTAAATGAATCTTAAAGGACTCTGAGCTTTGCTATGAACTTAATTTCGATCTTAGGAAATTAAGTAGAACCATTCCAAGCGAAAGAACTTCAATGAAAATAGTTTCGATCAAGAAAACTTCAACAAGGATGGTTTCAATCAAAGAAACTTTAGTTTTGAATAAAAAAATCTAAGTTAGATTAGTTTCGATCAAAAAAAATTTTAGTAAGAATAGTTTCGATCAAAAAAACTTGAACAAGGATGGTTTCGATCAAAAAAATTTTGGTTTCAAATAAAAAATCTTAGTTAGATCAGTTTTGATCAAAGAAACTTTAGCAAGAATAGTTTTGATCAAAGAAACTTCAACAAGGATGGTTCTGATCAAAGAAATTTTAGTTTCGAATAAAGAAACCTTAGTTAGGTCAGTTCCGATCAAAAAATTTTTAGCAAGAATAGTTTTGATCAAAGAAACTTCAATCAAGATGGTTTTGATCAAGAAAATTTTGGTTTCGAACAAAAAAATCTTAGTTTGGTCAGTTCTAATCAAAAGAACTTTAGCAAGAATAGTTTTGATCAAAGAAACTTCAAGAAGAATGGTTTCGATTAAAAAAATTTTGGTTCCGAATAAAGAAACCTTAGTTAGATCAGTTTCGATCAAAGAAATTTCAGCACGAATAGTTTTAATTAAAGAAACTTCAACAAGGATGGTTCTGATCAAAAAAACTTTGGTTCTGAATAAAGAGACCTCTGTAAGGTCAATTTCGATCAAAAAAATTTAGCAAAAATAGTTTCAATTAAAAAAACTTCAACAAGGATGGTTTCGATCAAAGAAACTTTGGTTCCGAATAAAGAAATCTCTGTAAGGTAAGTTTCAATCAAAGAAACTTCAGCAAAAATAGTTTCGATCAAAGAAACTTCAACAAGGATAGTTCCAATCAAAAAAATTTTGGTTCCAAACAAAGGAACCTCTATAAGGTCTCATCGGATAGGAGCTTCGACCATTTTTATGTTTAAACACAAGTTAATGAATCTAGAAATTCATATATATATATAATATAAAAAATTATATATATATATATATATAATGACATTAAGCATTATTGATAATACATATGCAGATTGATCGAATTCTACGATCTGGAGAGTGGGGTTCCATCGAGTTGCTTCAGTCGATAAGTCCCAGAGCGTACTATCTCATCCACTTGATAGGGACCTTCCTAATTGGATGATAGCTTTTCTTATTCCATGGACTGCGAAATTTCAGCTCGCCGTAGTATTAAATCTTTGGCCTTAATCCAGGCGTTATAATACTTAGCTACCCTTTGGTGGTAGGCAGCCATTCTTATAGCGGCATGCCCCCTGCTTTCTTCGATGAAATCAATGTTGGTTAGAGCCACACTGAGTTGGTGTCTTCATTGTTCTCCTCAACTCTGAGAGAAGTGAGTCCAACCTCTATGAAAATGATTGCTTCGATCCCAAAAGTGAGGTTGAAAGGAGTCTCACCAGTTGAGATCCTTTAAGTGGTCTGGTAAACCCATAACACGTGATGAAGCTCATCTACCCATGACCCCACTATCCGATCTAATCTGGCCTTTAAGCTCTGTAGGAGAGTTCTATTAGTCATCTCTATCTCTCCATTTTCTTGTGGGTGACCTATCGATGTGAAGCGATGCTCTATTTTATGATCTTAACCAAATTCGTGAAGTCGAGCACCATCGAATTGTTTGTCATTATTGTGATCTACACTTTGGAAAGACCATACTGACAAATAATAAATTTTCAGATAAAATGTTTTACTCTTATCTCGATTATATGGGCCAAAGGCTTGGCTTTCACTCATTTTGTGAAATAATCAATAGCCATCAGAAAAAATTTATGCTGACCTGATGTCCGAGGAAAAGGATCAAGAATGTCCATTCCCCACTGAGCAAATCGCTAAGGGGCATTGATGGGAGTTAGAAGTACTGCCGACTGATGTTGAATGTTAGAGTTTCTCTGGCATCGATCGCACTTTCTGACAAAATTATCTGCATCTTGTTACATAGTGGGCCAGTAGTAGCCCTACTAAAAAATCTTGTAAGATAGGGATCTACCCCAAAAGTGATTTTCATAGATCTCCTTGTGAACCTTTCGTAATGCATAATCAACTCGAACGGCACAAGTACTTCAGAAGAGGCAAAGGGAACGACCGTTTGTATAGCTTGTCATCATACAGAACATAATGAACGGCTTGCTTCCTTATCTTTCAGAGCTCCTTGCGATTAGCCGGTAACTCACCCAACTCAAATACTTGAGCAGGAGATCTATCCATCTAGGTTCCTTATTAACTTGCTGGGCAACGAGGGGCTCTTCGAGGCTCGAGGCTTTTAATATCTCAAAGTAGATCTCTTTTTCTAAATCAGCAGGTAATGAGGCCGCAAATTTTGACAATGCATTTGTCCTAGCATTTTTCACTCTGGAGACTTGTTGCACATCAAAGCTTGAAAAGGATGAGGTGAAATCCTTTATCTTTTGAATGTACCTCTTCATGTTTTCCTCTTAAGCCTCGTATTCGCCTATGATTTGTCCAACTACCAATTGAGAGTAGCTGTAGACCTTCAGGTGTTGAGCCCTTGCTTTTCTTGCAACTTTTACACCAGTGATTAGAGCTTCATACTCTGCTTCCTTGTTGGTGGTCAGAAATTCAAAATATAGAGCGTACTTCACCACATCACCTTTAGGATCGATTAAGATAAGGCCAATCCCTATCCTGATGAATTCGATAAGCCATCAACATGTAAGATCCATAGCTCCTCAGGATCAGATCCCGTACTCACTTCTTCACTTCTTGAGCTCTGTCCGTCTGGGATGGTGCATTCAAGAATGAAGTTCGCCAACACTTGGGCTTTGATGGAAGGCCTCAGACAGTATTGCACATCCAACTCCAAAAGTTCTAGAGCCCATTTTGCTATCTGTCTTGAGGTATCCGGACTATGGAGGACGGCCTTGATGGGCTGATCAGTAAGCAATATAATGGTGTGAGCTTGAAAATAAGGTCGAAGTTTCCTCGCCGTGATGACTGGTGCAAATATCAGCTTCTCTAGCTTGGAATATCTGGTCTCTGCATTATGAAAGACTTTACTTGTATAGTATATGAGCTTCTAAATCCATCCTTCTCGGATAAGGATTGAGCTAATCGCCACTGGAGAAATAGTGAGATATAGTACAAGCTCTTCACCAAGTTAAAGCTTCGTAAGCAATGGTGCAGAGTTAAGATATTGTTTCAACTCCTCAAATACCTTTTGGCACTCAGTAGTCTACTGAAAGTCTTTTGACTACTTGAGGGTTTGAAAAAAAGAGAGATACCTCTCAGTCGATTTGAAGATGAAGCAGTTGAGCGAAGCAACCTTGCTGGTGAGATATTGTACCTCTTTGATAGTTCTTGATGGTGTCATCTCAAGGACTGCCTTGATCTTCTCAGGATTTACCTCGATGCCTCTTCGTGAGATTATAAATCTGAAAAATTTATCGGAGATAACTTCGAAGGTATACTTTACTGGGTTCAGCCTAATCTGAAATTGGTGGAGAGTGTCGAAAGTTTCTTGGAGATTAGCAATATGATCTGGAGTAGCTCAGCTCTTGACGAGCATGTCATCTACATATACCTCTATATTACCGTCGATTTGATCTTTGAAGATCTTATTCACCAATCGTTGGTAGGTAGCCCCTGCATTTTTTAAGCTAAAGGGCATCACTCTGTAACAAAAAAGCCCATGATCAGTAATAAAGACTCTTTTCTCCTCATCTTCAGATGCCATCTGGATCTAATTATAGCCAGAGAAGGCATTCATGAAGGTGAGGAGCTCATACTCTGAAGTTGCATCCATCAACTGTCGATTCGAGACAACGGATAGCTATCTTTGGGACAGATTTTATTCAAGTCGGTGAAGTCGATGCACATGCGCCACTTTTCATTTACCTTCTTAATCAAGACGATATTCGCCAACTAGTCTGGATACATTGCTTCTCTAATGAAGTCAGTCTTGACCAGCTTGTCCACCTTTTCGGCTATAGTCTTCTGGCACTTGGGGTGAAGCTTTGCTTCTTTTGCTTCATGGATGACAGGTCAAATCCACTTTTAGGTAGTGGGACATAACTTTCAGATCTATGCTAGGCATGTTCGTAGCCGACCAAGCAAAGAGATCTATATTTTTCTACAAAAGAGTGGTTAGCCGATCTTTGGTTACCTTATCTAGATGCGAGCCGATCTTCATTGTCTGGTGGGGATTCTCCTTCCTTAGTGGGACCTCTAGGAGGTCCTTAAATGGTTGGGCACGCTCTTCTGTCAGATCATCCCAGGCATCCAACCCTATTAAAAGTTCAGGCTGGGCCTTTGCTGGGAGTTTGGTAGTAAAACATTATCGATCCATAGCCTAGTTGCCTCGAATTTGCCCTACTCAATTCTTTGTTGGAAATTTCACCATCAAGTGATAGCTCGACACTATGGCTTTCAGAGTCCACAAACTCGGATAGCCAAAGATTGCATTATAGGCTGAAGGAAATTTAACCATCAGAAAATCGACTTGGATCGTCATTCATGGAGGTGGGGTGCCTACTGTGATAGGCTGCCTGATCATTCCCTCAGAATCATCGAGCAACTGGAGAAACCTTGAATTGAGGTGTCGAATCTACTCAACTAATCTGGAGTAAATCTCATTTGGGAGAAGATAGAAAAATACAAAATATTAGCCGATCTTTTATTATCAATAAGTACATGATGTACATTATGTCAGCAATATTTGCAGTTACAACCATCGCATCATTTTGCAGAGCTTGCACACCCTCTGTATCCTGCTCAGTGAATATAATGGAATCCTTGAGCTCATCCTCAAGCCTCGATCTTTTCATATCTAGAAGCTCTGCTGACCATAAACAACCCCCAATTATCATATAGATTTCTTCCCTCAGGGGCGATCTTCTACTACTGCTTATCCCCCTATCTCTTGCCTCTCTGGGTACATCGGTGCTGGCTGGCAGAGCCCTTGGAGGAGGTTGACATGGAGGTGCTTCCCTCCGAATAAAATGGTCCAACCTCCCCTACTAAATAAACCTTTCGATCTTATCTCAGAGTTGGTGGTATTCTTCAGTATCATGTCTGTGGTCACGATGGTAGAGGCAGTGCTTATTTAGATTGCGGTGCTCAGACTTTTTCTGCATCTTCGGAGGTTGAGGCAGCTCGACTTGAATGTCATTAGTATCTTCTCCTTGGAGACGTTTAGAGGCATATAGTTGGTGTACCTCCTCGATGGTAAGGGTTGTCGATCTCTCCTTTGAGGACTTCGAGATTGGTGATTCCAAGGAAGGCTCCCATTTTTCCATCTTTGGAATGGGAGTCAGAAATGATGATGGGTTCTCCCCTCCCACCTTGGGGAGCATTCCTTATTCTATCCTTTCACAACAGAACTGGTAGGGGTTTTTTCAACGAAAACCTCCATGTGAGCATACTTCTCTGCACGGACAAGCATATCGAGATAATTTTGAGGAAAGATTTTCACCAATAACTTTTTAAAATCATTCTTCAAAAGTCTACTCATCATAACGGACATCGTAATCGACTGGTCTAGATCGCAAACCTCCAGGGTCACTGTATTAAAATGGTTGACAAAGATACGAATCGACTCCCCTCCTTCTACTTGATGGTGTGGAGATTGTCGGACTGCTTTTGTTGTCATCGGCTACTGATAAAGTCATCAACGAAAAACTGACACAACTCTTCAAAAAAGTGAATTGAGGCTGGCTTCAAACTTGAATACCATTGTCGAGTTGCCTCCTTGAGGGTAGTAGGGAACGCTCGACAGAGAATGCCATTTGTTGCTCCTTGAGGGAGCATCGCCGTCTTGAAAGTCTTCAGATGATTGACGGGATCGGCAGTCCCGTCGTAGGTCTCAAACTGGGATACTTTAAAGTGCTGAGAGAGTGGCTTCTGCATTATCTTCGGAGCGAAAGATGGCTCGCTGCTGACTCACTATAGGGTTGCATCGAGGAAGCATTATTGAGAGTATTGATCCGCTTATCGAGTGCCTGAAATCGTCTCTCGATGGCAAGATCTCGGACGGTACAAGCCTCAGAGTGCTGGGGAGAGTGGCGACCAGGGGTTAAATCATGCTCCGATAGTAGGTGGAAGATCGCCACCTTATCGATTGCTGGGTTCTAAGGCGGCTCTGATGGGTTTGCCTCCTCTCTAAACTCTATGGAGGTGCTGCGGCTGCTCAAGTTGTAGTGGTGACTGGGAAGCCGGATTCAGCTGGCGGTGCCGCCGTAGGAGACACTGGCGGTGCTGCCGAGGGTAGTGTTGGTGGCACCGCTAAAGGGAATGCAGAAGTAGCTTGATCAGATTGTGACATCGTCGGTGGAGGTGCAAGAACAGTTTGGACCGTCTGAACGATAGCCGTCAAAGTCTGAACCTATTGGAATAGCAGGTTGAACTGATCCGCCGTGACCCATACTAGTTGGGCTGATGGAAGAGCCTCCGTCACCGATGGCTGCACCTGGTTGTTAGCTTGGCTTCCCGCCTATTGGGAGGCGGTGGCATTGGTGAGACGAGACGAGACTCACTTTGGTGGTATGATGCGAAGATTGTGCCCTTCCTCTATTTATTGCTGTGATTTTTGCTGAAGTTGGAAGGTAAGCGATTGAGTTTTGAGCAGGGGTGCTGGAGTGACCTGCAAAATAAAATATGGACTGGAGGTTTTCGCTTCGACAAAGACCCTTCGATATTCAAATCAGGAATCAGTAAACAGCAAAAGCAACAAGTGATTTGCTGAGATGGATTGCCTACCTGGATCCTTGGAGCTTTGGTTATTTGTAGAGTATGGTCAAACAAATATGGAAATATGCAGTTTCGAGGTTGTCGGATTATTGGACGTGCTATTATAGGCAGATATTCTAGCCCTTATTGGCTCTCGTGAGATTAGAGGGAGTTAGTTATATCTGAGTTTATCCACTTAGGGTGGACAGCTGCTACACGTGTCAGAAAATTGACTGACTGAGGTAATGGAGGAAGCTTACGTGTCAAATAGGCCACGCATCAAACTAGATGCAAATAGTTTGGCTCTGTGTATCTGAGTTCGGTATTCGAATCGATATAGTCCACAAATCTGAAGTATCACACTGATCCGAGGTATCCACAATTATCACTGTAACATGATGTATTAATTGAGTGAATTATGCATTTTAGTTATCAAATACAATGATTTAGATTTTTCATAAATTGGTATTGTATGTGTTATATTCAAAGGTATAATAGTAAAATAAGATTATAATATTTTTTTTAATTTTTCTTCTTTGCTTTCAACTGAATTTTTTTTTTCTTTCTTTGAACTAAGAAAAAAAAATATACATCTATTTTTTTCTTCTCTCTCCTCACTATTTTTTTTTTTCTTTTCTTCCCCAGGCTCCCAACCAAAGTGCTAAGCGGGTCATTAGGTATGCATCAAAATTAAAAAAAAAAAAATTCTACCAAAAAAATAAAAAAAAAGTAAGGATCACAAATAACCATTTTATATTTTTTCTCACGTGTTTGGCACGTGGCCAGCACTAGCTTACATTTGGACGCTTTCCTACTCCGAAATGGAGCTTCTCCGGCTTTTTCAAACCTCGAAATGGAGGCAGAAGGCTTCGCCTCCCGGTCCCGGCCGCAAGGAACCGCGCCTCCGCCGAGCGATTCCGATCGGATGGGTGGAGGAGCTTCCAAATACCTCGCCAACCTCCCTTCCCGTGGCCTCTTCTCCAACACCGTCCCCTCCTCCAACCTGGTACTCTCCCCTCTTTCCCCAACCCTCTTCGTTCTCGCCCTCCCAAAACCCAAGCTCACCTTCGTTTTCCCTCCCTATTCCCCTCAATTTCCTTGACTTGTGGAGCGATTACTGTTTTCTTTTCAAGTTTTAAAGTTTTCGCATCTTGTTTCCGTTTTGTTTGCAGGGAGGCATCCGGGTTTATGTCTGTGACCATGATACGGCGCCCCCAGGTACCTTCCTTAACTCTTTCATTTCATAGAACTATGAAATTTTTTCGCTCTAAACGATCTTTGATTTTGTAAAACCCTCGTGAAATTACTTTTTTTTTTTTTTTAAATTATTGTGGTTAATGTGGTAGATAGATAACAGTATTTTTTTTTATAAAAACATTAGAGTGGAAAAAGGCAGTTCATTGTTGATGCAATGTGCAAATGTTACTTGTGGTTTTTGTTTCTTGTTGGATTTTATGTACCATTTGATGCATTCATGCAAACTCTGCATTGAGCATCCATCCTTGGATAAATTGCTAAGGAGCGGGGAAGAAGGGAGGAAGTACTGTGCGGTATACTATGAGTTCGTTCTTATGGGCATAAGATACTTTATCTGGTGGGTAATAGGCATCATGGTTAAATAATTTGTTTTGTTTGGACATGATATGTCCGTCATTTTGATATGTTATTGGCAGACAACTTGATCTCATCTATGTTCTCGCCTTAGTTAATATGCAAGCTCAGCCTGTTGGCTTTGATTACGAGATTGGTTTTTGTGCATGTTATTTTGTCGGTAGACTTTTGTTTACTCTAGGTTGGTTTAGGCTGTGTCTTGAATTATTGGTTAGTAAAGACTCTTTGAATGATTTGGTTTTCAGTTTGGACCTATTTGTAGTAGACCTAGAAGGCTAGACTGTATTTATTTGGAGAATCAACCTAGGCTTGGGGGTTGGTTCAACCCAGTGTTTTCCAGATCTGAGTTCAGACACAGTATAACCCTCGGTTCCAGTCTATGAGGCATAGATATCATAGATACAAGTAAAGTTTAGTCCTAACTGCAACCCATTTTGTGGTTATTTGGCCGATATATTCTAGTCAAGGGCATGTACTTTCGAATGCGAAGTGTCTATAAATTCCAATATTTTAAATACTTTATGCTGTAAACAGCTACCTAGAGGCTGCTAAATACCAAGGTGCTAGGTAGGTGCCTAATCGATCATGTAGAGATTAAGGTGGCCAATTTTTAAAGGTCAATATCAGGGGATATTAAAAAGATATCTATAGGTAGTCAATAGGAACGACCAACTTGCAATCAATTAATACCAATTCACAAAACAATCTTAACTTCATGCTCAGACATGATTCAAAACATTTAGATGGATGCTTGGGTTATCTCTTGAAACACCAGTCAGTTCTGGTAGAATATTTGATTCAAAACATAATCCTTAACAAACCAAGTTGGGATATGCAAGTTTCCCTGGCAACTTGGGTAAAATTAAAGTATATGCTTGCCAATAACGTGTTGGAAATTCCACCGACTTATCACACATGGAGTAAGCCATGCCCCTTGATGATCATTGTGGAGAGCTATAGGTAATCTGGTTGCAAATGGAGGCGGAGAATTGACATAGTGGATATTAGCTACATGGAACATGGGGAGGACATCTAGAAAGTGGTATTACATAGAGAAGAAATGTGGGATAATCAATGAAGAGGGTTTTGGTGAAGGTAGTTATAATGTGATAATACCATGCACTGTTATGTTGTTAGAGAGTTTAGATCTCTGCTTAGTGCTTGATGAAGATGGTTTGGTGCTTCTCCATAGCAAACTGATCAATTCATTTGTTAGCTAAAATGGAATTCAATGACAGCAAAAATTTATGTAGTGACCTTCACACATTACTGGTCCATAATAAAACATTGTTATCAAAATATGCATGATTTGGGTGGACAAATGAGTAGAATATGTGTGCATATTGCTACCTGTCAAGTGTGGTAAAGGGAGGTTGAGCTCTTGTTTAGAGTGGGAATGAGGAATAATACTTATGGTTTGATGATTCACAATGAATAGTCCATTATTAGCACATGGGTTTGGTCTTTCTTGAGGTGATATAGGATTAGCTCAAATGCTGTGTGAAATAGAACCAAAACTTTTTAAGTAGTTGGGAAACTTCAATCGAGCATACTGAATAAAGCAGTGGACAAAACTTGGTTTATGATTGTTTTGTAACTCTCATTCTTGTACTCAAGGGGGCTAGCTCACAACTTATGTCATACTCAAATGGTAATTTTGCTTTCTATTTATAATTAGTTGGAACCATGCAGGATGACTGGAGAAAAGAAAAAGGAGGCAAGAAATATTTTATATCTTCTTTTTTACGGGTTAGAAGATGAAGAAGGAGAAAAGAGAGAAAGTCCCAAAAGTTCCTTATTCATTCATTCTTTATCCTAAGGTGGTATGGTAGAGCCATTATATGTAATATTAGGGGGTTGGGTGGGTTCCTTATCGGAGATCAGTCGATAGTTATAGGACCTGTATATATGGAAAGTAATATCATACAACAATAAGCATATAAAATCTTCTGGGCTCTACTCTAAGTGTCTATATCACTATGCATATATTATATACCTTCGTACATTTTTGGAGTCCTCAGTATGCATTCATTCATCCCTCTTTCCTCTCATGCTTTCATCTTACTCTGTACTTTATTCTGCCTCATCTTTTGAGTAATACTTAAAATGTCAAGTGCTGATTCCAATTGTTAAAATTAGGAGGGAATGTTAGTACTATATCCTTCCATGTTGTGTTTTTACTTATTCTTTAAAAAAAAAAAAAAAACCTTGATTATGTTTGTGATTCTCTCTGTGAGTTGTGTGTGTGTGGGAGAGAGAGATTATAGTTTCTAGAATATCAGAAATTTTAACAACTAATGATTCGGATTTCTGATGTTCATTGTGTGTCTGTTTAGATGAACAATTAATTAAGACAAACACAACGAACATATTGATTAGAGCTCTCCAAATCAACAAACAAAAGAGTGATTCAAAGGATGCAGCAACTAAAGCTACACCGGAGAGCAAGAAAGGAAAAAGGTATCGTTTTCTTTGCTTTGAAAAGTGATGTACATATTCGCCCATCACCCACCTTTGCATGTGTTTCTATTGCAAAACATATAGTAAATATTGTTATCTTGTATATCAGCTTTGCTGAGTTGCTTTAACCATGCCTATGTTAATAAAAAATCTAAATATCATCAATGTGTTTATCCAGTTCAGATGGTGTGTTGTTTTATACCTAGCCTGCAACTGGTGCATATTGAGACAGAAAAAGGAAAGTACTGAAAGATACGCCAAAGATACAATAAAGTGGATAGAAACCAAACTTTTGGCACATGGGCTACCTTCGGTTGCTTTCCAGTGAGAAATAGATATTTTATGAACTCTCATATGAGGTTCAGCCTTTCTCATGGTATCTTTAGTCAAAATAAATGCATGGTTTTGCCAATGGCAACAACATAAACATGCGATCCACGTTAGGTAAAGAAATTGACCCTCATAAGTTATACAAATGCTACATATTGAAATGTACAGACAAGAAATGCAAGGAGCTTAACTTCTAATGCTTTTTTCTTTTCCTTTTTGTTATTCTTCAATAATATATACATGAGTACTATAATGTGTGTTGACATTGCTTAGATAATCCACTAGTATTATTTGATTCAGTAGGTTATCACCCTGTTCTCTCCTGTATCATTAAGTGAACAAATGAAATTACCTAGTTTTTCTCAGCCATCAAAAGGAAAAATTCTGTTTCCAAGCTGCAACAGGTTGAACTTTAGATTCTTGAGAATTCAAACTGTGATTTTTTTAATATATATGTATTTAAGGAATGGTGATGGCAAATTTATAGATCATGCTGGAAAAGATATAAAAATGATATCCACGAAGGAAAAGTAATAAAAGAGCTTGCTTCTTTTTTAAAAGTGATATTTTTCATCTTTAACAAACATATCTAGATTTTATTGATAAAAGGATATTTTGTTTCTCCTTGGTTACATCCACTTAGACTTCATAACTATTAGTCTCTGATGTTGCCAACCAATCCTCTTCATTTCATGGTAGGTACTAGGTTCATTCTCTCTTGTTTCCCTATAGTTGGCTTGGTGAGGAAGTTGGTTTCTTTAGTTCAGGTTGGTTGTAAATATTGGAACATGTGAATGGATCTTAACCTGGATCCATAAAACTAGTCTCAAATAGAAAAAACAAGGCTTTTCTGCTGATTGGTTGTATTAATGACATATATCAACAATGTGTATTTTGGATTGATGAGTCATTTATACTGATTATTTGTTCTTGCTGAGCTCAAGTCTTCTTGTTCACTTCATACATCATTGAGTTAAGAGATGAGCAGTGAATCATTCTGTCGAAGACTGGGAGGTAGAAGAGCACAATAAGTATGAAAATGAATACCTAGGGGAAATGCATAAGGATAATCCAACAAATATATAGGATGGTATATAGCAAGATTGTATGTTCTTTGAGTCATTTGAAGATGATTTCTTTGTATATTTCCCATATTATTGCCACACAAGGTCTGCAGTTAACCCCCCCACCCCACCTCCAGCCACAACCCTACCGAAAAGAAAAAACATTATAACATTGATGGGCTTTGGTATTTTTTAACATTTATATGTCGTATAGGTGGAAAGTAAAGTCAGAACATGCATTTTTATGTCTTGAAGGAAATCAATAGTGAAAATTGGATGCGTACAATAGCTATAACAGGTCATCTCTTTTAATACTGTTGGGACATGAAGTTTTAGCTACTAGCACAATCATTCAATTGCACCTGATGTGATCAGATTTACAATATGTGCTAGAGTTGCCTCTTCCATTCAAAAAATGATGAGGATGCATCTCTTAAACAAGCCAATTCATGAGGTAGTGGAGCATTCAGTTAAGGAGAGGATATGCAAACTGTCTATTCACTAGAAAGGATTGTAGAAACCATGTGGACAGGACTAGGAAACATGAACTTGGAGATTGAGCAGGCTCTTTGAGATGTTTCAACAACTTGCAAACTCAAAAATCAAACATCTTTTACTGTTGGGATATGGATGAAAAGGTTGCTTTGGAGATGTTTCTCAGGCTGATGCTAGGTCTATGGATTAGACATGAGCTATATTAATTGAAAATTGTCCTTATGTGTCATTTCTCTGTTAATGGGAGCCAACTACCATGATCAATATGTATTGTTCAAATCTAACCAGATTGATGACCCTTTCTTGGAGCCACTAGGCCGCTAGTGGACCTAGTACCTTATTTTTAACAAAGAACTCTAAACACTGAAATACACACCCCAAACCGGTGCACTCGGAGGGGCTAGGTAAAGTTTCAAAATAAAGATATTTTGAAAGTCCTTTTTATTATGGACTCATTTGATTCGAAGGAATAATTTTTTTTCAAGAAAGTAACTTTTTAAGAAGTTACTTCCTTGGAAGTTATTTTCTGAGAATAGAATTTTGGCATTTTTGGTGGACTCTGGGAAAGTGACTTATTGCAGAGTAGTTTATGTTTGATTGAGCACCTATTTTCTTGAGAAAACTATATAAAATACCTATTATACCCTTAATAGATATAGGACCGTACTTTTTGCTCCTAAATTTTATATAAATATTAATATTATATTTATATTAATATAAATATAAATTAATATATTAAATATAACATTATACTATAATAATTTATTATATTATTATAATACTAATATATATTAATATTATATTAATATAATTTTAGTATTTTAACTAATATAAATTTATTAATAGATATAAATATAATATTAAATACAATATAATATTAATATATTAATATAAATATTGTATTAATATTAATAAAATATTGTATTAATATAAATATTAAAATAATATAAAATATAATATAATATTAATATATTAATATTAATATTATATTTATATAAATATTAAGATAATATTAATATAATATTATATCACTATTCAGTAGTTCATCTTAACTATCCATTGATATTTTGTAAAATCTTAGCCGTAGATTTTAAAAAGATGTTTTGGGAAAGAAAAAAGTACCATCATTTTTTATCCTATCGGAAGTATCAAAACCCACCTCCCTCATGGGTTTTCACTTTTCATGAAATGTGGGAAGTGATTTTCCATGAGAAAAATTTTTTCACTTTCTCTCTTCTTAAAACTCCGACCAAACAAAGGCTCCCTCTTCATTTTTTAGAATTGGCTCTTCCCCCCACCACCTCCCATCAATCAAACGAGTCCTCTGTTGTTGTTGATTCCCTTTATGTTATTGTCTATGAATTGCACCAAAAATTGAATAACATGTTGATGATTAATTTGATGCTGCTCTTTATTACTAGTTTTTCATGAAATGACCAAAATTAGTGGTTTATATGGAATTTTAAAAACTTAGAATCTTAACAATAATTGTTTCTAATAGGCAATATATTCTACTATTGTGAATTCATTGTCTGCTTCTAAGCTTTTTTTTTATGGAAAATCATAAAAATGGAAAGATGTCATGGTAAAGAACAAAAGATAGGTATTAAGATACAATACAAAAGTAATGACAAAAGCATAAATAAAATATAAAAATATACATACTTGGATTCTTCTTCTTTATAGGTGGCCTTATATTTTTTCTTCATTTAAAAGTTCAAGAAATCAATGAAGAAAAATAAAAGTCTGTACTGAAATAGAACTTCTTATATTGTTTCTTTTCTCCTTCTCTTACTCTTTGACTGTGAAATTTGACATTGATTCCTTGTCTCTTTTCTGTTTTTGTTCTTTGGTTTGTGGGTGCAAAAAAGAATAGTGCATCAGATGATTTCAGAAGTTGGTTTGCCTTTCCCCCCTTTTCCAGTAATTAAAAAGTTGTTATTATAGTTCATCACATCCTTTGATATGAAATGGATAGCTGTGATCAACTGAGCTAGTAAAGGCAATAAGTTGTCTCTTTGTTAGGATAACAATACCTGCTAATCTATTTTCCACATTTTCCTCTTAGTTATAGGGGTAGAACTCGTTAGTCGTTGGGGGGGGGGGGGCAAATTTATATGGAATCCCAAGAAATAGAGAAATTCTATTGAGATTTAAAAATTCAAGGGGGAAATTGCCCACCCACCTCCACGTCCATTGGGATTTAATAATATAAACTCAAGTTCTTCCGGTCTCACTTGTTGTGAGTCTTATACTAAATCAAATGTATATAGATACTACTTGACATTAAAATACACATTGTGATGTACTTAGAACCAAGGGTTTTCAACTTCGAACCGGACCTCATACTAGTTAGTCGGTGGTATGAGTCGGTATGCCTCCATACCGGACTGTACTAGGCCCGAACTGACATTGAAATGAGAGATAAATCGGGGAGAAAAAGAGAGAAAAAGAGAGGGGGAGGGAGGGAAGGAAAGAAAAGCCGGCGAAGACGTCGATAGTGGCCACTAGAGGGCTGCGGAGGCCATCGAGGCCTCTTGGGCTTCGCAGTCCTCCCAGGCTCTCTCTTCCTCTCTTCCTCTCTTTCCTTCTCCATTGCTCCGTTTTTCTAGCATTTTGAATTGAATGCTCGAATTGTATTGGTTAGCAGCTGGTACCGAACCGTCTAGTTTGCGGCGGTTTGGCCAACAATGGTTTGAACTGTTATTTAACTTTCTCCACTATCATGAGGGAATTTTGTGCAAGTAATTCAGTTTATGTATGAACTTGAATTAGTAAACTAATTTTAGAGAATGAAAAGTTAACACTTGGTCTTCATTTAGATCATCAAAGAAGCCTGATGCTTTCACAATACTAAGAAAAAATGATCTGCATAACTCACAAGGGCCAGTATGTTATGATTCAAAGATGGCTTTACTTTGACTGGACATGTCATAGAAAGGTAAAATAAAGGTCACATATTCTCCAAGAGAATAAAGTAGCAGGTATAAAGCAAACACCCCATCATACCGCATTTGACCGCTTAACTGTAACCATTTCTTGTTGGCTTTTGAATCTGTTCTTGCTGGCTCTTGCGTGAGGACAAAAATGTGGCACATTGGCACAAGCAACTGTGGCAGGATTCATTGATGCTGTCAGCTTTTGATCATCATAGGCATGATATATGATACTCTACATCTTGTTTTGAATATCTGGCAATTGCATTTCCACCCTATGAAATTTATGGCTGGCTGGAGCATAGCTGAGTGATTGGAAGGAAGGAAAGGGAAGAAGGGGGCTGGGGCAGGGCCTGGTAGGGGAGGGATGGAGGGAGACATAAACATGGAGTTGCTAGAACGTAAGAGGCATGAGAGAGTATGACTGCATAGTATCCTTGAACTTCTAGTTTGTGAATACCATGCTTGTTGTGGCCAGAATTCCAATGTGTTGTCTCTCTTCTTGTTTGTATGCTTCTGTTTTGAACATGTCAGGCCCTCTGATTCATAAAAATTGAATTTATTGGAATCTAATAAGTCCATGATTATTTATGTATAGTATATCTTTATAGAACAAATTTATTCCCCCCTTCTCTTTCTCTCTACCGACAGTCAAAAGAGATGGTATGCTCCCATGCTTCATTTGGTCATGTCTCTTTGCCATGGAAAGTCCACTTCTATTTAACTGTTGTTGCCAAAATTTGGTTGCTACCTAGGGTCTTTGCAGACAGTAGTTTCTGTTTGGTGGTAATGACTACATATACTCAAAATTTCAAGATCATCCTTGCTAAGCAAGCATGACTTATGTTAACATTTGATTCCTTTTGTTGAAGGTCCTTGTTGTTTATGAATTTTTACAATTTACAATTTTTTTTTCTTTTTTGACATCACCCAATCTGCACGGAACTTTCATTTGGTAGATCTGCTGAACGAACTTCAGAAGGAAGGACTCCTAAAAGAGCAAAAACTAAAACTGCTCCTGGTAATTCCCATCAAGGTATGTCATAATGATTCTCAGTTGATTAATTACTGAAGGGACTGAAAGTATCAGGGCGATGAATTCATTAGTCACTGTTATTTTCTTTTCTGGAAGTTCAATTAAAATATCTCTAACGTTTATTGTTCTTGAGCTAATTTAGCAATATGTTATATACTTCCAAGCTGTGCTCTCTTTGCCTTGTCCATATCAAGAAACTTGTTCTTGATGACTTCTCCATGTATATGATTATAAATAAATGCAAATTAGTAGCACTGCAAACAGTGATAGATATGGAATTTATCACAATTCTGACTTATAAATGTGTTCTTGCACATGCATTCTATAGTTTTTCTTCAAATATACGCATATCACCTCTATACATTAATGTATGGAGGTAATCATTCACTTGAATGATAAAGCGATGATACAAAATCCATAACTTTTGGTTCCCCTCAATAATCTCCAGACCTAGAATGGAAATTCTGCCTTTTCATTCCGCTAATCAAGTGCTATGACATATTACTCCTTAATTGTTAGGATATTTATTTTCAAAAATTAGTAAAGATAGCATTTAAAATATAAGATTAAAATATCAATGACACATTACTCCATAAACGTTAGGATATTTATTTTCAAAAATTAGTAAATATAGCATCTTAAAATATAAGATTAAAATATCAACACCAATATCTAAATTTTGATAAATGATTCTACAAGTTCAAATAAGAGGAGATATATTTTAATTAATTTTAGATTATGTCAAGCACTGTATTGAAAATGATATCTTGGTTACTTGTTTGTGTGTGTTTCAAATAAGAGGAACATATATTTGAATTAATTTTAGGCCATGTGGGTTACTGTGTTGAAAATGATATTGGAGTGCATACATACTCGGGTGCATTAACCTCTATCCATTAATGAAATGATATTAGTCCCTTGTACATTTTGTACACAAGCAAAAGTTTGTGGAGGTAATCCTTAACTTACAAGGTAGACCAATGGTACAACAGCCATGACTGTGGTTTTCTTCAAGAATCTCCACACCTAGAATGAAAATTCTGCCTCTTCCTTCCATTAATCAACTGCTGTGACATATGACTTCTTAACCACCAGGACATTTATTTTCAGATAAGTAAAGATGACATCTTAAAATATAAAACTTAAAATAGTCAATCAATGATGAAGTTTTGATAAATGATTCAACGATTTCAAATAAGAGGACCATATATTTGAATTGATTTAAGACTGCACCAGTCTCTTTGTGGAAATGATATCTTGGTTGTGTGCTTGCTTGTGCACTGCAATGTGTGCACATGTGCTTGCTTGCTTGTTGTGGAAACAAAGTCTACTTGGTGGTTCCGTGAGATTTGTAGAGACTTGAGAATCATCTCTTTAATGCCATTTTGCTTCACATTCAACATCCAAAGCCAAATTCATCCTCAATTAACCCATGAATTCCATATGTTCACCTGTACTTTATGTCTTTAACTCATTCTAAAGTTCTAGCTTCCAATTTGGGAAAAAATTCAACTCATTTCACACAAATTAGTACCAGTAAAAGTTTTAAGGAACCTGTCAATTTTGAGGTGACAAGTTCTAGAAGCTCGCTATTTTTAAATACACTGACACATGCAAAACTCTTCAGTAGAACTGCTTGCAGCATTACATATTTTGGAAAAGCAGCCTTATTATCTATCAATAATCAGAACACCAGCAAAGCATTTTCTGTAGGCGCTCTCAATGGGTAAAATGACCATGATTTTATTTTGCATGATATTTTTAGGGTTTTCTTTGGCTGTTTAGGCTTTAGACCCTTTGATTGTAACTTTATTCTGTGTTCTGGAAGTAAGAATGGAAAAACTGGAACTTCTTTGTTGTTTTATGACCGACTTTTGATACCCAAGAATATGTCCAACATGGCTCTCCTCTGGGCCCTGAACTATTGAATGCATTATTACAAGACTAGATTTTTTTAATATCTGGTATGCGGGCATCATGTTCCTCCTTCGGCAAGTTGGTATCTCTTAGAGTGCATAACTATAATTTGAAGTGTGCAAAGGAACACTGAATGGTCTTGACTCTTCTTGCATTTGTGGTTACTGAGGATACATGCGTTTATTGCTTTTTGGCCAGAAAATTTCGCATAAGAGCACAAATATGTTTCAATCTTTGTGTTGTAACAAGCATTCTGTTCTTCTTCCGAGTTTAAAGAACTGTTCATTTGGCTTGTAGAGGGAACCAGTTCTGGCTTTTCTCGGAGGATGCTTCAGACTATGACTGTAGAGCGGTTGCGTGCACTACTGAAAGAGAGAGGGTTCTCCCCAAGAGGGAAAAAGGCAAGGATTCTGTGCTGCACCATTGTGATCCATATCTTTTTATTCTGTTGAATAGTTATACTGCACTGTGGGCCTTTAAATAAGTCAGTATCATTTTTAAGCTACATCTCTTCATAACAGTGTAAATTTTGATAATGAGAGTCTGGTGGTTGTGATTTTGAATATGTCTGGTTGGTCAAATGTAGGCCTTCCTTTGAGATGAGCATTCTTTTTACTTAAAAAGGTAGAGTTACATTGCTTCGGTTTTGGACTGAGTTTATAACACAGTACTATCAAAAAATAACAATATTACCTCTACATATGGAATTGGATAATTTGTATGGTCTGTCATTCAGTTTTTTCCCATTGATGCATCAAAGTAAAGCAGTCATTGCATGAAAAAATGGTATATAACTGGGATTGTTAAATGACAACAGCCTTATGCATGTACAGCTAATCACTGCAATACAAGGGAGTAAGACTGTCATTTCCCAGTGGTTGGAGTAATGTGACTCCACCATACTTATAATGAGCATAAATTGTATAATTTAACTCTTAAGGTCTCAACTTCCATCTGTATTTCCTGATTATTTGCTCTCTTTGTGCAGGATGAACTGATTGCACGCTTGCAAAATGATGCATAGGTGGAAAGGGTAACTAGCAAGTTTCCATGGGGGTGTTCCATCAAAATGTATGGTGTAGGATTTGTTGAACCCAGTGTTCAGCTTAAAATGTTATATCTGAAGCACTCAAATGGTTTGCCATCTGTCTATGAATATTTAGGTGTATCTTGTTGCATAACAGGGCATGTCAAGTGGTGACTGTGATTTTGGTTGTCCAATGCGCTCTATTGTGGAACTGCATATATGTTAGTAGTCTTTATGGACATCAAATTCCATAGATCCTCAGTATGATTAGGTTTCTCATCTATCTGGAAAGGTAAAAGGAGAATCAGCAATGGTGCCTTTTGCATGTCTGCAAACCATTAAAAAGTCAGCATTCTCTCCCAAGTTTAATGCGTCTCTCATTGTCCAGGCGTTTGTCCCAATGTTGATCCAGAGCTTAGGCATTTGTCCCAATGTTCCATATTTTGCAATCATCTAAATCAGGCAATCGATTTCTACCTTTAACCACCTCGTGGGTTCAGGTCAAAGCAGATGTTACTCATTCCTGTAGTCCTGGGCATGAATCTTGATGTGACATGCTTGGAATCCTCTAACATGAATCTTATTTCGGTCCATCCAGCTTTGTGCTTAGCTTGCTTTCAAGCTGAGCGGTGGAACTTGAGCTTTGACCCCAAGATGAAATTACCATGCAGAGATAAAAATAGGAGCTCTTATGAACGTAGATCATGATATTTTTTTTCCTGTGTTATTTGGATCTCGTTTCAGCAAGTTTGTCCTTTATGGTTGCTATGAAAATAGATCTTTAATAATTATATGGAACCGATATAATTATCATCCCTCTTAATCTAGTGGTTAATGATCTGTGTTTTAGGGCCTGGAAATGTTTATTGTTGAAATATGTTATATGCCTTTTTTGATTGATGAATAATTAAGCTGGCAATCATTGTGAACGACTTTGCCGTCCGTCATACTGTTAGCAATTGAAGAGGGGGACTGCAATACAAAAGATTTCTCTGAAAGGCCTTGGTCCATGATCCCCCAAGTTTGAAGGATACAAGACCTGACTACATGGAGTCTCGGCTCAAAAGTAAGGGCCTAACGATGCTTGTCAAGAATCATGTTATTGATAAATCAATTATACAGTAATTTCACTCTGTTCAAAAGACAGTTCAAATGAGAAAGCAAATTACAAGTATGTTTTGCCTGTATGTGTAATCTAACCGAACATGTACTGAATTGTTGACAAGTTGTCGCAGAATAGCATTCATAATTACCCTTTAGCAAAAATGTGTTAGTCATTGTCAGAAATTTTGCAGAAAAATCTGCTCTACTTTCATTTTTACAAAAATCAGTCACTTACTGCTTTCAGTTTTATTTTCAGAAATGCTTTGTTTTCAACTTTAGTGAGCCACCATGCCTGTCCCCTAAAAGGATGCCTTCACTTAGTTGATGCACACAGGGTGGTAGTGGATGCCCATGGTACAGGTCGGTGAACAAGATGTTCTTAGATAGTTCTACAAAATTTCATTCATCATATTTTACTAATTTATGAATGCTAAATTTATTCATAAGTCATTTTGGTTATTCATGAAAAACACACGAGTTACATTAATGATGTTATATATATATTTTCAGCAAGTCGGCAATTAATATTTATTACTTTTTGTTTTTTCATTGTCCATAACCCTGCAAAACTTTTGGTAAATTCTCGGCATTTGTCATAAAAAGTAAAGGTAATTTACTGTAGTACCGCTGATTAAATGCATGTTGCTTGAAGCAACTGCTTTGGGATTAGAAAGCACAGGAGCATCCAGATAACAAAAGCCCTCTCTTCTCGGGTCTTAGACAATTCCATATTTACCTCAATTACCCATTCATCCCGGGAGACCACAGCCATGCTGGTCCCCAGGAAAGAGGGGAAAATAGATTGCTAGAAATGAAGGCAACCATGCGCTTTCCTATCGATGCAAGCTGCAGATATGCACCATTGGATTGTGCAATAGCTGCTGTACGATCTGTACAGACAGATGAAAGAGACAGTTTGGAGTGCTTTGAGAGCTGTGCGAAAGATGCAATCTGAACCCATAAATTAAGCCCAATGACTGACCACTCATTTGGTTCGACAAATCTTGTGTCCATACCTGTTTACCTATTTCAACCGTGTGCAGATCGATCAGATTCGTTCCAGACCCTAGGAAGTAACATCCAAAGACTGGTCGGATCTTATTGAGAAGACTTGAATGTAGGGATGTAAAATATCTGAACACGAGTGGGCTAAACCTAGTTCAAGTTGCACTCATTTTATAGTCGAGCCCAGACCATGAGAACCTTTTTAATTTCAAGCTAAACTCGAGCTGTCCCCACTCCTTGAGCTTGTCCCAGACTTTCATTTATAAATTTTGGCAATTTATCTCAATTATATTGTAATCTTATAGTGGAAGATACATTCAATTCTTTAGGATAATTTTATAATAAATAAATATAGAAAATAAATTTGTATATAGACAATAATAATTAACATAAGTAATAATAAATAATTTTATATTCATGTTTCGAGCTTAATTGAGCCAATTTGGGCAAACTAAACCTAAGTGAGTTGGACTTGTGCAAAATTTCGAGCCAAACATGAGATGGCTTGTGATAACTTGCTCGTTTGACAGTCCTACTTAAATCTCACAGATGAAATGATAAGAATCTAGTGGCGTTTGCTACAGGTTGGATTCAAGGCCTTGTTTGGGTCAACCCAACCACTTGCACCTGACCTGTTTGTGGACTTCAGCCAGGCAAGACGGTTGTTCTAAGTCAGCCATGCTTGTAGTTAAAAGAGAAGCAGGGTTGCATCCCCGCAAGTTCAAGTCCATATGTCACGTTGGGCAGCCATATTTGTTGCAACAGGAATAGAGTCGGAAAGAAGACATAGAGGGAACAATATTTAGATGGTCTCTAAAGTTTGAAATATAAAGAATAGAGAAAAGCACAAAAATATCTTCTTAATTTTAAATCAATTTTATTTTATTTTCTGTATTTAAAAGTATCAAACTAACTCTGCTAATTATCGATATGTTTCAATCCAGCCGTTTACTTACTAACAAATGCTATTAGCTTTCTTTCTCAATATATAAAAATATTCTCGCTCATAGAGGTGCTTAAAGGAGAAAGAGGATGAGAAGAAAAAGTAGAGGGAGGAAGAGCAGGAGGGGAGAGAACCACTGGTGAAAAATGATTGTAAGAGGAGAAAGCGGATAAGAAGGAGAAGAGGATGGAGAGGAAGAGAAGGAGAAAGATGGATTGTCGATGAGAAAGGGCGAGGATAGAAAGGACCGTCGTGGAGAAGGATGATTTATAAACAGCTTAGAAGAGGAGGATGAAGAGGAGAAGAAATAGATGAGAAAGAGGAGGTGGAGGAAAAGATAGAGATAGAAGACCTACTATGAGGAGGAGAAATGGATGAGAAAGAGAAGAAGAAGGATGGGTTGCCGATGAGAAGGGATGAATATAGAGGGATTTATCGTAGAGGAGCAGGACTCATGGGTGAATTTAGAGGAGGAAAATGGATGAGGAGGAATGAATGAAGAGGAAAGAGAGGAGAGAGGAGCTGCCGGTAAGAAATGGATTGGAGGAGGAGGATAAAAGGGAGAAGAGGATGGGAAGGAAAGAGAGGGGGAAGATGAGTTGCTAGTGAAAAGGGACGGAGATGGAGAGGGTTATCGTGAAGGGAGATGACTTATGGGCGACTTGAAAGAGGAGGAGGAAGAAGAGGTAGAAAAATGAGTGGATGTGGGGGAGCCGCCATAGAAAAGAAGAAATAGGTTAGAAGGAAGGTGAGAAAGGAGGAAGGAGAAGGAAGAACACCAGAGATGGAGAAGGGGATCAATTGGAGAGGAGGAAGGAATGAGGGAGGAGATGGAGATAAGGATATTTTATTATTTTATAAAATAATGGTGTCCTACGATGGCCATATGATATCATTTTGTTAATGAAGATAAATGGCTGGACCATATTGGAACATATCGATAACTAGAAAGTAAGTTTAATATTTTTTAAAGAATAAAGATGTAAGTAAAATTGAACTAAAATTGAAGAGGTGTTTCTGTAATTTTATTTTAAAGAATATTATCAATGCTAAATTAATAGGTGAGACGATGGTCAATAATAAAGTTAAATAGGATAGCATCGTAGGAATGAGTTTGCTATGATTTTGTACGTTTTACAAGTAAGGTCTCATTTGGTATTATTTTTGAAGGGTCAAAAAGAACTTCTTGAAAGGTTAGAATCTCTTTTGGATAATTTTTAAGGTATTTTATAAAGATTTTAAAATAATTTTATGTTTCTCCAAAAAATAAAAAATAAACTACTAGGAAATATATGCTTTGACAGTTTTTTTTGGCAAAAACTCTATTTGAAATGTGTCAGAAAGCTATTTTTTAAGGAATAAAGGCTAATCTGCCCAGCAATAAAATTTTTTAAAAAATAATTTAAAATATTTTATTGTCATATCATTTAAATCGATATTTTTTTTTATAATCATACAATTAAGGATTTTAAATTCATTTATCATATTATTAAGACTAAAATATAAAAAAATAATTTATAAATTAACAATACTTTATAATAACAGTTTTAGTACTATGATAATATAATATAGTATAATATAATAGTATTGTATTCTAATGTATAATATTATATTGAATTATATTATAATATTATATTATCATAATCATTATTCTAATGTAATAAGTGTACATAATATCATATTGTTATATTATAATAATGTTAATACAAGTTAATAATATTATAGAAATAGTTTTATATTTTTATAATGAATATAAAAGTTATTATTAACAATATTATTTAGATTAAAATGTCAAAATAGATAATTTACAAATTAAGAATGCTTTATTATAACAATATTTTATGATATAAATAATTCGATAATTGAAAGTACTATACAATATTTTTATTACCATTTCATGATACTAAAGTATTTTCTTGGTTTGATTATCAAACAAATGTTAAATTCCATTACATTTCAGAAATATAGTTACCAAATAGTAATAATTTTTTTTAAAAGCTTTACAACCTACAACAATGCCAAACAGGGCCTTCTAGCTCTTCGTATGTTTTAACCGAGTATTTTTCTGCATTTCCCAACCTCTGTATGCAGAGTCAAAGTTGTACATCATTTACCCTTCCTGCACCTTGCAGTGGTGAGGGCCTTGTATACTGTGCACCCTCTATTTTTCTATGCTTCCCATCTTGAAACCATTTTGCAAAAATCCTCTCTCAGAAACTTTAGGTTGAGCTAGAAATGTACATGCCAGCCAAAACGCAATCAACCATATAATACAGGCCCAAGATGATTCAGACACACCTTGATGTTTCAACCGCATTAACTGAGGCTCATTAACCTTAGAGCACGGTTGGGTACACGGTTCTACAGATTAATGTTTTGTTATTGAGTATGCTTTTTCTAGTTGGATTTTGCAATTTATTCACTTCTCCAGATAGATATCCTTTTTCTGTCTTTTGGTGTTTCAGGTCACATCCAAAAGCTCATTTTACTAGTATTAAGAACTTCAGCAGTGGGTTTCTCGAACCCTATTTTGGCTAATAAATGTTGGTGAATATTGAGAGCATTATGAAGAGTCTTTCATGCACTTGCTGCCTTATTTTATTTTATTTATTTTTTGGTAAGAAAAGTTTGATAATTTGCTTTTCACCTTGCTTGCAATGTGGAAATGTTTGAAGGCTGTTGCATGGATTCAATTCAGTAAACTTGCAATCATGTATCATGATTAATTTGGGAAAGAAATAGAAAAGTTTGCCAGATGTCAAAAATGATACCATACTTACCAAGGGAAAGGCGGAGGCATATCTTATAATTATGAAAATAAGATCTAACTTATATTATACAGATATTTAATTATAACCAAGTCATGCTGGTTTTCTGGCCCTAATATCTCACTGTTTATGTGTTTACAGTTTCCTGTGCTTGTCCATGTCCATTAGAGGCGTCACCCTGAGATGGTAAAGTGTTGGAAACTTATTAGCTATCTGTCAATGGAGATATGTGCATCAATTTCATTGTAGCAACTACCAACTATAATTTAGGGCTAACACTTACCACATTTGACAACTGGTCTCTTATGAAGTACATGGACTTCAACATTGTTGCCAGAGTATCCTTTGCTAACTGGAATTTAACCTCTGTTTCCCCTGATAGAGATTGAGTATCACCTTGAAGCTGCAAAAAAGTCCACTCTGAGCAGGTCAGCACAATCATCCTTTAGAAATTTCCACTTTTCTTTTTCTTTGTTCCCTTATTCCTTTTCTCAAATATCATTGTGGTTTATAAAACACAAGCCTTAACTAATGCCAATGATTGTCAAACCATTCATCCATAACAGAGTTAAGCATATAAGACAATCACACATAAACATAAAAAGAAGAATAAGGTTTGGTGTTGGCCTCATATATACTAGCTAGGAGGTTGTGTTCCAAAGTGACAGCATATTAAACCTAGGTGCACCTTCCTGTGCAAGTAGATAAACAAAGAGTACCATATCCAATTGTAGTTGAATAGTTCTCTGCAACTAAATAAATGAATATGCAAATGGACAATTTTATATGTGGAGGCAACAATTTTGACTCCTGAAACAGTTGTGTTCATGGCTCGGTGAAGCCAGCAAAATATATTTTTCTCATTTCATATTTGTTTGATGTTGGCTTTGGTGCTTATTGGAGCACATTGAACACTGATCAATTTTTTTTTTACTGCACCAGTTGGAGTGAGAAAGCATTCCATACATCCAAGTTCTCTTTCTTCAATATTCAATCAATATTGAGTGATTGGGGAAAGAACAACACAAAAATGGAAAGGATATTCATGGTTGAGGTTTAGTGGTAGAATAACAAAAGCTTAAAAAGTTGTTCAATACCTTCAGATTAATAATAGCAACATGCTCAGTGGAATCTTGATTTTGATTTGCCATATTCCATGTCATTGCCTTTAAACGGGGTAAAGAAACCTGAAAACATTAAGAAAAAAAAAAGTTAGGCTTCGAATTCCTTAATTCATAAATTATTCAACATGGCTGGTCTTTGATTTGCAAAGGAACACTGGCTCATTCATTCTTTTAGGCTTTGTTAGATAATGTCAGTTATTAATTAAACAAGCAAAAGATGCTTAGCAAAACAAAAGGGCAAAAACGAATACAGTGTTGGGTGTTGTCTGTTAGGAAGGATTGACACTAAGTCTTGCAAAAAAATTCCAGAGAAGCCAAGATGGATAATTTATATTCATATAAACCAAAAGTCAGACCTGATCCTTAAGAACATCTTCTCGCCATTCTCTTTGAAACTTCTGCAACAGCAATGTGAGCAACCTTTGCAACTCAGGTAAGACCTCTTGTGGGAACAACTTCTGAATCTCATCCTTGGTAATATTTTCATAGACACACCTGCGTATCAACATGCGGAGGCACACCAAAAGCTGCATAGGAAATAGAAAGCCATAAAGTTACAACTTGGCCCGATGATATAAAGACCTATATAGTTTACGCAAGTCTGCTGCCTCAGCACATGATATCACTGTGAAAGGATGTCTGCATAAAATCATCAACCTATCAGATGTGTGGGTCCATAAGGGCTGCAAACAATCTGAGCTGTCATGAACAGCCTGCATTGGCCAAAAAACAAATCATTTGAGCTTGTCTCAGCTAAAACTAGGAAATTAGTTGAGCTGAAACAGATTTTAGAGGTTGGCTCCTAACCAAGCTGTGCCTGAACATTGAATGCTTGCACAAATACATTGAACTTCATTTCAACTTGCTAAGAAGCTTGACTCAGAGAAAAGCTTGAACAGCTTTTGTTAAGCTCTGTCAAGCTTGAGCTGAGGTTGACCGGACCTTCCACATAGTGAGCCAATCCTGAGCAGCCCATTACTTGGCTCAACTCGCTTGTTGACACTCCTAGGGTAGGGGTGGCAATCGGGTCGGGTCGGGTATAAATGGATCGGGTCAAATATGGGTCGACTGAAAAAAGCCTCAACCCGAACCCGATCTGTTTATTAAACAGGTTAAGTTTTAAAACCCAAACCCAACCTGTTTAATAAATACGTTATCCAGCCCGACCTATTTATGACCCATTTATGATCTAATTAAAAACAATAAAAACCCATCCATTTACAACCTGTTTACGACCCATTTAAAAAAAAAAAAAGAAACGAAGAAAATGAACCGGAGAAGGGGACTTCGCTGGCCTATCTGCTCTGGTTGCCTTGCCACCACTCCATCCTCACCCGCTCCAACGCTCCCCTTGTCTCCGGCTTGGTCCCGCAGCTCACTGTCCCTCGCTGCTCTACTCCAGCACTCCCCCTCATCTCTAGCTCGGTCCTCGGCCCATCGTCCCTCTCTGCTCCACTTCGGCACTCCCCCTCATCTCTGGCTCCGTCCCTTGGCTCGCAGTCGCTCACCGCTTTACTTCAGCACTTCTACTTGTCTCCGACTTGGTCCCACCATCCCTCGATGCTCCACTTCGGTGCTCCCCCTCATCTTCGGCTTGGTCCCTCCATCCCTCTGTTATCCTAACCAAAAAAAACGAGAGACCGAGCTGGGAGAGGTGGGGATCGTGGAGAGGAGAGGAGGCAAGGCTGCAAGGAAGAATGGGGAGGGAGAATTGGAGAAGTAAAAATGGGAGAAGAGAAAAGTACAACCGGTATTTGGGCACAATGATCGAGAGAGAGAAGTGGGTCACATGGATTAGTGGGTGGGTCAGTGAATCACGAGAGAGAAATGGGTTAGCGGGTGGGCACTGGGCACGTATGTTTTTATTTTGAAAAATAGCGATCATAGTCATAGCTGAACCGCGCACATAGGCGTGTTTTTTTATTTGGAAAAAAAGGTTCATAGCCAAGGAATTGTGCGTTTTTTTTTTCTCTTGGCAAGTTGCGCATTGGGATGAATGGGACCGTGGGACGGTAGAATTGGAAAAAGGTGCGCCGCATGGGAGGAGCCCATTAGCCCATTACTTAATCCATTTAAATTACCTAATATACTAGCTAATCTAGTCCAACCCAAAAATTATACTGGTTAAACAGATTAAGCAGGTTAGACATATGTGTTGTGGACAAGGGCTCGGCCCGACATGTGAGATATTGTCTGCTCTGACCCATGGCCTCACGATTTTGTCCTTCAAAAGGTACCTCACGTGAGAAAATGATCCTCTCCTTATAAGAGCGAGTCTCCCTTGACTCACAAATGATGTGGGACTATTGGTGCCCTACACATTATTAGAACAACAATAGAGCCCCCCAGTCAAGGGAGACTTGGATGTGTACAGTCTGAGGAGCCCCACATTCAGTTGAGACGGATCTCAGCCTAGAGAACCGAGACGGACCTCGACCCTTATTTGGCGTGCCATTATTGTGGATAAGGACTCGATCTGACACGTGAGATATTGTTCGCTCTAGCCCATGGACCTCACGATTTTGTCCTTCAAAAAGCACCTCACGTGGGAAGGATGATTCCCTCTTTATAAGTGCGAGCCCTTCTTGATTTACAATCGATGTAGAATTATTGGTGACCTCCACATTATTAGAACCAGAACAATATGAAATCTGAATCTGACCCAAATAATAAACAGGTTAAATGGGTTAACCTGTTTACGATTCGAACCTATTTAGCCCAAACCCAAACTTGTTTATGGCAAGTCAAACACGGGTCGAATTGGTTGGTCAGGTCATATTTTGCCACCCCTATCCTAGGGTCCATATCTTAAGCTCTACTTGTAATTTCTTCTATTTGTATTGTTCCATGCACAAGATACAAAAGCTTCAAGGCAGCAAAACTGTGAACTTTTTACAAATGACTTACATTTTGCATCTACCAATAGGCAACAATATATGAACTAAAACAGAAAGCAAAACACATTAAAGCAAAATCATGGAGATATAAGCTCTACTGCAAGTAATTAATACTTCCAATTATGCAAAAATAGTTGTAGAATAAAAAGTTTAATACTTCCTTCTAGCATTTCAATCATTAGCATGCATGAATCATGCTGGTAACACCAACAAACATGTGGCTTAATATGTTATAGCAACATAATTGTCATATAAACTCTCAATTGCAGATGTGATAGCTAAGCTCACATAAAAACCAGCTCTGAAAAGGAACTTGATCATATCAAACAATTCATCCAGAACTTATTATCAGGGGAATGAGTGCTTTGATAATGAGTATTTCATCATGAAATTCTGCATTTTAAAAGGTGAAATCACTGATTTAGAAGCCAGGATATATGGTATCTCAATCAATTTGCGTCCAAGTATCTCATAGGCCTTAGAGAAATGCCTAGCTTGTATTAAAAATGGATCACTATTTTTTGCCAATTGGATCACCATATAAAGAAAGACCCATGTCAATAATTTTCTGAGTTTTCTTATCCAAGCATAAGCGTTCTAAGAAAGCAACAACCAAATCCAATAGACTTTGGCTGTATCTTTTAAATGAAGAGGGATGCATAAATCTGTCTTTTTCTTATATATAATGTTTAATGAATAAATAGGTTGCTTACATGGCCACTGCAAGGCATTCCCTCTTGTTTTCTGTCAAATATCTATTTATGTTGCTGCTCATTTAAAAAAACTTCAATCATATTTTCAAACATAAAAAGTCCGAAGTGTGATGCATTAGTGATACTACCTTCAATTTCCTTAAAGTGCCAAAGACAAGTCTAACATCAACCGTCAAACTTAGTGCTGCAATACAAGGCCTTCAATTATTGAACATTCAACAGAAGCAAAATTAAATGACATAGAGCCTCTTGCAGGGGAATTAGCAAAATGTTCACCTATATCAGTATTGGAAATATTTGGGAATATAATGGCTATCCTAATGTGTCAGGGTACAAAACCACTGATATGCACCTTATAGATGTACACTAATAGAACCTCCATGCTAGCGATAATGGTTAGCATTTTGAGTGAACATTAATCAATAAATTTAGCTTTAAGTTCCATAAATCTAATACAAAAATATACCAACCTTTAAAGTATAGAGTTATGCTATATTCATCCAAGTGGTGAGAGAACAATGCAAACACTTTGGTTTGAAATTCATTACCTTGTTCAGTGAATTGCTGCAAGAATTTGTAGTCATACTAACTGCATTCACTGAATGAACTTGTGGTCTGCAATTAATGGAATTATGGATCTTGTTTTGATATATTCCACAACAATCACGTCGACACATATGGCTCTATTAGATAAAATCACCATATTGTCATGATGTGTTTTTCCACAGGAAGAGCATACCTTACAATTGATGCATTATAGTAATCACATCACTATATAGAATCTTTCACTCAATGCTAATCAAACAGCCAGAAAAACAAAGCCAAACAATTTGCTTAAGCTAGATCCACTACTTATTTCAGTTTCCATGATGTTGAATGCTTCCATACTTTGATGAATTTACACTGAAGTGGAATTTAATGCCAAAATATTAATTGCTTAAGGAATAGAAATTTCAAAGCCAAATTGTTAGACTGACATTAGCTTTGCGTAGAACCAAAGCAATAGTCCAACGACAACTATTCAAGCCTAGCAAAAAGAAAAAAAAAAAGGAGAAAAATACAAATTCCATTAGCACTTTCTATAAAAACAAATTTGTGGTATGTTAAGCAGGCTTTCCTACTATATATAGGATATGATGACCAAAGCACCTGGACCAAAATGTAACACTGGAGAACGTAAAAGAAAGCATACTTTTGTACACTAAAAAACTGATCCCAATATTATCAATGTCTAAGCTAGTCCAAATTTGCTGTTTGGTTACCACAAAATCCAAATAATGCCTTTTATCAAAGCACTCTAAAAACATAAATTTTAAAGTTGACAGTCCTAACATATAGCAGTTGTCGAAATTATATCTGAAGTAAAACAATTGCATTGAATTTTATCAAACGAACTGCACCATCAACCAACATTGTTGTCCATTCTGGGGTGTATCCTTAATAGTAGTCAGTAAATGGTTCTTTCCAGCAAATGACTCGACACCATTTTCTCTCATCAACCCAACATGATGAAGAAAACAAATATACCAAGCAAGACTCATGATGCAAGCAAACATGTGAAGATAGAGGCTTGTTAATTCCCGCTAAGAGCATTTATCTTGACAGTGCAACTACCATCCTTAATTTGCAAAGTTCACAAAAGCACTTAACTCTTTATAGCCAACCTTAATAAACCTTGAAGTCTTGGGCGAGTCCTAAAACTAATGCCTCCAATACTGCAGGCCCTATTGCTTTCACATTTTTCTTCATTGAAGCCTCATCCTCACACACATACACTACTCCACATGAACCTTCCCACCGACTTCATTCTAGATCTCTATAAACATAAATTTATTTTCATTGAAACATTAGTTCCCTTCTTTTTTCCAATTTCATTTTCACGGCTTTACTGGTGTTTTTAAATTGTTATCCTTCAAAATTTTTTCATCATCCAATTTTAGCATCCATGACTACTAGATTTCCATCAATAACACTATCATCAGTAAATAGCAAACACTATGAGTTATTGCAAGCATCAATAATTAGTTCAATAAATAAGTTGTGCTAAATTTAAAAATTTATGTAAAAGAATAGGCATTCTGGCCATCATGTCTTGATCAAATCAATAAAAAGTTTAAGAAATAGAAAATATTTCAAAATTATGTAATACTTCAAAATATAATAAAACAGGTCAACCAACTGCAGACCAAACTAACAATTTCTGTACTTCAGAACTCCATATGGAGATTGGCATGCTTACACAATGCAAATGTTAATAAATTTTGAATAAAAATTTTTGGAAGAGTATATGAACTTAGCAAAAAAGTCCTTATATGTCACTTATTTATATATTAAAATTTAGAATGTCTCTCGTCATATCACCAAAAAATCAGCACCTACCTATATTCATTTTTAAAAGCACTTGTTAGAATCTTCAAACTTGCATTTGGACATCGAGACCTAAAGCTATCTGTACAACTCTTTGTCAACAACCAAACATACCAACTTAGAAATTTGAGTAGACATACCTTGGGCACTATACTTCTATAATGATCATTCCACATATAGAATAAAAAAGGAAATCCAATATATGCCTTGTTTTCTCAAGTGAGCCTTGCTTTAAAGATATGACATCCAATTTAGTAGACATTCTAAAAAAAATCTAATGCTGGTATAAATTATACTCATCACAGAAAACCATGAATTCTTAGGACCAACTTGAGGTTTAAATAATGTGAGATGTGACGGTCTCAATTTTTCCATGGAGTTATTGTCCCGACACAGGATGGTGGATGTCTCATCCCAGTCCATTTCCAGACTCATCCTGAACCAACACTCAAGACGGTGGGATGCCTGCCATTGCACCAGCATTTAAAAGCTTGGACCAAATAATATAAATATATTAAGTACCATACAACAAAGCATCAAAGGTTTCCATGTAAAATACTTGTTGATTACCAATATGCCCATATCAATATCATATTAAAGCTGACAAATTGCAATTCCTTGTCCCCTGTTCTATTCCACAACATCTATTACTTTTCATATTCCCTTCTTGAGAAGCTGATTTTACCTCCTTATTTGATAGGAGAATTAAGGCCATTATCATGGCAACATCACCTCAAGTAATTTTCTTACAAAGTGCATATTCATCGAGTTATCAATGCTCTCAAAGGATCTCCTTGTCCCCATAGACCTTGAGTTTACTGATGACAAAAGTCATGATGTTTCTTATGATCCTCCAACCATGAACTTTCATTATTGGTAGTTTCACCTAATATGTTCCCCTTACTTCTCTTTCATGTTTGCATTTATGGATCTTGGAAATATTAATAAATATCTTCTTCTATTTTTTCTGTCTTTTCTAAACTTCTTTCAATTTCATGACTTTGCCTACCCTTTTGATAGTTTTAGTTTCATTAAGAACCTAGGACCATAAGGATTTCACCAATGTTCTTGAAAGCTTGCACCCTTTTCACATGATCAATGACTAAGAAATTATGAGAAAGAGATTTGCTACTGCAATCATGGTGATTATCATGGGCCCATGGCAACATGGGATTCAGTAATTCTATAGAGTGCATATTTGTAAAGTCATCCGTGCTCCAAAAGTTATCTCCTTCTCCATGTTAACAACCTGGCATGCTCCTAAGATAAAAGTATTGTCGTTTCTTATATTTCTCCAACACTAATTTTGTCATCAGCAGTTGACCTGATATGTTCGTCTTACTTCTTTCATGATTAGCGCTTCTTATGAATTATAAAATATCAACTAATTTACTTCATTAATTGTCCCTTCTATTGCAAGCTCTTCCTTCATTTTTGTGACTTCGCTTGCTCATTCAGAAGAGTTAGTTTTAATTAATAACCTAATGCATAAAAGAGCTTAGTAGAGTTACTCAAAAATTTGCATCCTTGTGTACTATATGAAATATGACTCTAAATTAAATCTTCTAGCTTGTCAGCTTTATGGATCCATATTCACCAATTATTCCTATTTAGAGCCACCTTTGATGTTATTCTAAGTTTCTCCATATTTTTTCTCATAACCTCTATCTATGTTATCTTACGTCTTCCCTTCTTTTTCTTACCACCTTCAGCACAAATCAAAGTACCTCTTCTTCCTAGAGTTTTCTTAGATCTCCATTGTACATATGCATATCATCTCAATTGATTTTCCATCACTTTGTCTCAGCAATCTTTTTTTTAAAAAAATCCATTCTGAATCATAAGCTAGTAATTAGTTTTTCACATGATTGCTAACTTATGCAGTCAATACAATATTTCTCCAAGCATAAAACAAAAGTTATCACATAACAGAGAAATATAAATCTCTAGGAAAATGATTATCTCATCCAGTAATGCAACAATAAGTCATCATCTTGAGTAACTGGATGCATAAAAAGTTAAAAAGGGCTTCTCAACATAAAAATAAAAAAAAAAAGTTAAAAGGCTTCTCAACATTGAGTCGACAAGGAATCTCAAGCCATATTTAGACCTAACCTTAGGTTATTTTGGATTGATTATGGTTGAAGTGGACCAAAATATGTGAAAAAGAATTAACTGAGGGATAGGAAGCATAAACAAGAATGGTGATAGAAACAAAAATTATTCATGCAAATAAAACATATTTGAAATATCTTCTAAAAGTATTTGTCTTAACTATTCGTATATGAAGACTGTAGTATAGAACAAGCTCAATACTAGATTTGGTGGTAAACAAAGATTTGAAATATGCAATAACAAATTAAAATAACATTGTAGAAGCCTAATATATTATTAACATTAAGAATCTTGTTTGTGAACAATAGCTAAGATAAATATAGTGCTATACAATAATATGACCTTAAATAAGTGAATTCACTCATCAAATACAAATGAGGTCAAGTTATGTACTTATGGTGTCTTGTTTCAGTTCAGAAATATATATATGTATTTTTTTTAAAAAAAAACATGTAGCAAACATTAAGGGCCCACTTGGTATTGCTTTTGTTTTCAAAAGTCTAAGAACAAAATTGAACCAGACCGAACAAGTATCTGATGATGAAACTCTCCTGCCTTTTAAATTGTATGTAAAACCTTTCGAGCTCTTGGTAGCAAAGACTTATGCTTTCAGAAAACAAGTGCAATAGAAGAAAGAGATACCAGATGTTCCAAGCAAATTCCATTATCGACATCATTCTCCACATCATATTCCACTACTTTCTATAGAAACAAAAACAAGAACGACGCCAAACAGGCCCCAAGTTTTAAAAGATATTTCAGATCACGTAGTTCAGACATGCCTATCTCTATCCTTAGTCAAGATTAAACAATCATATAAAAAGGAATTTCCAATTCCCAGTCGAACTATCAATGAATAATAATGAAAAAAACAGAGAACGAATATATTGGTTAACTCGAGTCTCCACAAAGTAAACATAGGCAAAATAACTAGAGAAGAGGACAAGAGGAGAGGAGGCAATGATGGGTTATGAATAATAATGAAAAAAAAGAAGAAAAAAAAGAGAGAGGAAGAGTTAGTGGATTACGGGATCGAGGTCGGAGTCGGATTGGAGATGGAGCATTTCGCGGATGATGGCGCGGTCGGCGGCGTCGAGGCCGGTCTTGCGGGTCCTCCAAAGCGCCTGCAGTATGTACTCCACCGACTCCTTGGAGCTCGACCGCACGAGCAGTGGCAGGTGCCCCCACAGCCTGTGCCGCTCCATTCCCTCCTGCTCTCCCCTCTTCCGCACCCTCCCGATTTCAAGTGGGGGATGGAGTCTGGTTCAGGTTTATTGCAGGAAGGAAGAGTACTTGAGCTAAGCACGTGCGCGTAGGAAGGAAAGGGTGTCTTGTTTATGTGAATTTTGGGCCGGACTCTTGGTAGTTCGGCTCTACATTTTTTTCATTTTTTTTGATTTTTTAAGAAACTGAAAAAATAAGGATATGTTTGGTTGAAAAAATTGAATTTACAAATAAAAATAAAAACTGGTTTATAACCCATGCGGCGGAGGGGATCAATTTTTTTAAATAATATTTAATTTTATTTATCTATTTTATATTTATTATATATATTTTTAAAATAATTAAAATAATTTAAAAAATTATATTTTATGCACAGCATGCGTCGTAAGTCATCCAACAAATTTTATGAATATTTTACGATTTTAATTTCAAAAAACTTCTTCTTAAATATATTATTTTTTATTATTTTTATTTTTAATTATTTTATTTTATTTTTTTCTTCCTTCTTTGTCTCTTCCTTCCATACTTCCAACTCTAACGAAAAATTTCAAATCCATTCCGAAGTAATTTGTAATGATTTATAAGCTTCTACAGAAAAAGAAAGCAGACTCCAATGGAAATCCGCCTCCCTGTCTCATAAGTCCGTCACGTGGAGTTTCAAATTTTTTTTTTTAATTTTTATTTTAAATCTAATGCAAGAAAAATAACGGATCCGATTCTAGGTTGCATCACTTCAAAGAGAAGTACTTCATTTCAAAAAATGGAGCAAATCAAAATGCCCTCAATTTCGATTCAAAGGAGCAACCTGAGCCCTCTTATTCCCCAAACCATCTTTCCCCCATGTCACACCAAATCCTCTTCCCAGCAACCGAACGCCTCCACGTATTCATTCTGATGAATTTTCACCGCCAAATTAGTTACATAAACAAATCAGAAGGATTAAATTAGTAACATCAAATAATAGCATGAAGCAATTCCTGTAAAATCCAACAATGCTATTCTAAACATATATGTTTCAAGAGCACGTGAGAGCAATGATTCGAGTAGAAACAAATCAACATGCCTGTTGAAGATATTAAATAAATATAAATAAGCAAAACTGATGTGAGACGAGATTAGTTCCAGAAGATATAAGCAAACAAGATTAATAACAATATAGTAGATAACCAACAAACAATGATAACGGAAGTGATTATATTAAAATCAGAAAGAGATTACTGTTATGCATGCAAATAGTTCAATCTCCTAGATCTAGAAAAAGACCATAGATGATTGAGAAACTATCCATGATTAGGAAATCGGATCACAATTAAAAAATTCAGATCTAATTAATAAAGAAATACAGGATTAACTTTTTACAATAACAATCTACTCAGAAATTCATTTAGAAACAAGGAATCTCACAAACACGTCGATGAAGACTTCTGAATGAGGGAGGATGCGGATGTTGAATCAGGCCACGGTTGTTGGCAATTCTTTCTGTTGTCCAAGAACAAAGGGATTCGATCTGAGCATGTGAAGAATTACGGCGTAGGGAGGAAGCAGCTGTTGGGAAGGAGGGTTGATGTGTTGGGATCCTGCAGGTTGATGCATTGGGATCCTGCAGATTGGTTGGATACTTCTTCTTCAATTGAGCAAGACTTATGAGAAAAGAAAGAAGAGAGGGAAAGAAGAAGGAAGATGGAGAAGGGGGAGGAAGAAGAGAACTCGTGAGATGAGGAAACAGATTTTTTTTTCTAATCAATCACTGATTACAAGACCATTATTTTCTCTTTTAAAAGAGGAACCTAACAACCTAAATAGAGTAACGTTGAAGAGGGTGTTAGCGATAGAGATGAATCGCGAGTTTTGAGGAAGATGTTGAGAAGGCGATAATCTGATGGCATGCGATGAGGAGGGCGATGGATTTTTTGCGTGAAGAACCATGGAGATCTGAAATCACCGTGAAGAGGGCGCGCACACGTGGGAGGGCAGCACTCATTTGGTCATGTATCTTCAAATGGTATGCCTCCAAGTGGTTGACCATGAGACTCCTCAAACGACTGACTCGAACTAGGACTCAATTATGATGCAAATCTAATTTAAGGACTCAATTATAATCCCATTACAGGACTCAAAATAAAAACTACAGAACTCAAAATAAAAGGATTACAAAAATTAAAAGATTTTATCAATATTCAAGCTATAACGAATCACGGTGACTAGTGTCCATACCAATTCTCCCGGACTAGAGAGAATTCGATTCCGTCGAATAAAGGTCACCTCGATTTTGATAGTGCTCGAGTAGATCAGGATCAATTCTTTGCAGCTCTTCTCGAGTTATCCATGTGTCCTCGGACTCAGATCGGCCTTGCCAACGAATCAGGTATCTTTGATATCCTTTCCCTATGGTGAAAATTATCTACTCATCTAGAATTCTTTCAATACGATCATGTTTTACAGAAAATTTTGACTATAGACACTCGGGTTGGGATTCGCTCTCAATGGATGAGTTAGGCTCAAGAAGATCACTAGGTATCGTTATTGGTTCTTTATATTTAACCAGATCCGAAATATTAAAAGTAGAGTTGATGCCATAATCAGATGGTAAATCTATAATATATGCATTTGGTCCGATTTTCTTTAAGATCTTAAAGGGGCCTACTCTATGTGCATGCAATTTTTTGACGGTTCCCAAAGAAAATCGTTCTGGTCTAATCCGAATCATAACATAATCATCTTTAGTAAAATCATAGGCTCGTCAGTGTGAGTCTGCTAATTGTTTATCAATTTGATTGCTGACATTAATTTTGTCTACAATTTCTTTGTGTAGATTCTTAATGTGTTATGTGAATGATTCTGCTGTTTTAGATATTCTAGTATACAAGGGTACATGAATGAGGTCAACCAGTTTTCTAGGGTGATGGCCATACACAACCTCGAAGGGACTCATGCCAATAGTCCTATTAACGGAACTATTGTATGCAAATTCGGCTTTAGGTAACAGCAAGTTCCAATTTCTCATATTCTCACCAACTAAACACTGAAGTAAATTTTCTAAACTTCTATTTACCACTTCGGTTTGACCATAAGTCTGGGGGTGATTACTGACAAAAATTTCAATTTTGTTCCATTAAGTGCCACAAAGTCTTTCAAAAATAGCTAACAAACCTAACATCCCTATCAGACATAATCGATTCAAGTAATCCATACAGTCGGATAATTTCATCAAAATAAAGACAAGCAATTCTAGAGGCATCGGAGGACTTAGAACAGGAAAGAAAATGGGCCATTTTCAAAAATCGATCTACTACCACACAAATAGAGTCATTCTTTTTGGCTGTATGAGGCAATCTTAAAACAAAATCCATGCTCACATCTTTCTATGGACAATCAGGAATAGGTAGTGGGGTGTATAAGCCAGTATTTTGTCTACACTGTTTAGCTACAGTGCAGGTTCGACATTGGGCAACAATTTTGGCTATATCTCTTTTTAAACTTGATCAATAAAACTGATGTTCTACGGCCTCTATAGTTTTGGTCCTACTGAAATGACCAGACAAACCTCCCACATGCAATTCCCATACCAGAAAATCATGGATAGAGGTACGTGGGATACATATTATTTTTGAAAAGATATCCATCCTGAAAGGTATATTCACTAATTTCTCTAGATGGTCCTTGTCGGAGTGAAGACATAATTTTTTCAAAGTCCGGATAGTCATCGTAATCCTCTTTCAATTTTTCAAAGCCGATGATCTTAACACTCATTGCCAATAAAAGATCTACTCTTTGACGGAGTGCATTAGCAGTTCGGTTCTTATCAATAACTACTGTCGATAAAATGTCGATCTTTCGAGAGAGTGCATCAGCAGCATGGTTATCAACACCGGCACGGTGTTTTAACACAAAAATATAAGACTAAAGAAACTCAACCCATTTTTCATGTCTAGGGTTTAACTTTTTCTGAGAGTTGAGAAACCTAAGAGCTTCGTGATCAGAATATAGGATAAATTCTTATGGAAGCAAGTAGTGCCTCCAAAATCTAAGAACTTAGACCACTGCATAGAATTTCTTATCATAGGTGGAATACCTGTGCTTAGTGTCATTTAGCTTTTCACTAAAGAAAGCCACAGGATGACCCTCTTAACTAAGGACTCCACCAATTTCTATCCTGGATGCATCACAGGCAACTTCAAAAACCTTAGAGAAATCTGGTAGGTGTAACACAGGAGCGCTGGTCATACGGTCTTTAATTTTATGAAAAGCTCGGTCAGCAGCTTTGGTCCATTCAAAGGCTCTTTTTCTTATACAATCTGTAATGGGAGTCATAATCGTACTAAACCTTTAATGAATCTTCGATAAAAAGCTGCTAAACCATGAAACTTCTGACATTGTGAATATTTTGGGGTATAAGCCATTCTCTAATTACACGAACCTTTTCAGGATCCATGGACATACCATCGAGGGTCACAACAAACCTAAGAAAACGATGCGTGTGGTCATGAAATCACATTTCTTGATATTTGCAAATAGGCTTTCGGTTCTAAGAGTCTAGAACACTTGACGAAGATGCTCCAAGTGATCTTCCTCAGTCTTGCTATAAATGAGAATATCATCAAAGTACACGATCACAAATATATCCATAAATGGTCATAGCACTTGAGTCATGAGTCTCATAAATGTGCTAGGGGCATTAGACAGACCAAATGGTATGACCAACCATTCCTAAAGACCATCTTTCATTTTGAAAGCGATCTTTCACTCATCTCCTGGCCTAATTCTAACATGATGGTATCCACTTTTGAAGTCAACCTTGGAGAAAATACTAGATCCAGCTATCATGTCTAGCATGTCATCAAGCCAGGGAATCGAAAATCGATACCTTATCATTATCTTGTTAATTGCCTGACTGTCCACACACATTTTTCAAGTTCTATCCTTCTTGGGAGTCAAGAGTGTAGGTACCACACAAAGACTTAAACTTTCTCTAACAAATTCTTTCTTAAGGAGTTCTTCTACTTGATGTTTCAGCTCAGCGTGCTCTGTGGGATTAAGACGATAGTGGGGCAGATTGGGTAAGGTAGCTCCCGAAACAAGGTCTATTGTGTATTGGATATTCCTCATGGATGGCAAGTGATCTGAAAGATCCTCAGAAAAGATATCCTTAAAACTTTTAAGAAGGCTAGCTATCTTCTGAGGGTGATGATTTGTGTCCTTCATGCTAACTCCCTTAACAACAATCCAAATAGAAGAGTTTTCTTTTAAATCTTTTTCAAATTCTTTTACACTGATTCAATATAAGCTTTTATTCTGCTTCTCTTTTTTGGACTCTAAAGGACCATTTTTCTTTATGCTTCTAGGGGGTGAAGGCTATATCGTAATTTTTTTGCCCCTATTTATGAATGTATAAGAGTTGAATCGACCATGTAGCGTTGCATCTTGATCGAACAACCAAGGCCTTCCTAAGATTATGCTTCCTACATCCATGGGCATAACATCACACCACACTTTCTCTTGGTAAGACTAAAATTTAATAGAGATCAGACAACAGTTCCTAATTGGGATGGATGATGCATCTATCCAGATGATCTTGTATGATTTTGGATGATCTACGGATATCAGACCAAGTTTTGATATAGCATCAGATAAAATAGTATTGACATAACTATCACTATCAATTATGATCTTACACACTTTACTTTTCTGACCTATAAAGGTGTGAAAAATGGTAGTTCTACGTCAATCTTCACTTTCTTTTGACTGGACTAAAATGCATCTTACTATGCCCAATCTCTTTTTAGGGTCAACTTCTTCTAAAGTACTAGATTCTTCATAAGCTTCGGCTAACTTAGTGTCTGCTATGTATACTTCTTCATCTCCTAAAGAATTTTTTAGGTTCTTTTCTTCAGGTTTTTCAATGTGTAGAGCTCGAGATGGATACTGACTAGAGATGTGACCTAACCCGTTGCACTTGAAGCATCAGGTTTTCAAATTACTACCTCTTGAATTTTTTACAAAGGCTCCTTTGCCTTTATCATTCTATCTCAGTGGGAACCAACTGGTAGGATATGATTGGTTGAGTTCTGACTATAGCCGGATCTCGGAGTCCGATTAAAGTCAGATCTAAAACCAAGAATACTAGGTTTATGTGACTCAAGTTGTCAGGTTACCGATAATTTTTGGAATCTCTCACAATCCTAGACTAAGTGATAGGCTTGTTTTAGGCTATAGACCTCATGCATAAATAGTTCTCTCTGTATCTCATCCCTTAAACCAACTCTAAATCGTGACCAGGTGAAGATGGATCTTTGCTAACACCACATCGCATAAGATATTCATTGAATTTGGCGATGTACTCAGTAACAGACTTGCTACCTTGGGTCAACCTTTGCCATTGATCTAGAAGATGCTGCTGATAGGAGGTAGGGAGATATTTTTCATGAAGTTTATCTTTCATCTCGTCCCAAGTACTTATGGGATCCTGTCTCCTGTGCATGGTTAATCGCTCCATATTTTGTCAATATAATTTGGCTTGACCTAAAAGCTTCATTTTAGTGAACTTAATTTTTCTCTCTTCAGATATATCATACCATTCAAAATAATGGTTCATGTCCTCTTCCCAGTCAAGGTACTCATTAAGATCCAGACGGCCCATAGAGCTTGGGGCTTCAACCTTGACACTTCGAAGTATTCTCTCATTCTGGTCATTATAATCGTGATGGGGTAGGTGTTGGGAATAGTGTCCCAAAGTCAATCGTCAGCTGTTGACGGTTGTGCTCCTTTTGTATTAGTACATGAATTATAAATAAATAAAAGTTATTTTGATATTTTTTCATCACAAATGTTTCATCTTCTAATGAACTCCTGTGTTGTGGTGAAGTCCTTAGGACTATTTAGACTCGACAAAGGAGGATTTGTCGCTTAGTCCTTAAACATGTTCGCGACCAAATGATACGTTGTTACCAAGGACGACAACATTTATCAAGCATAGGTCATTGTGTGCCATATGGGTTGGTTGTTCTCATAACCAATGAGTGTGGAGACACTGGTATGGCATACAGGTGAGATGTAATGGTACATCTGCACTGAACGTGACCAACTCCGGAGCAATTTTTGCTGTCAAGATTTGCTCCGATGGGATATGGGTATAAATATCCCTCCGACCTGAGACCGCCACGGTGACTTGCAAACAACTCACTGCACTTAGGCACTGGACTACCTGAATTTCTAATTCAGTGACGGAAGGCTGCTGGGTGTAGTCAAGTACTTGACTTGTCGGTGCGTGTGTCAAGATGGGATTGACCACTCCAGTTTAGGAGCTGTGTACAGTCGTATTTCAATTTAGCAAAATCTTGACCAGGGTAGTCCTAGTGAGGAGTCACAGGACTAATTGAGTTGAGCACGATTCGGATGATATCATCAGGGTTGACAGTTTAACCCTGAGTCGTCCTAAACACAGGGGTCAAAAGGGATGAATTATACGGTAACCATATTCACGTAGGTTCTGAATGTTGCGATTGGATTATTCGACCTATCCGGTCATCGGGTACCATTGCTAGATGGTCACTTCGATTAGTACAGGAATTGGTTCCTGTGCTACCGGCTTAGGTTCGAACCTGCGGGATCACACACATTAGAGGTTCTTTTCTGATCTGATGGCTGATTATGAGTCTTATCTGTCTGAAACTTTATGATTGAGAATTAGGATTCTCTGATCATGAGTTCCACACATTTTGGATATCGGGGTCAAAGTTTTGAATTTCAAATTTTGAATTTAAAATTTGAATTCTTTGATCAGGGTTTCATATCGATGGTCTCTGATGCCTGATTGCCCATCGGATTTAGACTCAATATTTATGAGAGATTTAATTAATGATTTGATCGCTAATTAACTCAATTTGATTGAGTAATTATTTTTGGATCAAGTCCAATTGAATTGGATTCAGTTTGGATTGACCCGATTAGGTTAAATGTTGACTTAATCGCTAAGGTGGTTTAGTCCCTGATTTGATCAGGGGTTAGGATTAGTTAATTTTTGATTTAATTAGAATTTTATTGAGCCTAATTAAGTCTAATTATGTTGAGTTTAATCTATTCTAATTGTGTTTAACCTATTTAGATTAGGTTGGCTCAATTTGAATCAAACCATCTTGTTTTAAATTTCCTGCGACACCCAACTTCCTTGCACCCATTTGAATTCACGAGAAGAAACTTCTCGTAAAATTTTTCTCATGCAAAACCCTTCCCCATGCCCTCATTTGTGCACCATATGGATGGATAAAATAATTAGTTAGCCATTCAAATTTAAAGCATGTTTGAATTTGAATGGATAACTTATCACTTGCCCCTTCATCCTTATCATTTTGTGCGCCACATTAGTTACACGAGAAAAGGTTTCTCGTGAAATATTTTCCACGCACAAAGAGCCACACCCCTTCTCTTCTCACGCCCAAAAAGATAGGGATAAGTTAGTTTTCGTTTGAATTCAAATTTGATTTGAATTCAAATGTGTAACCTCTTGTCTTTATCCTCTCACGCGGATAAGACACGTTCGACGTTGTTTTAAAAATGAAAGAAAGGTGGGGCGTGCGTAGAAAAATTAAGAGAAAGAAAATGGGGCGTGAGGAAGGCTTGTGTGTGAGGTGAAGGTCCAAAACCTTCCGAGAGAAAAAGAAAGAAAAGAGAGAAAATTGGGCGTAGGGTTTTTGGTGTGTACCCTAGGGTTTCTACCTAGGGATCGGGAAGTGAGATTGGTGTGCCACGAGTGTTGTGAGTCCACCAAATTTTAGCGAGAGATCCATCATCCTCTTAAGCAACTGTGCAGACGATTGGAGTATCCAAAAAGTCGGCACACATCGATCGAAGGAGTTCGATCAACATCTGCCATCAAAAGGATGAAATCATGAACTAGCATTCGTGAGGAGCTGATCAGACGGAAGCTTCGTGTGGACGATCCGCAGAGGCCAGATATTTGTGTGGCTGTGATGTGATGATCAGAGCCCTCCAACGGTGATCAGATTGCGGTGATCGACTACCCGCAAAAGGTGATGTGTTCTGAATACAGTACTGTAAAAGGTTTACTGATTCAAATTTGAATTTCAAATTTAAATGCATACTGTTGTATCATATTTAGATTCTAGTGTAGGGTTAAGTAGTATTAATTAATGAGATTAATTAATAATTTCTTGTAAAATAATAATTTTGAAAAAGTTTTAAAATTACCATTTTGCCCCTGCATAAAATTTTCGCTACAAATGGTATCAGAGCATGGTTCTAGAATATGATATACATATGCATGCGTAGATTAAGGTGTAATCTATAAGTTTAAATTTGAAATTCAAAATTCAAAATTCAAAAATTTTGAAATTTGAAATTTGTTAGAAGTTTCAAATTTAAAATTCAAAATTTAAAATTTGAAATTTGGTTGAAATCTCAAATTTAAAATTTGAAATTTGAAATTCAAAATTTAAAATTTAAAATTCAAAATTTAAAATTCAAAGATTGGAAATTCGAAATTTGAAATTTGATTGAAATCTCAAATTTGAAATTTAAAATTTGAAATTTGAAATTTGAAATTTGAAATTCAAAATTTAAATTTTGAAATTGGTATATTTAGATATACTTGATCCAAGTAGCAAGTAATCTAATTGGGTTGGTTGCCATGGCCGTCCGGTCATAGGAGAAAAGTAAGGTTTAAAGGCCCTCTCTTCCCATTCGATGGGGTCTCCTATGGCGGTAGGGGTGCCGATGCAATTATATCCCATGCCGATGAAGCAGCGAAAGGACTTAATTATAAAATTTATCATGAATGTGTTAGATTAGATCTAAAAAAAAAATTATGATTTATTTTGAGTTATTTTCTGTTATGAAATGAGCAATAGGATTGCTGTTTATGAATTGTGCTGATCCATTTGTGAAATGAGTCAACACATTTGGTGAACAAAAAATAAAATCTTTCAAAATTTGAAAAATTATTTTCGAAAAGTCAAATCCTGACCCATCAGCCCAAGTACTTAATTAAAAGAAATTAAGTGTTGTCTAGTAGGTCTAGAATTGTGAATTAGGACCTAAGACAATTGCATAAACTTGTGGGTCAATGGGTTAGATGAATTAGGTCCATAATTGGGTTAGACCTAAGGTTAGCTTAAAAAATGGACTAAATGGAGTAATTGGTCAAATCTAATCAAAAGTTGAATTAGATTAGGTCAAGGATACTCTAGACTCAACTTCAATAGTTGTAGTTGAATGGGTCCATATCTTTAACTAGACCAAGATGGACTTAATTCATGGCTACGCGGTGGAGCCCTATTTACTAAGTTGATCAAAATTAAAACTAATAAACCGGTTGGTGTCTAAGGTAAGTTCGGCAGTTTTGACCAGTGGTTCTTAAGCGGGAGCTACTCGCATTGATTCGATCATTGACGAGTTAATGGCAAATCCCTACCACTGATCTCACTTACCTGGCCAATCTGGTAAGTTAGACTTTGATTAGATCACTTGGTGTTTAGAGCTCACCCATGTCATTAGGTAAATCAGTGTGACTGATTTAGGTGCTCCTAATGCCAGCTTTAATTAAATCTTTTTTTAATCTGACTTGGTGAAGTCAGTGGGAGGATTGAAATTGGCTGGATGATTTCTTCTCTACTATTCTTTAATAAAATCCTCAAAATTATTAGGTCCCTAAAATGATTAAGTTATAATGATAACTAAGTCATAGCCTCCCATTAAGTGAGTGATAATGAGTCCATTAGTTCAATGATCATTGGAGGCCCAAAGGCCTGATGCTCATTGGCTAATGAATTATTATTCATAATATGATAATTTGATTGAGTCTTTCTGATGGTGGTTAGGTTGGCCGGCCAAAGTCGGACCTGATCATTTATTGATCCGATTCACTAAATTAAGTCATGTTAATGGTTGGACCTAACCAGATCTTTTTAGTCGAGGCCAAAGCCTACTGATTAGGTTCTGGGGCAAAATCAATTACTAGAAGTTGTTTAGAGAAACAACTGGTTAAGAACCTACCCATAGATGCATATGGGTTGACCAACCAAAGTTGGGCTCGTGTGTAGTCTATGTGGATTCTAGTACCCATTAAGAATTAAAGTAATTCCTCAAATTAGAGGATGAGGCTACCAGTTCGTAAAAATATTGGAAAAAACTTTAGACTAAAGTCCAAGTCTTTAGTATTAATTTATGTACTAATAGAGGTCTCGTTTTCTTTTATGCAGCTATGGCCACTACCCTGTCGCTCCGGTCATTATTAGATAATGACAAGCTCATGGGACCCAATTTCGATAGCTGGTATCGAAAATTGAAAATTATCCTTGAGCATGAGCGGATCTTTATGTAGTAACGGATCCAACACCTGAGGAGCCAGCTCCGAACGCTAGTAAGGCGATCCGAGACACTTACTTGAAGTGGCTCAATGACCGCACCACCGTTCGATGTATTATGCTGGCAGCAATGAATGACGAGTTCAGCCGAAGGTTTGAGAACGTCCAGCCACAGGAGATGCTTCAAATGTTGAACGACTCCTTTGGCACGCCTGACGACGTTGAAAGGCACAAAACTAGTTGTGCCATTTTCAATGCTCGGATGAGGGATGGGGCCTCAGTCACTGATCATGTACTGTACATGATCGAGATGATTGAGCGCCTAAGCAAATTGGGCTTTTCTCTGCACGAGCAGCTCGGTAAGGATGCGATCCTTAATTCCTTGTCCAAGTCCTTCCTCCCATTCCTTACTCATTTTCGAATGACAAAGCCTCCAGTAAACTACCACGGATTGTTGGGATTGCTGCAGAACTTTGAGAAGGATCACCAACTCCATAAGGAGTCGGTGAATGTAGTGGGAGGGTCTTCTTTTCATCGTCAACCCTTTGGGAAGGGGAAGAAGAACAAGAAGAAGAAAAATAAGAAGGTGCAATCTCATGCTGGGACAGTAGCACAGGATCAGACCAAGAAGCGCAAGCACGACCAGAGCCAGGCGGAGTACTTCTTTTGTAAGAAGCACGGGCATTGGAAGAGGAACTGTCCTCAATACATTGCCTCCCTGGACCCGAACAGGCCAAAGAAGAAGCAAGGTAATTATATGATAACTCGTTGCAACTTTTCGATTTGTGATACTACTGCCTGGGTATTGGATACCGGAAGCCCTTATCATATTTGTAATTTGATGCAGGGTCTGCAGGTCAGTAGGAGATTTGATGAAGGCGAGAGGTTTCTGAACGTTGGAGGTGGAAGCAAAGTTCCAGTTCTATTTTTAGGAATCATGAGTCTTGTAATCAATTCTCGTAATGTAATTCTGAGTGAATGTCACTATTGTCAAGTTTTTTATTAAATATTATTTCTGTAGGCCTTTTGGCCATGTACGGTTATGATTTTTTAATAAAAAGAAATATTTGCAATATCATTTTGAATGGTGTTACAATATTTGTTGGATAATTAAATAATAGAATTTACTTACTATCACAGCCTGTTAATGTGGTTCAAAACTTCGATAAACGCTCTAGAATAGATAATGTGTCAGAAGTCTACCTTTGGCACTGTAGGCTAGGTCATATCAATAAGAACAGGATAAATAGGTTGGCTCAAGAAGAATTCTTGAAGTTAGTGATTGTGAATCACTTCCAACCTGTGAGTCCTGTCTTCTTGGAAAGATGACCAAGTCACCTTTTACTGAAAAAGGTGAGCGAGCCAGTGAACTCTTAGGTCTGGTACATTCTGATGCATGTGGACCCATGAGCTCAAGTGCAAGAGGTAGATTTTTCTACTTCATAACCTTCACAGACGACCTATCTAGGTATGGGTATGTCTATTTAATGAAGCATAAGTCGAAATCATTTGAAATGTTCAAACTATTCCGAAATGAGGTAGAAAAATAAACTGGGAAGTGTATTAAAACTCTTCGATCTGATCGAGGAGGTGAATACCTTTCCAATGAGTTTCTGACGTATCTAAGGGAGAATTGGATTCTCTCTCAGTGGACTCCTCCTGGAACACCACAGCATAATGGTGTGTCTGAAAGGAGGAATCGGACCCTGTTAGACATGGTTCGATCCATGATGAGGTTTACTGGTCTGCCGATCTCCCTCTGGGGATATGCGCTCGAATCGGCTTGTTACCTTCTAAATAGAGTTTCGAGTAAGTCTGTAGCCAAAATGCCATATGAGATATGGATAGGACGTAAGCCAGTACTCTCGCACCTTAGAGTTTGGAGGTGTCCGACTTATGTTAAACGTTTAATTACAGACAAACTTGGACCTAGGTCTGACAAGTGTAATTTTATTGGGTGTCTAAAAGAGACCAAAGGGTATTATTTCTACCTTGCTGATGAGCAAAAGGTGTTTGTCAGCCTTAAGGCAATCTTTTTAGAAAAGGAGTTCCTTAGTGAAGGAACTGTTGCCTCTAAAGTCGAACTTGACGAAGTTCGACAGGTAGAAAAACCGACACATGTTACTGAACCTGAACCGGATTTGATTAGATCAGATCCGGAGCCCATTGATTATGCACCCTTAAGGCGGTCTGGTAGAGTACCACATCAATCGGACAGATACTATGGTTTCTTGGTCCGGGATGGTGATCCTGTCGAACTTGATGAAAACGATGAGGATCCGATCACCTACATGGATGCAATGCAGAGACCTGACTCTGAGAAATGGCTAGAGGCCATGAAATCCGAAATGGAGTCCATGAAGGTCAACGATGTGTGGACATTGGTTGACCCACCCGAAGGAGTAAAACCCATAGGGTGTAAATGGGTCTTCAAAAGAAGAGGGGCGCAGACGGAAAGGTGGAGACCTATAAAGCCCGTCTGGTTGCCAAGGGATATCGTCAACGTTATGGTATAGACTATGACGAGATATTTTCTCCTGTGGCAATGCTCAAATCCATTCGGATTATGCTTGCGATAGCTGCCCATCTGGACTATGAAATCTGACAGATGGATGTGAAGACAACTTTCCTAAATGGAGAGCTGGACGAAGAGGTGTATATGATACAACCTGAAGGGTTCACATCCACAGATGAGTCTAAGGTGTGCAAGCTACAGAGGTCCATTTATGGACTTAAGCAGGCATCTCGGAGTTGGAACATACGTTTTGATAGGACGATCAAAACGTATGGCTTCGTTAAGAACGGAGAAGAGCCCTGCATTTATAAGTGGGCTAATGGTCCAGTAGTAGTATTTCTTGTATTATATATGGATGACATTCTCTTAATCGGGAATGATGTCCCTGCATTACAGGAAATAAAGATTTGGCTATCATCACAGTTCTCCATGAAGGATCTGGGAGAAGCTTCCTACATGCTAGGGATTAGGATCTATAGGGATAGATCCAAAAAGTTGCTTGGCTTATCCCAGTCCACGTACATTGATACTATGCTGAAAAGGTTCAGCATGAAAAATTTCAAGAAAGGCTATCTACCGATAGGCCATGAAATTTCTCTCTCGAAGAGAAATTGTCCGACAAACCTCAAGAGAGAGAGCATATGGGTAGGATTCCATATGCTTCAGCAGTGGGATCTATCATGTACGCCATGACATGTACACGACCAGATGTGGCATACTCACTAGGGGTAGTGAGTAGATACCAATCTGATCCAGGAGAGAATCACTGGAAGGTTGTTAAAACCATCCTGAAGTATTTAAGAAATACTAAGGACCAGTGGCTTATATATGGTGAATCGGACTTGAGACTTATAGGGTTTACAGACTCTAGTTTCCAGTCTGATCGCGATGATAGCAAGAGTGTGTCAGGATTTATTTTTACCCTTTATGGTGGGGCTGTCTGCTGGAAGAGTTCCAAGCAGTACACTGTGGCTGATTCAGTATGCGAGGCGGAGTATATTGCTGCATCAGATGCTGCCAAAGAAGCAGTGTGACTGAGAAATTTATCACCGAGCTCGGAGTAGCACCCTCCCTTGTTGGTCCAGTTCTGCTCTACTGCGACAGCTCTGGAGCCATTGCTCAGGCGAAGGAACCAAAGGCACACTAGCGGACGAAGCATATTCTGCGCTGCTACCATCTCATCCGGGAGATCGTGGATCGAGGTGACGTCGACCTTCAGAAGATCGACAGGAAGGAGAACCTGGCCGACCCATTCACTAAAGCCATTGCGGTGAAGGAGTTCAACGACTACAAGTCGAAGATGGGTATTAGATACTGCACCGATAGGCTTTAGGCCAAGTGGGAGATTGTTGGGAATAGTGTCCCAAAGCCAATCGTCAGTCTGTTGACGGTTGTGCTCCTTTTGTATTAGTACATGAAATATAAATAAATAAAAGTTATTTTGATATTTTTTCATCATAAATATTTCATCTTCTAATGAATTTCTGTGTTGTGGTAAAGTCCTTAGGACTATTTAGACTCAACAAAGGAGGATTTGTCGCTTAGTCCTTAAACATGTTTGCGACCAAATGATACGTTGTTACCAAAGATGACAACGTTTATCGAGCATAGGTCGTTGTGTGCCATATGGGTTGGTTGTCCTCATAACCAATGAGTGTGGAGACACTGGTATGGCATACAGTGAGATGTAATGGTACATCTGCAATGAACGTGACCAACTCCGGAGCAATTTTTGCTGTCAAGATTTGCTCCGATGGGATATGAGTATAAATGTCCCTCCGACCTGAGACCGCCACGGTGACTTGCAAACAACTCACTGCACTTAGGCACTGGACTACCTGAATTTCTAATTCAGTGACGGAAGGCTGCTGGGTGTAGTCAAGTACTTGACTTGTCGGTGCGTGTGTCAAGATGGGATTGACCACTCCAGTTTAGGAGCTGTGTACAGTCATGTTTCAATTTAGCAAAACCTTGGCCAGGGTAGTCCTAGTGAGGAGTCACAGGACTAATTGAGTTGAGCACGATTCGGATGATATCATCAGGGTTGACAGTTTAATATCGATGGTCTCTGATGGCCTAATTGCCCATCGGATTTGGACTCAATATTTATGAGAGGTTTAATTAGTGATTTGATCGCTAATTAACTCAATTTGATTGAGTAATTATTTTTGGATCAAGTCCAATTGAATTGGATTCAGTTTGGATTGACCCGATTAGGTTAAATGTTGACCTAATCACTAAGGTGGGTTAGTCTCTGATTTGATCAGGGGTTAGGTTTAGTTAATTCCTGATTTAATTAAGATTTTATTGAGCCTAATTAAGCCTAATTATGTTGGATTTAATCTATTCTAATTGTGCTTAACCTATTTAGATTAGGTTGGCTCAATTTGAATCAAACCATCTTGTTTTAAATTTCCTGCGACACCCAACTTCCTTGCACCCATTTGAATTCACGAGAAGAAACTTCTCATGAAATTTTTCTCATGCAAAACCCTTCCCCACGCCCTCATTTGTGCACCATATGGATGGATAAAATAATTAGTTAGCCATTCAAATTCGGAGCATGTTTGAATTTGAATGGATAACTTATCACTTGCCCCTTCATCCTTATCCATTTTGTGCGCCACATTAGTTACACGAGAAAAGGTTTCTCGTGAAACATTTTTCATGCACAAAGAGCCATGCCCCTTCTTTCTCATGCCCAAAAGGATAGGGATAAGTTGGTTTTGTTTGAATTCAAATTTGATTTGAATTCAAATGTGTAACCTCTTGTCTTTATCCTCTCACGCGGATAAGACACGTTCGACGTTGTTTTAAAAATGGAAGAAAGGTGGGGCGTGCACAGAAAAATTTAGAGAAAGAAAGTGGGGCATGAGGAAGGCTTGTGTGTGAGGTGAAGGTCCAAAACCTTCCGAGAGAAAAAGAAAGAAAAGAGAGAAAATTGGGCGCAGGGTTTTTGGTGTGTACCCTAGGGTTTCTACCTAGGGATCGGAAAGTGAGATTGGTGTGCCACGAGTGTCGTGAGTCCACCAAATTTTAAGGAAAGATCCATCAGTCTTTCAAAAAACTATGCAGATGATCCAGAGTATCTGAGAAGTCGGCACACATCGATCGAAGGAGTTCGATCAACATCTGTCATCAAAAGGGTGAAATCACGAATTAGCATTCGTGAGGAGCTGATCAGACGGGAGCTTCGTGTGGATGATCCACAGAGGCCAGATATTTATGTGGCTGTGATGTGACGATCAGAGCCCTCCGATGGTGATCAGATTGCGGTGATCGACTACCCGTAAAAGATGATGTGTTCTGAACACAGTACTGTAAAAGGTTTACTGATTCAAATTTGAATTTCAAATTTAAATGCATGCTATTGTATCATATTTAGATCCTAGTGTAGGGTTAAATAGTATTAATTAATGAGATTAATTAATAATTTTACTGTAAAATAGTAATTTTGAAAAAGTTTTAAAATTATCATTTTGCCCCTGCACAAAATTTTTGCTACAAATGGTATCAGAGCATGGTTCTAGAATATGATATACATATGCATGCGTAGATTAAGGTGTAATCTATAAGTTTAAATTTGAAATTCAAAATTCAAAATTCAAAATTCAAAAATTTTAAAATTTGAAATTTAAAATTTAAATTTGTTAGAAGTTTCAAATTTGAAATTCAAAATTTGAAATATGAAATTTGGTTGAAATCTCAAATTTAAAATTTGAAATTTGAAATTCGAAATTTGAAATTTGAAATTCAAAATTCAAAATTTAAAATTCAAAGATTGGAAATTCAAAATTTAAAATTTGGTTGAAATCTCAAATTTGAAATTTAAAATTTGAAATTTGAAATTTGGAATTTGAAATTCAAAATTTAAATTTTGAAATTGGTATATTTAGATATACTTGATCAAGTAGCAAGTAATCTAATTGGGTTGGTTGCCATGGCCGTCCGGTCATAGGAGAAAAGTAGGGTTTAAAGGCCCTCTCTTCCCATTCGATGGGGTCTCCTATGGAGGTAGGGGTGTCGATGCAATTATATCCCATGCCGATGAAGCAGCGAAAGGACTTAATTATAAAATTTATCATGAAGGTGTTAGATTAGATCTAAAAAAAAATTTATGATTTATTTTGAGTTATTTTCTGTTATGAAATGAGCAATAGGATTACTGTTTATGAATTGTGCTGACCCGTTTGTGAAATGAGTCAACACATTTGGTGAACAAAAAATAAAATCTTTCAAAATTTGAAAAATTATTTTCGAAAAGCCAAACCCTGACCCATCAGCCTAAGTACTTAATTAAAAGAATTAAGTATTGTCTAGTAGGTCTAGAATTATGAATTAAGACCTAAGACAATTGCGTAAACTTGTGGGTCAATGGGTTAGAAGAATTAGGTTCATAATTGGGTTAGACCTAAGGTTAGCTTAAAAAATGGACTAAATGGAGTAATTGGTCAAATCTAATCAAAAGTTGAATTAGATTAGGTCAAAGATACTCTAGACTCAACTTCAATAGTTGTAGTTGAATGGGTCCATGTCTTTAACTAGACCAAGATGGACTTAATTCATGGCTACGCGGTGGAGCCCTATTTACTAAGTTGATCAAAATTAAAACTAATGAACCGGTTGGTGTCTAAAGTAAGTTCGGCAGTTTTGACCAGTGGTTCTTAAGCGGGAGCTACTCGCATTGATTCGATCATTGACGAGTTAATGGCAAATCCCCACCACTGATCTCACTTACCTGGCCAATCTGGTAAGTTAGACTTTGATTAGATCACTTGGTGATTAGAGCTCACTCATGTCATTAGGTAAATCAGTGTGACTGATTTAGGTGCTCCTAATGCCAGCTTTAATTAAATCTTTTTTTAATCTGACTTGGTGAAGTCAGTGGGAGGATTGAAATTGGCTGGATGATTTCTTCTCTACTATTCTTTAATAAAATCCTCAAAATTATTAGGTCTCTAAAATGATTAAGTTATAATGATAACTAAGTCATAGCCTCCCATTAAGTGAGTGATAATGAGTCCATTAGTTCAATGATTATTGGAGGCCCAAAGACCTGGTGCTCATTGGCTAATGAAATTATTATTCATAATATGATAATTTGATTGAGTCTTTCTGATGGTGGTTAGGTTGGCCGGCCAAAGTCGGGTCTGATCATTTATTGATCCGATTCACTAAATTAAGTCATGTTAATGGTTGGACCTAACCAGATCTTTTCAGTGGAGGCCAAAGCCTACTGATTAGGTTCTGGGGCAAAATCAATTAGTAGAAGTTGTTTAGAGAAACAACTGGTTAAGAACCTACCCATAGATGCACATGGGTTGACCAACCAAAGTTGGGCTCGTGTGTAGTCTGTGTGGATTCTAGTACCCATTAAGGAATTAAAGTAATTCCTCGAATTGGAGGATGAGGCTACCAGTTCGTAAAAATATTAGAAAAAATTTTAGACTAAAGTTCAAGTCTTTAGTATTAATTTATGTACTAATAGAGGTCTCGTTTTCCTTTATGCAGCTATGGCCCCTACCCTGTCGCTCCGGTCATTATTAGATAATGACAAGCTCATGGGACCCAATTTTGATAGCTGGTATCGAAAATTAAAAATTATCCTTGAGCATGAGCAGATCCTTTATGTAGTAACGGATCCAGCACCTGAGGAGCCAGCTCCGAACGCTAGTAAGGCGATCCGAGACACTTACTTGAAGTGGCTCAATGACCGCACCACCGTTCGATGTATTATGCTGGCAGCAATGAATGACGAGTTCAGCCGAAGGTTTGAGAATGCCCAGCCACAGGAGATGCTTCAAATGTTGAATGACTCCTTTGGCACGCCTGACGACGTTGAAAGGCACAAAACTAGTTGTGCCATTTTCAATGCTCGGATGAGGGATGGGGCCTCAGTCACTGATCATGTACTGTACATGATCGAGATGATTGAGCGCCTAAGCAAATTGGGCTTTCCTCTGCACGAGCAGCTCGGTAAGGATGCGATCCTTAATTCCTTGTCCAAGTCCTTCCTCCCATTCCTTACTCATTTTCGAATGACAAAGCCTGCAGTAAACTACCACGGATTGTTGGGATTGCTGCAGAACTTTGAGAAGGATCACCAACTCCATAAGGAGTCGGTGAATGTAGTGGGAGGGTCTTCTTTTCATCGTCAACCCTTTGGGAAGGGGAAGAAGAACAAGAAGAAGAAAAGTAAGAAGGTGCAATCTCATGCTGGGACAGTAGCACAGGGTCAGACCAAGAAGCGCAAGCACGACCAAAGCCAGGCGGAGTGCTTCTTTTGTAAGAAGCACGGGCATTGGAAGAGAAACTATCCTCAATACATTGCCTCCCTGGACCCGAACAGGCCAAAGAAGAAGCAAGGTAATTATATGATAACTCCTTGCAACTTGTGGCATAGGGAGAAAGCAGCCATTGGGAAGGAGGATTGATGTGTTGGGATCCTACAGATTGATGGGTTAGGATCCTACAGATTGGTTGGATACTTCTTTTTTAATTGAGCAAGATTTATGAGAAGAGAAGGAAGAGAGGGAAAAAAGAAGGAAGGTGGAGAGGGGGGAGTAAGAAGAGGACTCGTGAGATGAGAAAATATTTTTTTTTTTTTTCAATTAATCATCGATTACAAGACCATTATTTTCTTTTTTAAAAGAGAAACCTAACAACCTAAACAAAATAACATTGAGGAGGGTGTTAGCGATAGAGATGGATCGTGAGTTTTGAGGAAGGCATTGAGAAGACGATAATCTGATGGCATGCGATGAAGAGGATGATGGATTTTCCACATGAAGAAGCCATGGAGATCTGAAATCATCGTGAAAAGAGCTCGCACATGTGAGAGGACAGCACTCATTTGGTTGTGTCTTCAAATGATATGCCTCCAAGTGGTTGACCATGAGACTCTTCAAATGATTGACTCAAACTAGGACTCAATTACGATGCGAACCTAATTTAAAGACTCAATTATAATTCTATTACAGGACTCAAAATAAAAACTACAGGACTCAAAATAAAAAGATTACAGAAATAAAAAGATTTTATCAACATTCAAGCCATAACGAATCATGGTGACTGGTGTCCACACCAAAAACTATAAAATAGTGCACCGCATATCCCCTCAATTTTACAAACAATAAAATTAAATAGAGAAAGAATAAAAAGATCAGATCCTATGAACCTAAAAATTGGATTCTTGTCATTCTTCCTGCATCCCAAACCAATTCATAGGGAATTTAAATGATGGAGACGTTCACTTCGAGCTGCTCGAGCTGCTTCTTGGCCTCCTTGACCTCTTCTTCTGTCATCGCCTCCTTGAACTTCTTCGGCAAGCCCTCAATTAAATCCTTGGCCTTCACCACGCCCCCTCCTTCCCCACCTCCACGGCATCATGAGCCAATCTAGGGCTGCCCACCCACTCTCGACTAGCTACTCCCTCATCATCTTCAATCGGACCACCTCCAAGGCCCAGCCCCTTATTGATCATGATGCCTGCCTCACTGACTCCCCCCTCATCATCACCCATGCCGGCAACATCATCTTCCTCATTGTCGGCTACTCCCCCAATGTCCGTCGCATCACCCTCGACCTCACCATTGGCATCCTTTTGTGCCTCTCCTCGGCTCCATCCTTATCGACATAACCACCAGCCCTGATGTCTGCTGCATGACCCTCGACCCCACCACTGGCATCCTCTTGGGCCTCTCCTTGGGCTCTATCTTTGTCGACATGACCACCAGCAACCCCGACCTCACTGCTGATGTCGCACAAAAACTCGTATGCTAGAGCACAAACCCTAATCGGTACCAAAGAAAAACCCACGCTTCATTGCGAAATATAGCTTGAATCAAATAAAAAAGTTAAAATATTTTATCAACATTTAAATTTTCATACAATGTAACATATAGTACTTTTTCATTAACTAATGAGCTTAGAGATGATGGTTAGATGGATTTGAACTCTAATAGGATTCGATCTATTCCAAACTTTGATAGAATCCATCCTATCTTTCGGGTACCCAATCCATCTAGAACTCTAATAGCATCCATTTTGTCATATCTGACAGACTTAGAATTTTATAAATTAAAATCTTGTATATATTTCATAAATTTTTATAAAAATATATGTATATAGGTGGAGGGTGAGAGGATTTGAATCAGATAGCCTAACCATCATAAATCACAATTCCAATTTATTTTTAAATTGATTGATGATATATTTATACCCTTTAAACTCTCATATATAATTACCAACATAGAACCCAGCCATCGTCTAAACTTCGAAGCTTCCCCAGCCATCATCTAAACTTTTGTATGTGGTCACTCCAAACCTCCCATCTAATTGAGACTCCCAAGAATAGAAATAACCATCTACTCAGAACCCTGGCCATCATCTAAACTTCCCTATTCGGCTGCTTCAAGCCTCCCACTCGATGGAGGCTCCTTATAACGAAAAAAGTAGAGGAGAGACTGGGGGAAAACATAGGAAAAATAAACAAAAATAAAGGAAAGATGGAAAGCATTAAGCGGGTGCTTATTTGGGGGGAGCGGAGGTCTGAAATTGGAATGGAAATGGATGACTTCCATTCCAACCATTTGGTTGGAAGGAGTCTTATTTTGATTTTAATTTCGAGATGGAATAGAAATGATCCAATCTACATAGAACTCAATCCCTACTCTTTTCTATGGATTCAAATTTTCGTACCAATTTCGATTCCGATTTCGATCATAAACCAAGTGCTTTGGAAGATTTGGCTATGCTGATTTTGATTCCAAACCATTTCGATTCTCATTCTGATTTCGATCACAAACCAAGCATCTCCTAAAAGGAGAACTGGTGGCAAGGATAGTGACAAGGAGGTGGGCTCCGCAAGGGCTCGGGAATGAGTCGATGAAAAAAAGCACTGTCGCTAGAAGTTATGGGAGGAGGAAGATATATAGAGATAGGAGGGAGGGATGAGGAAGTTAAGGGGAGGAATGGAGATGCATCCTCTCGCCGAGCAGTAGACAACCAAAAAAAATTGAAGGAAAGAAAGGGATCGGGGCCCAAGCTCTATCGGAAGCTATAGGGCAGCGACTGTGGGGGATGAGGAAGCCTTTGCCCTCCATCTTGGCATCGGAGTGCTACTTCCTCGTGTTCAAATAACTCTTCACTTTTCTTAAAAACACAGCACTCACATGCAGCTCTCTCCGTTTGTCCCAAAAGTCACATGTCAAATGGAGGCACTGTCAATGTTGGTGCCTCTATTTTAATATATATATACTAATTTTGAGTCCGTGCATTGCATGCAGATTTTAGATCATATAATGAATCATTTTTTTAAAAAAATTATATATAAATAGTAAAATAAAATCCATCTAAATTTTTGATATCTGTTGGGTATAAAATACCCACAGCCGGAACCCACGGCGGAACCGCCATCAGCAAGTGCGGCTCCGCCCGGACTCCTACGGGAGCCGGGCTCCACCGCCATCAGCAAGTGCAGCTCCGCCCGGACTCCTACAGGAGTCGGGCTCCACCGCCATCAGCAAGTGCAGCTCCGCCCGGGCTCCTACGGGAGCTGGACTCCACCGCCATCAGCAAGTGCAGCTCCGCCCGGGCTCCTACGGGAGCCGGGCTCCACCGCCATCAGCAAGTGCAGCTCCGCCCGGACTCCTACGGGAGCCGGGCTCCACCGCCATCAGCAAGTGCAGCTCCGCCCGGGCTCCTACGGGAGCCGGGCTCCACCGCCATCAGCAAGTGCAGCTCCGCCCGGGCTCCTACGGGAGCCGGGCTCCACCGCCATCAGCAAGTGCAGCTCCGCCCGGACTCCTACGAAAGCCGGGCTCCACCGCCATCAGCAAGTGCAGCTCCGCCCGGGCTCCTACGGGAGCCAGGCTCCACCGCCATCAGCAAGTGCAGCTCCGCCCGGGCTCCTACGGGAGCCGGGCTCCACCGCCATCAGCAAGTGCAGCTCCGCCCGGACTCCTACGGGAGCCGGGCTCCACCACCATCAGCAAGTGCAGCTCCGCCCGGGCTCCTACGGGAGCCGAGCTCCACCGCCATCAGCAAGTGCAGCTCCGCCCGGACTCCTACGGGAGCCGGGCTCCACCACCATCAGCAAGTGCAGCTCCGCCCGGGCTCCTACGAGAGCCGGGCTCCACCGCCATCAGCAAGTGCAGCTCCGCCCGGGCTCCTACGGGAGCCGGGCTCCACCGCCATCAGCAAGTGCAGCTCCGCCCGGACTCCTACGGGAGTCGGGCTCCACCGACGACATCAGCGCAGCTCCCTCCGGACTCCTACGGGAGCCGGACGTCGCCGCCAACATCGGAACAGCTCCGCCCGGACTCCCACGGGAGCCGGGCTCCGCTCTCAGTATCAACTGCTGGTAAGCTCAATTCGGACTCCTATCAGAGTCGGACTTCACCCTTAACTTCGTTTGCAGCGCAGCTCCGCCTGGACTCCTACGGGAGCCGGGCTCCACCGACGACATCAGCGCAGCTCTCCCCGGACTCCTACGGAAGCCGGACGTCGCCGCCAACATCAGAACAGCTCCGCCCGGACTCCCACGGGAGCCGGGCTCCGCTCTCAGTATCAACTGCTGGTAAGCTCAATCCGGACTCCTATCAGAGCCGGACTTCACCCTTAACTTTGTTTGCAGCGCAGCTCCGCCTGGACTCCTACGGGAGCCGGGCTCCACCGACGACATCAGCGCAGCTCTCCCCGGACTCCTACGGAAGTCGGACGTCGCCGCCAACATCAGAACAGCTTCGCCCGGACTCCCACGGGAGCCGGGCTCCGCTCTCAGTATCAACTGCTGGTAAGCTCAATCCGGACTCCTATCAGAGCCGGACTTCACCCTTAACTTCGTTTGCAGCGCAGCTCCGCCTGGACTCCTACGGGAGCCGGGCTCCACCGACGACATCAGCGCAGCTCTCCCCGGACTCCTACGGAAGCCGGACGTCGCCGCCAACATCAGAACAGCTCCGCCCGGACTCCCACGGGAGCCGGGCTCCGCTCTCAGTATCAACTGCTGGTAAGCTCAATCCGGACTCCTATCAGAGCCGGACTTCACCCTTAACTTTGTTTGCAGCGCAGCTCCGCCTAGACTCCTACGGGAGCCGGGCTCCACCGACGACATCAGCGCAGCTCTCCCCGGACTCCTACGGAAGCCGGACGTCGCCGCCAACATCAGAACAGCTCCGCCCGGACTCCCACGGGAGCCGGGCTCCGCTCTCAGTATCAACTGCTGGTAAGCTCAATCCGGACTCCTATTAGAGCCGGACTTCACCCTTAACTTCGTTTGCAGTGCAGCTCCGCCTGGACTCCTACGGGAGCCGGGCTCCACCGACGACATCAGCGCAGCTCTCCCCGGACTCCTACGGAAGCCGGACGTCGCCGCCAACATCAGAACAGCTCCGCCCGGACTCCCACGGGAGCCGGGCTCCGCTCTCAGTATCAACTGCTGGTAAGCTCAATCCGGACTCCTATCAGAGCCGGACTTCACCCTTAACTTTGTTTGCAGCGCAGCTCCGCCTGGACTCCTACGGGAGCCGGGCTCCATCGACATCAGAGCAGCTCCGCCCGGACTTCTACGGGAGCCGGGCTCGGCCCACGACCCCTACCGCCAGGAGGACCTCTACCGCCAGGAGGACCTCATCCGCACCTCAACAGAAACTGAGCTCCGGCCGTTACCGAGCTTCAATCGACAGATCCACGACCCCTGACAGGCCCTCAAAGCGGCCACGACCCTGCTCCACCTCCTGTGGCGGACTCCGCGCAGTATCATCATTCCCTGACAAGCCGCAGCAGCCATAGCCGCCCTGCTCCACTTCCTGTGACGGACTCCGCACAGCTCCACTATCCCCTGGCAAGCCACAGTGACGGCCACAAACCTGCTCCACCTCCTGCGACGGATACCATGCGATTCTCCTGACGACGGACGCTGCTCCACCCCTCATAACAGATTCCACGTGGCAAGTCGAGGTGATGCCCACGTGTCTGCTCCATTATTTTTCGCAATCATTTCCCTTGACCGTGGGCGGCCCACTACCAGGCGGTTACAAACGTCGCCATCAGTCCGTTGCCTCCCCCGCCTATAAAAGGGGGGGACTCAGATACGTTATTCCTTAAGCCCTTTCGCCTTATCTCAAAACTCTGCTAAATTCTCCGTTCGAGCACTCCATTCTTGTTGAGGCAGAGAACTGACTTGAGCGTCGGAGGGTCTTGCCGGAGCAACCCCACCTCCGGTTTAGACTTCCCTTGCAGGTCCCGACGGCGACCGCGGGTTCCTCAACTCCAGCTTCTCCGGCGCAGGCGGATTTCTGCACCAACAGGATTGGCGCTAGAAGAAGGGCCTGTGTCTTCGCAGCACCCTTGTTCTTGAAGGAGCGGTCGACGGAGCCGTCTCCGGCCATCTCTCCGTCATCTACTCCTAATCCTCCCCCGCGAGATCGACACCCGATGCCTCCGCGCAGGGCGTCCACCCGACGGTCCACGGCCTCCGCGGCCAGGTCTCAGGCTCCGGCCTCCCCTCCCGTCTCTCAGCCAGCTCCTCCTCCCCCTCCGGCGACGGCGGTCGGCGCGGAGCAGTTTGACTTGCTGGCGCAGCAGGTCAAGGGCCTCGTCGAGGCCGTACAGGCAATGCAGCAGCAGCCGCCGCAGGCATCAGCGCATCCGGAAGGGGCATCTCTGGAATGCCAGAACCCGATGGTGGGGCGGGCCACCTGGGCCAGCCACCCCGTCCTTCCGGGAAGGCAAATCCAAGGGTGGAGAGCCCTCAATCGGACCACGACTCCACCCCTGGGAGATCCCTGCCCCCGTTCTGCCAAAGGACCCTCGAAACTCGGAGTCGAGAGGACTTCCTGGACCGGAGGCTCCAGGAGATGAACCGGCGGATCGAAGAACTCCGCCATGCGCCTCCCGCTTACGGTGAGGATATCTGCACTGACCCTCCCTTCTCCCAAATGATTATGCAGGAACCGATCCCGCCGAATTTCAAGCTCCCCCAGTTTGAAAGCTACGACGGGACGTCAGATCCGGTGGACCATCTGGAGGCCTTCCGAACGATGATGCTACTTCATGGTGCTCCCGACGCCATCTTGTGCCGGGCTTTCCCGTCTACTTTGAAGGGAGCGGCAAGGAACTGGTACTCGGCCCTGAAGCCGGGCACCATATTCTCCTTCGACCAAATGAGCCACCAATTCGTGGCCCATTTTGTCAGCAGCCGACGTCCCCGGAAAGGTTCGGAGTCCCTCATCAACATCAAGCAGAGGGAAGGGGAGTCCATACGGGCCTACATCAACCGCTTCAACATCGCGGCGTTGGAGGTCCGGAATCTGGACCAGTCGGTTGCCATGGCCGCCCTGAAAGGTGGCCTTCAGAAGAATGATCTCTTGTACTCCTGGAGAAAAAGTATCCCAGGGATTTTGTTGATCTACTGGCTCGGGCTGAAGGATACGCCCGAGCGGAAGAGGCCTTCAAGATGAAGGATGAAGAGACGGCGAGGGAGCGCCAGGCGGGAGATTCTAGTAAGCCCGCAGTTGAGAAGAGGCTAAAGGAAGCCCGGCCTCGCTCTCGGTCCCCTCCTGGACATAAGCGTGCCCATACTCCCCCCCGGGCACGCAGGCAGAGGAGCCCGGACAACAGGTTTCGGCGGGGTTCCCCGCAGGAAAATTCCGCAGCTACGCCCCCCTCAACGCCTCAAAGGCCCAGGTACTGATGGAGGTCAGGGAGCTGCTCCCAAGGCCGGAGAGGATGCGCACGCACCCCGGGAAGCGCAACCCCAACAAGTTCTGCCTCTACCACCGCGATCACGGCCACGACACTGAAGAGTGCATCCAGCTCCAGGACGAGATCGAGGAGCTCATCCGACGAGGTCGGCTCGACAGATTCATCCGCCGCCGGCCTGAGGGTAGAGGAGACCGACCAAGAGCCCTCCCACCGCCCGAACTGCAGAAAAGGGAGGAGCAGCCCGGGGATCGGCCTCCTATCGGGACCATCGACTCCGTCGCCGGAGGGCCTCAAGAAGGAGCGGGAATACTGTAAATGTATCGCTTACTGTTTCGCTTTGAATCTACCTTTCTTTTTAGCTAACATGCTCCTCCCACCTAGCATGGATGTATTATGACCGGATATGATTTCTCCAAAAGCACGGCCATGTCAGGAACAGGAGGAGAACCTCGTCCTGACATGCGCAAGGTCAAAGGCCCGGTTCTTTTAGACCGGATGGGGGGAGAGGCCTTACAACGCCAAGTGCCCACAGCCTGTAGGGAAGGAGGAAAACTGCCTAATTGAGCAAAGTCAAAGGCCGGTCTTTAGACCGGATGGGGGAGAGGCCTTACAACGCCCTAATGTGCCCCCACAGCCCTGTTGGGGACAGGAGGAAAACCTCGCCCTAACTTGAGCAAAGTCAAAGGCCCGGTTCTTTTAGACCGGATGGGGGGAGAGGCCTCACAACGCCCTAATGTGCCCCCACAGCCCTGTTGGGGACAGGAGGAAAACCTCGCCCTAACTTGAGCAAAGTCAAAGGCCCGGTTCTTTTAGACCGGATGGGGGGAGAGGCCTCACAACGCCCTAATGTGCCCCCACGGCCATGTCAGGAACAGGAGGAGGACCTCGTCCTGACATGAGCAAAGTTGAAGGCCCGGTTCTTTTAGACCGGAGGGGGAGAGGCCTTACAGCGCCCTAACGTGCCCCACAAGCCAGGCTGATAACGAGAACCTCGCGCCGGCTCAAGCAAAATGGAAGACCCGACTCCTACGGGAGCCGGGTTCCGCCGCCAAGGTAAACTTCACCCGGACTCCTACGGGAGCCGGGTTTCACCGCCCAGGTAAACTTCACCCGGACTCCCACGGGAGCCGGGTTCCGCCGCCCAGGTAAACTTCACCCGGACTCCTACGGGAGCCGGGTCTTACCGCCCAGGGAAGCTTCGCCCGGACTCCTACGGGAGCCGGGTTCCGCCGCCAAGGGAAACTTCGCCCGGACTCCTACGGGAGCCGGGTTCCGCCGCCAAGGGAAGCTTCGCCCGGACTCCTACGGGAGCCGGGTTCCGCCGCCAAGGGAAGCTTCGCCCGGACTCCTACGGGAGCCGGGTTCCGCCGCCAAGAGAAGCTTCGCCCGGACTCCTACGGGAGCCGGGTTCCGCCTCCAAGGAAAGCTTCACCCGGACTCCTACGGGAGCCGGGTTCCGCCGCCCAGGTAAACTTCACCCGGACTCCTACGGGAGCCGGGTTTCACCGCCCAGGGAAGCTTCGCCCGGACTCCTACGGGAGCCGGGTTCCGCCGCCAAGGGAAGCTTCACCCGGACTCCTACGGGAGCCGGGTTCCGCCGCCAGAAAAGCTTCGCCCGGCTCCTACGGGAGCCGGGCTCCGCCGCCAAGAAAGCCGGGCTCCATCCGCTACTTCGCCAGCAAGGGTTAAGGATGGTGGCGAGGCTTGGCCACATGATGAGATCGGATGGAAGGGAAGAGTCCCTTCCCACGACGACCTCTAGGCCAAACAGGCCAAACGACGAGAAAGGGTCGACGAACGACAATATTGGCGCTACGCGCGGACAAGGTAACACAAAATGCTTTTTCCTCATTTTCGATATATGTACTACAGGGCCAGGACGGCCAGAGAAAAAGGGACAAAACGACAAGAAAAGAAAAGGAGGCAGCTACAAAAAGGGGGGTGACTACAAAAGAACTCTAAGGAGGTCCTGCTCCCCCTAACCTAGGGTGATCACCTCCATCCCTCGACCAGGACTGCCTCAGGCTCTCCACTGTTTCCTCTAGTTCTTCCTTCTTTTGCAGCATATCCTGGAGCGCCTGACGAAGTCGCCGGCTCTCAGCCTCCGCTTCTCGATGCCACTTCCGCAAAACTTCAGGACTCCGCCTCTGCGTCCGCGACGGCCTTCCGCTCGAGTCCCAGTTGGATTTTTACTTGTTGAAGTTCGGCTGTCTTCTCCCCAAGGGAGACAGAAATCCCTTCGACAGTGCCTCTCAGGGCTTGGAGCTCTTCGTTATCTTGGGTGTTAGCAAGCCGCGCCCTAGTAACCAACTACCCCTGGAGACGAATCATCTCGTCCGCCGATCGACGGAATCTCCCCTTGTACTCTTCTACCTGCCGGCGCCAGCTGGCCCGCTGCACGTCGTGGCTCACCTCAGCATCTTGAAGCTGCCTCTGGAGGTCAGAAAGTTTTTGTGACCATATCTGCTCATCCCGCGCTGTGAGCCGAGATGAGTTCCCCTCCAGTTGGCCGATCCTCCTCTTTGCAGCTGACAGCTCCACCTTAAGGGCGCTGATCCTGGCTTCTTGAGCCCAAGTTCGGTCGCTGGCGCTCTTCGTGTATTCTTCGAGCTCCTTCGCGAAGTTCGCCTTCCTCCGACTGTAGTCCATGATTGCCTTCACTTGGAGACTCCTGAAGTGAGCGGCCTCAGCGGCAGCCTCGAATAGCATTTTTTCGCCTGGACGGAGCTCGCCCTCCGACTTTTTCAACTTCTTCGTCAGGTGGAGGACCTCCTTTTTTAGCCGTTGGATAGTTGACTTCAGCGGGACCCCCAGGGGCAAGGGAAGTGCTTCGGCGGGACACTGCCATCGGAGGATGCAAACGTCAGAGACCAACTCGTTACAAGAAGAAAGGCAGAAAAGAAGAAGCAGGGGGAAGGAAAGGCCATCCACAATAAGAAGTTCGACTTTATTGATTAATTTTGAAGACAAGCGGAAAGAAAATATGGCGACAAAAGAAAGATACAAGGTCGGAGGTCTCAGACCTCGGGGGCAGGGGGTGGAGAGCCCGGCGCGGGGGTTGCGACTGCGGCAGCGGCGGACGAAGGGGCGGCCTCATCGTCAGACTCCTCCAGAAAGCCGAGTTCAAGGTCGGGGTATCTGCTGGCCACCCTCTCTCGGCAGAGCTCGAACCCCTTGGTGAACGCTTCCAGGCCGAACTGGACGTTCAGCTCCCTCATCTCCGCGGAGGTCTTGAACTCCTCCACCGCAAGGGTCCTGGCCTCCGAAACCAGAACGGAGTTTGCTCGGCCAGATGGGCGACCTCAGCCTCCGCCTTCCTTGCCGACTCCTCCAGGCTTCGCCTCTCCTCCTCCCGGATTCGTCTTTCCTCTTCCGGTCTTGTCTCTCTCTCTCCAGGGCCTCCCGGAGGGCGGCCACCTCGGCCGTCTTCGCTTGAAGACGAGCAACCTCATCTTGGCAGCGCTCCTCCGCCCGAAGAAGATCCCTTCTCGTGCGGCCCGACGCCTCGATATAGGCAAGAGCTGGTGCCCGATCTGCAAGGACAAATGGAGAATTACAACAAAGACCGAGCAACTGAGCAAATAAAAATCCGCTTACCTCAAGGAAGGACCCCAAGGTGTCCCAGGCCCGCTGCTCGGGATCGGCACGGTCGATCCTCTCCACGACATCGGGCAGAATACAACCATCGAGCAGCCGACGGATCAGAGCCTTGTCGTTGAAGGGGTTCTCCGATCCCCCCTCGGAGCAGACGGACTCGTCTGTGGCGGCTCGATGGCTGCTCGGCCTACGGGCCATCGATTTTCTCCTCCTCCCCGCGGCGGCGCCTCTGCGGGACGGACCTCCGGAATGGGGACCTCGGTCGGCGGGCTCCTTGGGGGAGCCCGGGGGGCCGCTGGCTCGGCATCCGAAGGAATGTCGATTGCCGGAGTAGCCTGGATGGGCACGGCCAAGCTCGTCTCCTCCACCCTGGCCCTCTTCGCCGAGCCAGAAGTCACCGCGCCCTTCCTTTTCTGGGCTCTCATGGCCTTGGCGAGCATCCGTGTGGCTTCGGCGTCCATTGCTAAAAAAAAAAAAAAAAAAAAAAAAAGAGGAGGAGAAGAAAAGAAGAAGGAAAAAGCGGCACCAATCAGTCCAAAAAAAAAAAAAAAAGAAAAAAGAGAAAAAGAAGAAGAAGAAGAAAAGAAGAAGAAAGAAAAAGAGGAAAAAGGAGAGAGAAAGAAAGAGAAAGAAGAAGAAGACAAGAAAAGGAAAGACGTGTACTTGCTGGATCCTGAGGGCTCAGCCGATGTTGAAGAGAAGCTGCTCCCTCAGTAGGTTCGGAAGGGAAAGAGCGGGGTAACTCAGGAGCTTCTGGCGGCCTGAAGGTCGTCCTCTCCCAGGCTGGGAGCCCGGCGGACGAAATCCCTCAGAGACCCCCAAGGGGGCAGGCCCAGTTCCAGGGTCGGACAGTAAATGAAGAGAAATTTCCCCTTCCAGTTGTGAATCGAAGAAGGGGCGCCCTTCAGCAACCCCTTCTTACCGAACTGGGGGGAGAAGTACCACCAGTCCTTCGCTGAAGGATGGTGCTTGAAGGTGTAGAAATGTCTGAACAGGGAGAGGGAAGGCTGGACCTCGGCTATATGACAGAGGGAGAGAAACCCTATCAAAAACCTAAAGGAATTCGGGGCGATAGAGGCGAGAGAAATGTCTAAGAAACGAAAGAAGGCGGCAACAAAAGCAGGAAGCGGAAGCCGGAGTCCGGCACGGAATGCCTCCTGGTACAAACAAAAGCGACCAGGAGGGGGAGCGCTGGCCCGGTCAGAGGGGCCAGGAAGCTCCAGATCGTACTCTGAAGGGATCCCGTACGAGCCCTTATCAGAAGAAGTTCGTCCGGAGTCGACGAACAAGGAATGGCGCCCGGTGCGAAAATCGGGCGAGACCCTGCCCCGAACGCGGGTTCGTCCGCAGAGACAGGGGCCTGGGGGTTGGAAGCAGAAGAACTCCCAGAACTTACGGGGGCAGAAGAATCGGAAGACATTTTTCTTTGAGGGAGAACCAAAAGGACCCTAGAAAAGCAAGCCGAGAAGGGAGGGAGACGCCGGAGGTCAACTCAGGAGAAGACACAAAAGAAATGGAAGGAGGAGAGGGCCCTAGGCGGTAAGAAGAGGAAGGTGGGCACTAACCTATCTTGCTCTGGGGGCCTGGGGAGCGAGAAACGGAAGGCGCCTACGGCTCGAGAGGGCGTTCGCTAGGGCAGACTCTCGGGGGGATGACAGACGCCAGCAAGAAATCAGGAGCGGAGTGGGGCACCTGAAGGGGGGAGGACGGGTTTAAATAGACCCTGGGATCCGACGCCATAATGATCTCGAATCTCCCCGGGCCAGTCCGCATCCGACACGTGTCCCACTCCCCGTGGCAGACGGCTGAAGGCGGCTGGCGGTTGGCAGGGTCATAATTGTGCCGTACCTAGGCCAGCGTACCTACGGGGTATTCG